>NW_012267304.1:2925693-2980846 GCF_000151885.1 Dipodomys ordii
GTCATGGGGCCTGAACTCTGGGCCTGGGCGCTGTCCCTCAGCTCTTCAGCTCAAGGCTAGCACTCTACCACTTGAGCCATAGCGCCACTTCCGGCTTTTTTTTCTTTTTGCTTATGTGGTGCTGAGGAATTGAACCCAGGGCCTCATGCATGCAAGGCAAGCGCTCTACCACTGAGCTACCTTCCCAGCCCATCCTGGCCCTTTTTTGTAGTTTATAGGAGGTCAGAGTCTTGGATTTTCCTACCTGGGCTGGCTTCCTACTTCCTTAGATCTCAGCCTCCTAAGTAGCTAGGATTACAGTTGTGAGCCACTAGCACCTAGCTCTGGGGAGCTTTTTAAAAGTACTGTGCAGAAGTCTGTCTCTCAGAGGTTGTATAACTCCAGTATAAGCCAAATTATACATGTGTGTACATATATACATATACATTTCTGAAGAGTAGTAGACTCTGAGGTCAGTGGCATAGACATGTGGAGTATTATGGCAGAAAGCTGTGGTACTAGGCTTGCTTGACTATCACACAATAGCTATCAGGCTCACAAACCTTCTTACCTACCCTGATCCTCAGTCTCCCCACATGAATCAATGGTTATCTCACCCACTGTGTTTCCTTAGTGGTGGTGAGAATGTAATGAACTGCTATACCATGTATAATAAAGTGCTTTGCAAAAGCCCAGCCCCCCTCTCCACAAGGGAAGGGCCTGTGATTACAAGGTTAAGCAGGGTGTGGGTGGGGAGACAACAAAGGCAGCAGGAAGCAGCATTACACATTAAGAAAAGGCCATGAACATTAACAAAGTAGCTCACAAATGAGAGCAAATTAATACTCCTCCCAGTGAGAACAGAACATTCACACCACAGAGGCAAAGCACCCATTGGAGCTTCTTTTCCCTACTAAGGAAATAGGGTATCAGAGAAGAAGAAGAGGGTCCAAGGTAGGAGGTTGGATGCTAAGGAAGCTTCATCTAGAAGAGCAGGAGATAAGTCAGCCATGGAGGAGAGAAATGAAGGAGGGAAATAAATGAGGGAAAAAATGCAGCAGCAAGTGTGCCAGGTGGACCTGGGAAGCAAGATGGAGCGCCTGACAGCCTCTAGAGGCAACATGAGTGTGTGCATAGGAGAGAGGGAACAGGGTGATTGCCGGAAGAAACATCCCTTTAAATGTGACACATTTGTCTCTAGCAACTGAATCCACACCACAGCACAGAAGGTCACCAGGGCAGTTGCCACTAACTACAAAGCCAGTCTCCTCCCCACACCCTAGCTGCCTTCTTTTGCTTCCTCAGAACCCACTAATGGGGGTTGGTGCCCTCAGTTGAGAGACATCCCTGATAAGTCTTCCTAGAAAAAGGCACTGGGAAGTGGAGGAGTGCTGAACTAGAATGGAATCTTAGGCTAGGGCAATATTAGAAATTTGGGGAAGCTTATATATGGGAAGAGCACTGGCCAATCACAATGGACATCCACTAGAACTGGAAGTGTTGAGAATGCCCTGCTGGGTCAGACTTTAATCCTTTGGTTTGTATTGGAGGGGATGAAGAAGTACCAGGACATTCAAGGGCACTCCAGAGGGATGGGAGTGGTAGCTGCTTGTCTATCATCAAGGTTGAAATGCATGATTTGAGCAAGTGAAATGGTATTTCAGGTGTCCCTGGGAGAAATATCAGCTTTGATCCTAAGGCAGATGGAACCTGGAGGGCATAAGGGTTGTTTTTTTTTCAGGCAGATTGATAGCAATAGAAACCTTATAGGTCCTTGTAGTAAGACCTGATGTGGGACAAGTTCACCCCTCATGCCCATAACAAAGGGTGACTCAGACCGACTGCACCATTGAATAGCAGTGCCAGACCCATGTTCATAGAGCCGACCAATTGTCTAACTCCTCTGCACACAAAGGCCATACCCAATGTCCTGGAATCCAGGCCCAGTCTTCGAGGAACAGCAGTCTGTTTCAAAGAGCTGAGAATCTGAGCTCATTAAAAGGGGAATGAACTCTGGAAATCAATTCACCCAGGGTTCTCTTTTGGCATATGGGGAAACTGAGGCTTAGAAAGAAAGTGTAGAGCAATATTTCTTGTTAGTGCCAGAGCTGGGATGAACAGCAAGCTGTCTCTGCCTCCCAGTCTGGTATATTTTCTATTTCCTTCTTTGTTATTATCCCAAGTCTTCATTATATTTGAGGGAAAAATGCCAGAATATCCTCAGGGCCAGCCTTACACATAGGTAAACATGATGTGATCAAATGTGTCTCCTCAATTGCCTGTCATTGTGGCTGAGATTTCACCATCAGTGGTTCATTCCTTTGCATTTTGATGCCTTCTGCTCATTTTTTAGGGGGGATATAAATGGGGGATTTATTGACAATCACTGAGAAAAAGAATTTGCAGATTAGACCTAAGTTATACAGTTGGGGAAAGGCAACTGGTCCAGGGAAGAAGATACGTGTTAGGAAGGATGTGAACTGAGGGCAAGGATCTAAATCCAGTGACGTGGCCTCCTTGGTAGGCAAGGCAGGAATGTTTGATAAACCCACACCCAAAGCTTCAGCAAAGCTTGAGCTTGGGAGCTCAGGAAGCATTTCCTCCAGGAAACTGTACTGTGACCCAGGAGGCTTGCATCACTGCTATGTGGTCCACACTGGAAAGAAGGGCGGGAGAGTGAAGGATAACATCAGGCTGTCTGGAGTGGCCACAGGGGCACTTTATTAAGAGGAGCAGTCTGGGAGAGATGGATGTGACAAGGGAATCTATGAAGACATTGAGAGAAGCCGCAGTCACAAGAGGGATGGGCTCTGAAGCTGCCAAGGAAGGCTGAGTGTAGAATGTGTCTGCTCTGTACCTCCTCTAATGACATGCTAGCTGCAGGTTCCCTGGCCTAAGGCTGGGGTTCTTACTCTTGGTCCCTCTGGCTTCCATTCTAGTTCTAGTACAGATCTGTGCAGTGAAGCACCAGGTTTGGCTGTGGTTGTCCAAGCCTTCTTGGCTCTTCCAACAGCTCTGACATTCTTATATCAAAGGTGTTTGGGATGAAATTTTTGCAGGGGGAAGGAGGGAGGCCAGTGGACTTGTTTTTGCCCAGCACAACCCCATGTTTCCTTAGACTATGTGTTTTCTTGGGACAGCAGAAGTAGAGAGGAATGCCTCTGGAAATACAGGAACTTGTTTTGAAGCTCTGTTTGCATAACAAGCATAATATAGTCAGTCCTCTGGATCCTTGGGCTTCACATTCTCAGTTTCAACTAATGGTGGATTGAAATTATATGAAGAAAATTATGTTTGTGCTGAACATGTACCATCTTTATTTCTTGTCATTATTCCCTAAACAGTAGAATATAGCCAATATTTACATAGCTCTTGCATTGTATTAGGTACTTTAAAGTAATTTAGAGATGATTTAAAATACACAGGAGGATGTGCGTAGGTTATATATAAATACTATGTTATTTTATATGAGGAACATGAACATCCTTGGTGTCCATGGGGAGTCCTGGAACCAATGTCCTATGAACACTGAAGGATTTACGCCTAAGCCCAGAGTTCAAGCCCCACAACCGACAAAAAAAAAAGGATAACTGTTCTCAAAGATGAGTTGAATGAGTTAAAACCCCTTCAAAGACTTCACTACTTCTATTGTAGATCTAAACTATTGGAGCAGAACACAGAACCCTCTCCCCAGTTTTCAACAATCCTCTTCTGCTCAACATGAACTCCATGCTTCTTGAAAGAGATATATGGTGACTACCCAAACAATTGTTTGCAATTGTTGGAGTTGGATGGGTTCAGGTGGGAGGAAGAGGTTGTTATTATCAGGAATTAGAGACCTGGAGTTGTCCTGCTGTCCTGCAAGTCCCCAAGAGCCATCTTCCAGCTTAAGGCAAAGTGATCACTAACAAATGTGTCATTGGTACCACTAAGAGAGAAAAATTTCAGAGTAAGGATTCCTGCCCTGAGTACAGGTTCAGTGATTCAAGGAAGATGGAATTATTGTAATCAATTTGGGAGAGGCAGCCAGGATTTCCTTTAAGCTTTATTTCCTGGAAACCCCCACCTACCTTAGAGACAAACTAATCCCTGGCATGTGTCTAGTCGCTTTATATTTTTCAAGGCTCCTTCACTTCCATAGTCTCCATCCAGCTTCACAAACACCCCCATAAAGTAGGATGGGAGGGTGTTATTATCTCTGTTTGGCCACCAACAAAACCAGGGTCCCAAAAGTATATATGACTCACCCAGAGTCATCAGCTATTTAGTCAAAGAGTGGGGACTTCAAATGTGTTTCTTCTGGCCTTGTGATCTTTCAACCTCCCATGTGGACTCCCCCACAGAATTGTGGAAGTGCCCTGCTCCTAGCATAGTGCCTGGCACAAAGTAGATTCCAATAAGTATTTTCTACATGAATGACTAAATGGAGAAGCAGGGGCAAACAAGGCAAGAAAGAATACAAGTTTTGAAATAGCTCTGTTTTACTATGTTGCCCAGGCTGGTCTCAGAATCATGGCCTTAAACAGTTACCTGGCCTCATCCTCTTAAGTAGCTGGGACTGCAACCACACTACCACACTCTGTTCATAGTTGCTTTTATTATTATTTTTATTTTTTTATAGTTGCTTTTAAAATGATCAGAATATTCATGTAATTGTAACCCCTCTGTACGGTATTTTCACAATTAAATATATATATATATATATATATATATATATATATGATCAGAATAGGGCAAGCATGCTGTTATTTCATTATTTTGATCAGGAAGGAAGGTGGAAGAGATCTTTCACCATTTCACACGGCATCACCAAAGGCATGAAGATTAGGGAAGCTCATAAAGGAAAGCTGTGGGGCTTTATCTCAGTAGAAGGCTGCCCTCCACTCGTTCTGTCCAGAGGCATGGATGCTGTGGGTCATCAGTGCAGTAGCAGAAAGAAGTGAGAATCGATCCGTGGGAAGGTCTTCCCCAGGTTGTTTCTGCAAGCCCCTTCACCACACTCCTTCACTGGCTCCCTGAGCTCTGGCTGAGAACACTCCTTGCCATAGCTTTAGGGCCTTAGCACCTCCCTCTCCTTATAGCATAATCCAGACCTCAGAGGCTCTAAATGTATGTTCTGGAAGACCATCCAGACCCCAGACTTCTTCCTTTCCCTTTTTCTGTCTTTTATAAGGACATGCATAATAAGTGTCTAATAAGTGTGAGAAGAATGAATGCCTATGGCAAACAGAGGTGGCTGGTCTCTGGGTCTAGGCACTGCAGTCAAGTTTCTGCTTCTCAAGGTCCCACTTCCTTCCCCACAGGCAAAATGATCTGGAGTTCCCACTTGTTCCCAGTCCATTCAGAAAAGTAATGACTGGGGAAGTTAGAGATAAATGTTTTTATATGCTACTTTGTACTGACACAATGGCTTTGAAGCAGGCAGCCACACTTTGAGATCCCAAAGATTTCAAATCATGGACCCTTCAGTGCCTTGGTAGCTCCCGTATCAGGGGCTATTCCCTTCGCCTCTGTGAGCCTCTGTTTTGTTTTCTGTACAATGGAATAGATGCTGGAATGAGAAAAATGGACGAAAATTACAATGTCTAGTCCTTACTAAGTGCTTAGCCAGCAGCAGTTGGATTACCAGCACTTCTCTGTCCTCAGCCTGAGGGCTCATTCCAGCAGACACCACCGAATGCCCAGGTGGCCAAATTTCGGACTGGTGAGAGGTAAGCAAAGGGTGTTTACCAGCTGCCTCTCTAGTTTGCAACCTCAGTGGAGGCTCTGGGGCCCAAGCCAGTCGCCTTCTTCTTTAAGATTCTGGTCACAGCAGGGGCTGGGTTTCTAAGGCAGGCGTGATCTTTCTCTTCCTACCAACGCTGCTGCTGCTGCCTCTGCTGCTGCCGACTGCTGTTACAGTCAGCGCTGGCCACTGGCAAGGGGCAGGCAGCAAGAGGGAGCCGGCGGTAGGATTCCTGAGCCGGGTAGCCATCCAGCCCCTGACCCAAGAGGGCCAGACAGTAAGTATTGTGCTCTGAGCAGCAGGCTTGGGACTTGCCTGGGAAAAAGCTAGAAATCAGGGATCTATACGGTTGTCGGCAGCAAGTCCTAGGGTTTTCAGCCCCTCGATGTGACTTGGGGACGGCGCTGGCAGGGGTGCTTTCCTCCTGGGTCTGTGCGCAGTTGGCACCGGCAGCCTGTGAGCATTGTTGGTGCCTTGAGTACTGACAATCCTTCTCCATCCCCCAACCCAGAGGATTGTTCTGGTCACCAGGTAGCCCCTGGGCCGGTTCTGTTGCTGCAGAAGAGGAAATTGCTGGGCGAGGCTGAGATTTGCGGTGTGGATGGAAAAGTGGCCGCTGAGCGGGAAGTTTTCCTACTGGTGGTGGGGGGAAGGGAGAGAAGTGGTTGAGAAAAACCAAGGAAGGCAAGAAGCTGGGGTGCAGCTCTGCCAGGTGCTGGAAACCATCCTCCCCAAGAGGCACCCTCTCAAGCCTCCAGTGCTGGGTCACCTGCAGGAAGCTGTAATCCCTGGACTCTTAGGAAGTGGGCTAGGGGGAGTTTCCTAGCCTTCCCACTTTCCCCCACTGCACCTCCACTTCCTAGACATCCTTGCTGGCCTGCTTTCCCTCTATGCGTCTTTGGTTACACAGGTGGATAGCAATGATACCCCATCTTCTCCAAGATTTGCAGGACTAGAGCATGACTACCCACCCCATCATAGATGTATTGATTACAGAAAGATTGGAAGTTGAAATGTGCAGGACTGTAATTGTCACTTTTTTTCTTGAGAGAAGAGATAACAAAGGTGACTTGAGAGAGGAGATAACAAAGGTGACTTTATCCTAAGTCAGTCCTTTCTTTGAGCACATACAAGTCTCCCTTCTGATCTACCACCCCTAGCCATTAGTGTTTGATGTATTAAAGCTTTTTTTTGTTTTTGTTTTTGTTTTTAGCCTGGTTCTGGGGCTTGAACTCAGGGCGTAGGCTCTGTACCTGAGCTTCTTTTGCTCAAGGCTAGTGCCTCTACCACCTGAGCCACAGATCCACTTCTGGCTTTTTCTGAGTTGTTTATTAGAGATGAAAGTCTCACAGACTTTTCTGTCCAGGCTGGCTATGAATGGCAATCATCAGCCTCCAGAGTAGCTAGGATTACAGGGATGAGCCACCAGCACCTGGAAAAGATCTCTCTTTACCTTGTAGTTAACAATTCATTTGCAGCTCAAGTTCCCCGCCTCCCCACACAAATTATTTTTATAAGAGTAACCATAGCTGATATTCATTGAAGGCTCTCTGTGTACCAGGCATGTTCTAAGTGTGTGTGTGTATATATATATATATATATATATATATATATATATATATATATATATGTATATAATTTTTACAACCCTGTGAGGTAGATACTAACAGCATTTCCATCTGGCAGATGAGGACATTGAGATCCACAATGATCGTGGAGATCATGTCCATGGCCTCCAGCTAATGGGATTTCAGCTAGTATTGCTTCAGCCTCCCTCCCCCACTGTTAATTGTTGGAAATAGGACAAGAAGTTGGCCTTAATGAAGTAGTAAAAGGGCAAAGCTTATTTGTTCTGTAGATCTGAAGTCAGGGCCTAGTCCTGTAGAGTTTTCAATCAATTTTCAAAACAACTCCTGTTATATCCTGTGGAGAAAGTCAAACCAAGTGAGCCGTAACAGGCCTGCAGATCGTATTAGTTGGTGCTCAGTAATAATACTTGCTGGTAGCTGTTATTGATTGAGCTCTTGTTTTGTACCAGTATTTTTCATGTTTAATCTTCGTAGGTACTCCTAAGTAGAAACTATCATGAGTTTGTTATGTAAATGAGGCAACTGAGACTTAAATAACTTGCCACAAAGTTGGGATTCCAGACCAGTTCCAGGAACTTCACAGCCTGGCTTGAAAGAACTCTTGAGGAGCTTTGTGCACAAGGCACAGATTTGTCTTCAGAACAGACTCCCAACTGCTTAGAGCTCTTTACTATCCTCCATTCCCCAGCCCCCTATCACACAAGAACAGAATTGTACAAGTTGATGGAGAATGGGCTTCATGGATTTGGTTTTTTTGTACTAAGTGCTATGCCTGCAACATCAATGAGCTGTTCTGCTTTGTAAGTTTTATTAATTAGACAACTGTCTGGTCTGCTGGCTTTGAGTTGTTAATCCAATATTATGGCTCTGAGTACCTCTGTTAGAGTTTATTTTCTAGAAAGTTTTTAGAACCTTATTTGCAAGGTTGGTACCTCCTAGTGAGGGAGAGGGGATTGTTTTGTTTTGGTTTGGGTTTTTTTGGTATATTTTTTGTGGTTGTGGGGCTGGAACTTTGGGCTCTTTAGCTCAAGGCTAGAGCTCTACCACTTGAGCCACAGCACCACTTCTGGTTTTCTACTGGTTAATTGGATATAAGAGTCTCATATACTTTCCTGCTTGGGCTGGATTTGAACTGTGATCTTCAGATCTCAGCCTCCTGAGTAGCTAGGATTGCAGGTATGAGCCACCAGCCCATACATGAGTAATATTATTGCTGTGACCCCCGCCCCTCCCTGAGCATGGTCCCTGTGAACTGAATCCTGTATGTGACCAAGTCCCTTAGGGTGATCCCTATGACATACCTGGTGCTGCAATTGGGTTACTTTGAATTTCTCACCCTTGCCCTTGCCCTATTCATAGAGATTGCTTCATGAAGACTCTTCAGTATGGACATCACAGGGTATGTGGTCACCATTAGTATGGGCTGGATCTCAGTGAATCAGCTGGTCTACCCTTCCTGCTCCTTATGTGATGGGGATGTCCCTGTACAGCTTTGGGGTGGTGTATAAGACATGTGACTATCAATCCCAGTGCTGGGCTGTGCCCCTCATTATCTACATGGTCTCTTCAGAGTTCACTATATCATTTCATAAGGCCACACAAAAGGAGTCAGTGGGGAATAGAGCTCAAATTAAAGTCTTGCCTGAATTTATTCTGTGATTTCTTCTAACTGCAATGACTTGGCTACCAAGAGGTTTCCCTCTTTACCAAGTCTTCCTGTTCATTTGTTCCCACATCTGACATTCTTTTTTTGGAATGTCCTTCTCACCTTCACTACTTGTCTGGAGTTGGGGGTGGGGAAGATCTGCTGGGAGCCATAGTGAGGTAGAGGCAAACCTTCCTCTGTGCTTCCATAGCATCTTTTGCTACCCCCTATAGAAGAGATGACACATGGCTCCACGTTTGTTTCCCCACCTACCCCTGCCCCCACCATAATTACAACTTTCCTGCAGGGAGAGTCTAGGCACATAGTAGATGTCGAGTAGATTTTTGATACAGATATTAGTTAAATGAATTAGTGCTATCTAAAAGCTAGGAGAGGGAGTCCCTGACTTACTGTAAGGGACTCTGTCATCCTTCTTGTAAGGGGGAAGGGGGAGAGTTTGCATTATTCCACTGTAGATTTTATTCTTTTCTTTTTGCCAGTCCTGGGGGTTGGACTCAGGGCCTATGCATTGTCTCAGAGCTTCTTTTGCTCAAGGCTAGCACTCTACCACTTGAGCCACAGCTCAAGTACTGAAGAATCAAATCCAGGGCTTCATGCATGCTAGGCAAGCATTTTACCACTAAGCCACATTCCCAGACCTACTGTGGATTTTAATAACAGAAAATAGACAGTATTGCCAAAACCTAAATGCTTGTCAAAGAGCTTCTTGCTTAATAGAATGTTTCTGGGTAATTAAGGGTTAGCATGCCTTCAAAAATAAAATCATGTTTTCCTTACCCTTTTGAGTTTTTTTTCTAAAATGCCTGGGTTTTCTTTTCTACCTTAGTGAGTTGAGTCTGGGATCCATCATTGAGTGTCTGTGGCTGAGTAGAGAGACTGGGGGTTCTCAGGATTCTTTAGGATTCTCTTTGCCCCACGCCTTTTTATAGAATGGGATGCAATCTCCTACTACCATACCCAACCTCTATGTGTCCTTGCTCCAGGCAGAGGCAAACCCATGGGTCCTGTGAGGCTGGTCGTTTCATTGTCATCTCCAGGAAACAGATGAGTGTTACCAACCAACAATACCGGGAAAATATTATATGTTACTGTGCTACCTCAAATTTTGTGGGTGTCCTTGCCCTTGTCCTTTTATGTGAAGTGTTCACCAATCTCACTACTCCTTTACTGACCCCAGTTTAGGAAAGACCTTATACTTTCTTTGTCTCAGCAGGAAGATACATTTCGGCAGAATAAAAGGTGTCTCATTGTCCTGAGCCGACAGTTGGCATCTCTGAACTCCTCCAAGTCTTTGTTCACATACTCTCCTTTGTCTAGTGGCTTCTTGACCTAATTTCTGCCTTGTTCTTGGGCTGTACTGATTGGACAGATTAGAAATTGTGCACAGGAAGGAGCTGAGGCTGCTCCCTCACAGGAGGTCAGCCTGGCACCTGCTGGGCATAAGTCATGGGCTGCAGATGCCACCTCCATCATCACAGGCATCTAGGCAAGGCATCGGGATAAATGTGCCCTTTTCTGTCCCTTTCTGATTAGACTGGCTAGCATCTCTCCTCACAAAGTTCCTCAAGAAGCACTTGGAAGAGGGCTTTGTGCCCTAGCACTGGTAGAGATGAGAGACAGGCCTATTATCTCCCTACCCTGGCTCAGCTACAGCTTCTTACTTCCCAGCTAAGCTTTACCTTCCTTAAGCTGTTGTCTTTATGCCTCTTACTATATATTTCCTGTTCCCTTTGGTCTCTGGGTCTGTTCTCAGTGTCCTTGCTCTCTACCAGCCCAAGTCTGGTCCTTCCTGCAGTATCTAGCTGCACTATTCATCTAGAAAGCCCTCCTGTCCCCTATTTCTGGAAATAAGTGGCTGGTGGATGAGGGGCAAGTGAATAACTTTTAAGGTTCCAACCAATTCTTGAGATTCTCTAGAAGTTGACCAGAGTCAGAAGTTGGTGTCATCCAAGAGTAATGGCTAAGGCCATAGATGTCTAGCTATCTTACAAAAAAAGGGGAAAATGATGCAGATAGCTGAATAACCCCTCATTTTTCTTCAAGAGGCCTTGCCCAGAGTCCTGTGAAGCTAGCACCTGCCAAACAACCCCCACAGAGGTGCTATTTGAGCCCTGGGTCTTTAGCTACTGGAGGAAGCTACTTGTTGGGAAATTCTCAAAAGTTCCTGCCCACATCGGCTCCCCCTGTCCACCCTCCAAGCTTTGTTTACAGTTCAATCTTTAGCAGAATAAAGGCTGAGATCCAAGAGCAGAGAACAGGGAGGCCAGGGACCCTCTCTGGAATCGGCATTCTTTTTTTATATGTTTTTTATTATACAAATACTGTACAGAGAGGTTAAAGTTACATGAGTAATGAGTACATTTTCTATTGAGCATTGTTACCTCCTCCTTTGTGTTTCCCCTATGATCCCTTCCCTCCCTACCTCTCCAACTCCTCCCTCCCCCCTCTTGAAGTTGTAAAGTTCATTTTCAACATAGTGTCTTGTACATTTCATTGTTACAATGGGTCAACCTATATCCTTATTTAAGCATTTTGTTATTTCCCTTCCCTTCCCCAAATTATAAAAATGTATATACAAGATAGAAAAGAAATAAAAAAATCACATAGTACATTATAAATATGTTAGAAACAATAGCAAGAAAGAAAAAAAAACACTTGTGTCCCTATCTTAGGGTTCATTTCACTTAACATCATCTTATATGGTCATATGTACATAGCTTTTGACCTTTTCTGCTTGTCCTAGACTTACACTAGTTATTGCAAATAAGGGAAACCATAGGACCTATGTTTCTTTGGGCCTGGCTTACTTCACTTAATATAATTTTTGGAATCAGCATTCTTTACCAGAGCTCTATGGCCTAGCCTGACCTCAGAGAGATGTGTGCACTGAGGGGAAGAATTCAGGCCTGCTGCTCCTTTCCCTGCCAACTCCACTTATCCCATCATGATTGTGCCTTCCCACCTTCTGGAATTCTCTCCCATTAGGATTTGGCTCCTCTTGATTTCCTTTTTCACAATGAAATTGTACCATCTGGTGACTGGGAAATTACCCTAGTTGGTAAGTCATACTGGGTCTCCTCCTCATGCTGTTTCAGATTTTACCCTTGCCACTGCTTCCCCATCTGTCAAATGGGTAGAGGGAATCATACTGTCCGTTTGTCAGAATAGCAGTCCTCTTCCCATAAGAGATGCATCACCATAAGTCCTTTACCTGAAGGTTCTCATTTATCTCATGGCTTCTGAGTAGCCATGGAAGCCCCAAGGGCAGCACTGGGGAGCAGCCCAGGGTTATTTAGAGAGCAAGTATATAGCAGGAGAGGGCCTGCGTAAAGCTAAGGTAAGTGGAGTTGGCAGCACAGCCACAGCATCTCTGTAGGGTTTGCCTTCCCCACGCCTGTCCTTTTGCCTTCGCAGTCTCCAAGGCCCTCTTGTCTCATTTTGCGTCTTCTGTCTTGTTGTCACTGCCTCTCCTCGCCTCGCTTGCTCCCTCTTGGCTCTGTCTGTCCTCCTTTCTTGCTCAGCTGTCTTCTCCTCTTGCTTGTCTTTTCTCTCTCCCCCTCTGGCTCAGTCAATCTCTGTCTTGGCCTCTTTCAAAAATACTTGGTGTGGTACATGGAGAGTGGGGGCTGGGGTGCCCATTTGGAGTGACATGACAACTCCTTCAAGATCCCATGAATATTTCATTGCTACAGTTCCCCCTCACTGCGTCAGTCAGTGACAGGTAAGTGGGGCTAAAATGCAAGGATCTCCCCACTACCTCCTCCACAGCTCAGTGGCAGCTGCTTCAGACCTTGTGACCCGAGACCCAAGATGCCATATGGCATCAGCCTCACATCTGGCACAGCACGCACATCTGTCACCAGGCTGGCAGCCCCAGAAGTGAGGGCCTAGGAATATGTCTAGGCCTATTAGACAACATGTTGGAATCTATTGAATGTGTAGCCCTTGAGGGGATAAGGAAAGGGGAAGGGGGCTGCAGAGAGGGTCCTCCACAGCTTCCTCTCAGTTTTATGAGGTTGGACTTTGATAATGTGACTCTAGGCCCAGGTATTTGTAGAAGGACAGATAAGTTTGGTCTCACTACCTGCCTGCTTGTGACCTGGAAGAACAAATGACAGGTGTCTCTATTTCAGTCCACTGGGAGAAAACTACTGTTTGGGCAGTCAGAGAAATAATCCAGACACCAGCAGGTTTTTCCAAATGATGCTTCTCCAAACTCAGCTGAAAAGGAAGTTTTGAGACCTTAAAGATTTGGAAGGAAAAGAGGAAGGCAATGCTAAGAAAGTACTGAATCATCTATCCAGAGACTATCAGAAATGGGAAGGACTATCCAGAGTCGTCTTGTCCATCCCACTGCCTTTGGCTGTTCTGGGGGACTGTCTACAAAATTCCCCCAGGGTGGGGAAAGTCTTAGTTGTCAGAGTACAAGACCCTATTATTGAAAAAAAAGGAGCAAGAAAACAGAACTAAACGAAAGGAAAGAAGGAAGAAAGGAGAAGAAAGGAGGAAGAATGAAGAGGGGAGGGGAGAGGAGGACGAGAGAAGACAGTAGAGGAGAGGACAGGAGAGGAAGGAATTCCTTCACTGGAGAAGAACTGTTGGATTTTCCATCCTTAAAAGGCTGGAATTGTGTTGTTTTCCACCTCTTCTTAAATTGCAGCTTTCAATTCTTCCTTTGATTCCATTCTCCCTAACTTGAGCTTTGGCCAAAGGTGTGAAAGGGTTTTGCCTATAAGCTAGGCTCCTTGTTATGGTTTGGATATGAAGTGTCCCCCTCTAAGGCTCAGGTGTTGAAAACTTGGTTTCCCAAAGGATGGGTGATTGGAACTTGAATGCTCTGGCCAAATCAATGAATGATCCCTCGGTGAATTCATAATATGATAGCATTATTAGAAGTGACAAAAAGTAGGAGGTAAGACCTAGGACGAAGTAGGTCTTTAGGGGGAGTGGGTGTCTTGGAAATAAAAACCTTGTTTTAGACCCGTTATTTTCTCTTTCTGCTTCCTAGCTTCATGAGGTATGCTGCTTTGCTCTACCATAGACTCCCTACCATTATGTTCAGCCTCACGATAAGACCAATTTTAAATGTACTGAAACCACTGAAATCATGAACCAAAATAGATTTCCCTCCTTTTAAGTTGTGTTGAAGTTTAAGTAATGCACTCCCCATCCAGAAACCTGCCTTTCACAGATTGAGCTACAGCATGTAGCTTGCGTCTAGCATGGAATGGCCACAGAGGATTCTATTCTGTATGCTTCTATTGATTCTATTCTATGTGATTCTATTCTCTATTGTTCTATTCTGTATGCTTTGGTTCTCTTAGAAAATGTTTACTAAGCACCTACTATGTGCCAAGTTGCATACTAGATGGTGGCAGTCTATTGTTGAACAAGGTTTCCAGGCAAATAATCACATAAATATGTAATTACAAATTGGGATGACTCTCACAATGGAAACCTAGGTTGCAACAATGGAGAGCAACCAGGGTAGAGTTTGTGAGGAGGTGATATTTGAGCAGAGCCCTAAAGGATGAAAAATCCGGTGTGCAAAACGTAGGGAAAAGGGAGTTCTGGGACAAAGAGAGTATCAAATGGGCTGACCTCAAGGTAACAAGGAACTTAATATGTTGAACTCTTAGATAGCCAATGGGGCCAAATTATATATCAGACCAGTTAGAATAGCACTGGGGTTTTGGGGAAAAAAACAGGGCTGGGGATAAGCCCTGTGAGCCACAGGAAAGAAATTTATGTATTATTCACTTGCAGTGGGGAAATGCCTGAAGGACTTTAAAGCTCTGAAATCATGAGTCAAAATAGTGATAGGCTCTGGTCTTGACTTTTGCCAATAGCTATAGGGAACAGATTTCAAAGGGAAGCAGCAGTGGTGTAGGATGACCAATAAGGAGGGTGTTAGATCCACAGGAGAGGTGATGGTGCCTTGAGCTCATAGTAGCTGTGGACATTGAAGAAGTCTAGCAAATACTCAAAGTGTTTTGACGTGACAGATGTCAATACTTAACTGAGAAATTGGATGCAAGGGCAGGATCAAGGAGAGTCGATTTGAAGAAGGACTTTCAGATGTCTGGCTTGAGCGATTGAAGAGATTCTAATGGTGTGTGCAGAAATGAGGAACATTGAGAGAGGCTTAAGTTTCAGTTAGAAATAAACCCAGAGTTCAGTTTCACCCATGTTAAATTTGAGATTTCTCTGAGACAGAAAAGTAAAAGTGTCAAAATCTAAGAGCTTGCGGGCTCCAGAAGACATTCAGATAGAATGCAAATTTGGGAGTTGTCAGCCTATAGATTACCGTTAAAGCCAGGGGACTGGATGCACTCACCTTGAAAAGAGAGGAGAAATAAAGTGGCCAGGCCTGAGTTCCAAAGAACTCCAGTAAGAAAGGAGAGGTCACAAAGGAAACAAAGGGGGCTGGGAAGGTGGTTCAGTGGTAGAGCGCTTGCCTTGCATGCCTGCGGCCCTGGGTTCAATTCCTCAGCACCACATAAGCAAAAAGAAAAAAACTGGAAGTGGCACTGTGGCTCAAGTGGTACAGTGCTAGCCTTGAGCTGAAGAGCTGAGGGACAGCACCCAGGCTCAGAGTTCAGGCCCCACGACCGGACCCAAAAATCAACAACAACAAAAAAACAAAACAAAACAAAAAAGGAAACAAAGGGGGAGGTGGCCAGAGAGGTAGGAGGATAGCCAAGAGGTAGTCAGAAGCCAAGGGAGGAAACTTTCAGGAAGGAGGGAGTGATCAGCTGTGTCTGCAGCTGGTGAGAACCTTGAGTAAGATGAAGTCTGAAAGGTATGGGCTGGGAATGTGGCTTAGTGATAGAGTGCTGGGAAAGTAGGAGAAAATGAGGGAAGTTTGACAAGAAATGTACTTATTACCTTACTGATGCAACTGTAACCCCACTGTACACCACCTTGACAATAAGAAAAAGACTGAAAGGTGACCATGGAGATCAGAGGGAACCTTAACAAGCTATTCTGGAGTGACAACCAGATGTTAGTGCAGCAATTAGGAATGCAGACTGGAAGTAAGGACAATATGTGTGGAAAACTTATTTTGGGGGGGGGGCAGTACTGGTGTTTGAATTTAGCCTTTCATTTCCTACATAGACACTCTACCACTTGGGCCATGGCTCCAGTCTGGAATTTTTTTTTCATTAGCATACATTAAAAGTACAAGGAGGTTTAAGTGTGATAATTCCATTGATGAGTATAGTGTTCTTCAGGTAAGTTCACTCCCTCTGAAATATTCCCTTCACTCTCCTCCTTCCTCTCTACTTTTCAAGCAATCTTTGTGGGTTTCATCACATTATCTTCGCATATATATATATATATATATATATATATATACATGTATGTATATATACACATGTGTGTATATATACATATATAAACATTTATTTATACACATATATGCAATGAGAATTCTTAAGGAATGTTACTGTGAAGTAGAACAGGAAAATAGAGGCAGTAACTTTAAGGAGATTGTGGAATGGAAGGAGGCATTTCCTTCCTTCCCTCCTTCCCCACCCCCTTCCTTCCCCTACCACTTCCCCTTCCCTTTCTCTTCCTTTTATTAGTACGGAGAATTGAACCCAAGCACTCTATCACTTCAGCCACATCCCAGCCCTTTTTGTTTATATTGTTTTTAAATGAGTTCCCACTACACTTGTCTGGGCTGACCTCAAACTCTTGAACTCCTGCATCCACTTCCTAAGTAGCTAGGACTATATACATGTACCACCATGCATAGACTGTTTTTTTAAGATTGAATATTTTCCATGAATAAGCCATCATTATTCTGGAGAGGTGGAAAAATGGATGATTTAGAGAAGAGAATGAAAGTCCAAAGGAACAAAAATACATGAGAAGATAAGAGAAGATGTCACCAGGACTTAAGTGAAGAGACTTTTCATTCTTCAAAGAGATAGATGGGTGTAAGGTATATTAAATAGGTAGGTTTCATTAGGTAGCTGATGAAGAGAATAGCAAATACTATTCAGGCAGGAAAAGAAGTTTACCGAACTGCTGCCCCCGCTGTGCATGGTGGAGAGGCATGGCTGAAAAAGAGAGTGTTACGACTAATGTAGGCCAGGGACAGGAAGAGGTATGGCCACACTGGACCTGGATTTGACCTCAGGGTCTGAAACCTTCCTAAGGTCAGATGGAAGGCATGTGACCAGAGGTGGCCCAGGATGTAACTAGCAAGAGGGGGAGGTGACTGCTGCCAGGTGTGCCAGTTACCTAGGTAACAGATGGGTAGAAACTTAGCCAAGAGGTAGGGAGGTGTCTACACAGGACCTGCAAGGCCCAGGCAGACCTTACAGTGGGAAAAACAAAGATGGTAGCAAAGGATGCTGTCATTTGACTACCTGGTTTTTTTTCCCAGTAATATGCAGGATGAGGTCATCAGCTGAGACATCTTAGAGACTTCTTAGAATCTCAAATGGTGAAGTAAGGAAGATTGAAAAGAGGAGTGCTATGAAATAGTCCTCTTCAGCTGGTTGCCAGTGGCACACTACTGTAACCCTAGCTACTTAGGAGGCAGCGATAAGGAGAATCACAGTTCCAGGCCAGTGAGGACCAAAAAAAACCTTACAAGACTCCATATAAAAACTGGGCATGGGAGCCGGGTGCTGGTGGCTCACGCCTGTAATCCTAGCTATTCAGGAGGCTGAGATCTGAGGATCGAGGTTCAAAGCCAGCCCAGACAGGAGAGACCGTGAGACTCCTATCTCTAGGAAACCGGAAGTGGCGCTGTATCTCAAGTGGTAGAGCGCTCACCTTGAGCTGAAGAGCTGAGGGACAGCGCCCAGGCCCAGAGTTCAAGCCCCACGACCGACAAAAAAAAAAAAAAAAACTGGGCATGGGGATGTGCCTGTCACACCAGATATATGGGAGACTGAAATTAGAAGGATCATGGCTTCAGGCCAGCCAGGGCAAGTAAAAATTTCACAAGAACACCATCTCAACAGAAAAAGCTGGGCATGGTTGCACTTGCTAGTCATCAGCAGCTGCAACTGGAAGGATTGTGGTCAGTGCTAACTTGGAAAAAAAGTGAAACCTTATCTCAAAAATAACCAGAGTAAAAAGGGTAGAGCATCTGCCTAACAATTGCAACGCCTCAAGCTCAAATATTTATACCAACAAGAAAAAATAAGAAAAGAAAAAAGTCCTTTCAGAGAAAGTGGGGGCCAGTGTGGAGTGTCCACACCAGTTGTGAGATAATGAATTTAAAGCAAAAGCCAGCTACCCAGTGTGATTTTTCTCCAGCTGCTTTCAGCTACTCGAATGCCTACACAGAAAATGCATATGGTTGATTGATTTCACTGAGGAGTGAGGTTTTACAAAGTGAATATAACAGGGAGACGAAATAAGAGAACTGATGTTTACAAGCGAATGATCATAATAGCAGACCAAGAACTCCAATGTGGACACAAAAGGAAGTCAAACTAAGAAAGAGCATGAAGGAAAGAATGAATAACTAGGGGGAAGGCTTTAGAGCAAGCCTCTCCAAAGCTGAAGAGTTGACCCAGCAAAGAATGGGGAAGAAATTTCGAGTAAAGGAGAGAACAAAGAAAGTGAAGAAGCATACATGATACATTCACATGACCCACACAGAGAGAATCCTCGTGAAGGAAAACTGGGTGTATAGATAGCTTAGTCAAGACTAGAATGTTTGTTATAAAAAGAATTGGAAGATGGTGCAGTATCTGATGATGACCTAAAATATAAATGGATGACTACTAAGTGAGTTCAGTAAAAAGAAGACATTGTTAGGGGCTTCCTCATTGCCATGTAGGTATTGAATTCACTAACAGTGATATCAAGAGTTGCAGTGGACACAACCATTAGGATAACTATTAAGAAAAGAAACAAAATAGAAAGGATTAGCTAGGGCGTAGGAAAAGTGCTTGTAATAAGGTTAACTGGATGTAGTCACTGTAGAAAACAATATGGTTATTTCTCAAGAAATTAAACCAAATTATCAGATATCTGGCAATTCCATTTCTAGGTTGTGTTAGTTCTTCATTGTTGTGACAAATACCTGAGAGAAACAATTTAAAAGGATAATTATCTCCAATTAACTACCAAAAGGCTGGAGATGGCTCTATAGCTGAAAGTGGTAGAGCACTAGCCTTGAACACAAAAGTTCAGGGACAGCACCCAAGCCCCGAGTTTATGCCCCAGCAACAGCACAAAACCAGGTAAATTTTATATTACATATAATTTACCAAGACAAAAGAGAGGGGGTGGGTCTGGGAAGGTGGCTCAGTGGTAGAGTGCTTGCCTTGCATGCATGAGGCCCTGTGTTCAATTCCTCAATACCACATAAGCAGAAAAAGCCAGAAGTGGTACTGTGTCTCAAGTGGTAGAGCCTTGAGCTGAAGAGCTGAGGGACAGTGTCCAGGCCCAGAGTTTAGGCCCAACAACCGGCAAAAAAAGTGGGGCTGGAAGAGTAGGAAATTACATGTGCCTAGATACCAAGTTCTCAGTAACTGTGGAGCCTATGTAGGAAATCTGGAGGTAAATATGAGGTGAGAGAATGGCTGGCAGAGATGGACAGCAGGTGGGTATTTTGCAGCAGTAAGGAGGAATAAAGCACTAAAGACATTATTGGCAAAAAACAAAAAACAAAACAAAACAAAACAAAAAACAAAAAGGCACTCCCTTATCCCTCCAGATCCTGAAGGACTTGCAATTTGAACAGGAAAAACATAAAAAAAAATTTTAAGCAATTTCAACTCAAAAGGAGAAGAAGGGGACAGATTTTCAAAGAAGAAATCAAGGCTGTATAGGGCACTTTACTGTTGATTGAGAGCTCCAAAGAGTACAGTAGAAGGATTGGAATATAGGAAAAGGGTGGGATTAAAGTATAAACAGAGCACTAATAGTTTCTATTTATGTATGGCTTTGATCTCCACAGTTTTAGTTACCTAAAGTCAGCCATAATAAGCCTAAAGTATTAAATGAAAAATTCCAGAAGTGAACCATTCCTAAGTTTTAAATACATTTTATTATGATAGATTGTTATAGTTGCTCTTGTTCATTATTATCATTAGTTTCCCACTGTACACTAGATTGCAAATTAAATGTTATTATAGGCACATGTGCACAGGGAAACCATAGTATATATACAGAGTTTGGTGCTATGATTTCAGACATCTGCCAAGGGGCCTTAGAATGTATTCTCATTCATAAGTGGAGATTGCTGTATTGTGATGACAGTCTGTTCTCTGAGTAATGGCCTTCAGTTCATTTGAGGAAGAGTAGTCTACTAAATGTGTCTACTGAGCCAACCATGCTGCCTTCTCATAGCCTACTAGGTGCATAGCAAAAGTCATGTAGAATAATGGGTTAGGCAGGGCCAGGGTTCACATTATAGTCACACACTTTATATAGGTGCATATTCTTCTTCAGTCTAACGCTCTCCCAACTGAGCTATTTTGGCTTAGGTGCATATTCTTTAGCAGGTTACCCAACTTCTTCTCAAATATGTTTCCTTATCTGTAAAGTAGCCATGATACAATCTGGTTTTTGGAGGTTGTCATGAGGCTAGAATAAGGAACGATACAGACAGACCAAGAGCATAGTAAGCACTGAATAGATGATAGCTGAGGTTATTATTTTTTGCACTGTCCTCTTTCTCAGCATCTTCCTCACTCCTTTAGTCCTCTGGCTGTTGTTTAGCTGATAAAATTCTTCAGTGGAGCCTGAATAGGGCCTTGTCTTCCAGATCTTTCCTCTCCTTTTCCCCCAATACAACTTTGCCTATCTTCTTTATCTGTTTCCAGCTCTATATTCACTATTGGGATAAAACTGATTCAGCTAGCTATTCTTTTGTTTGCATTAACTCATGTGTCCACTAAAGATAACATTTGTGTTTTAACGGGGACCTTTGACACCATAACCCAACAGAATAAAAAGTACCTCAGTCCTCCTACCTGACTGTGGCTCTCCCATTGTCTGAGAACAGCATCCTTCTAGGCACTTGCTTCTCATAGTTTGTGGCCCAGCAGCATGACACCACACTGAAACTGTTCAGAATCTCAAACCCTGCTCCACACCTATTGCCTCAGAATCCATTTGGTGATACCCCCATGATTCAGGTGCACATGAGAGTTCGAGCAGTACTACCATGACAAGGAGCAGCTGGCTAAAATGACAGGTGAGGACTCTTTTCCAGGGAGTAGTGCTTGTGTCCATACTCCTATAACAGCTATGTGCAGCTATAGGATTGGTGCTCCTATCATGGCCACCTGGAGACTATGGCATCTCATGAGAACCCAGCTGCTAGCTTGCCATGCTGGATCTCTGGAGCTTCCAGGAGAGTCAGGCTCCAGTTACTGGAATCAGAGGGCTAATTGGCCCTGCATGGCTCCAAATCCTGCCAGTTGCGAGGGGAGTGACAAGACTCCCTAAGGAGCCAACCAAATGTAAAGCAAAAAGAGCCAAAGGCAAGGAGAGATGGAGAACTAAAAGCTGATGCCTGGAAATGGAACTGTTATGTTTCTATCTTCCTGCCCAAAAGCATAAGGGGGAGAGCATCAGCTTGGAACCATTTCTTTGTCTTGTCAGTTCATCTGTCCTTTAGCTACATCCTGCCTAGCAACAGTTGTTAATGTGACTCCCGGCCTCCCGACTTTCTTTGGACAGTGATAAGGGAATAAGTTCAGCCCACAGAGAAGTCAGGGCATCCAGATGGAGCCAGGTTGTCTGAGCTGAGTCAAGGAAAGAGCTTCCTGGAAAATGGGAGAAACAGTACATTGTGGGGCTGTGTCTTCAAAGCAAAGAGTTGTTGGAGGAAGAGCTAGGACTGTGTGAAATGGGTGAGACTGCTATTTAGCTCCTTTTCTTTTTTCCTCTGGCCACCTTGAAGAACGCTACCAGTAATATTGCCACCTCTACATTTGTGTAATGATATGCTTAACCTTCCTAAGTGCTGCTGTAGCCATGATCTCATTTCACTCTCTCAACAATGCAGAGTGAACAAGATCAGAGGCAGGTTCATTATGATGTGGACCAAGCATCCAGGCTTGGCCAGAACATGGTATGTTGGTGACCATAAGGCTGTGGCAGTCCTGTGGTGGAAACTCTTGATAGCCAGAGGGTCTAGGATCCTGAGTGGAAGCAGCTGGTGGTGCTGGGATTATGGGCCATGTCCATGAGATTTGGCTCTAGCCAGATGACTAATTTTGCTCAGCCTCTTTAGATTTCTGCTGTTCTATCTTGGAGACCCTGAGTGGAGGAGGAGGAGCAATCACCTGGCTATTTGGCAGGACAGTTAGAGTCAGTGATGAGGAGATAATGGATGTGAAAGCACCTTTTCTCAAATGAGGTAATGGACATAAAAATGCAAATAACCACATGGATCTAAAGTGTTGATATCATTAGATAGAAGATAAAGGCTAGACCTGTATGTGGGGGTACTGAATAGAGAGAGCAAGCCTAGTGAAGGGTAAGGAGATATTTTGGAGACCTTGAGTAGGAAGAGGACAGAATGAAGGCATTGCATAGTTTGATAACTGAAAACAGAAGAAAATAGCAGGTTCCAGAAACAAATCTTGGTGGGGGTGAACTTTATCTGCTTCATAATTTTCTTCAGGGTTGCCCTGTTGGGAAAGACCAGAAGCTAAACATCTTTCAAAGTCAAATTGCCTTTTTCCCCCCAGGAAGGCAGTCATGTGACCCATAGACAGCTGAGCTCCTCTCATCCATCATGGCTTGCCTTCAGTGTCACTCCTGATTCTCCAGGCACTTAGCAAATTTCAGAGGGACTGAGCTGCAGACACAGAAAGATGCAAACCCCAGAAGGAAATGAAGCACTTTCATTTGAATTAGAAAATGACCTCGCGGTCTATTAATGGAGATGCTTCTTCCTTGAAGCACCCAAAGTGTCTAGGAAGATACAGGCAGTGTGAAGGAAGAACTGCTTGTTAGGGATGATAAGTCCAGCTCAGTTAGGTACAACAAATAGCAGGAACAAATGTGCTCCAGTCACACCTGGAGACATTACTAAGGTAGTGGGAGAAATAGCTAGGCCCCTCTGGGAAGATAGAACATGACCTGTGGGCACAGCTTAGATTCTGGTCTCTCTTCCCAATTCATCTGTTCAGCTAGCACCATCCCCATATGGTCCATGGTACCTTCCCCAGCTTCTCACACCACCTCTGAACACATAAGTTGGCACTGAATCCTACAGTTCATCTAACTAATATCGTCCAGTGCTCTCATTCTCTTAGGTATTGGACACTTGTCTCTCCTCCAGGTAGACTAGCAGCTTTCTGTGGAAAGAGATCTGTAATTTCTTTCATGTCTCCCCAGGGCTCTGAACTATCTGAATAGACATGCAACAAATACTTGTTGATTGACTAATATGAGTCAAAAGAATAAAGCAAAATAGTTTGTGTCCCACAGCACTCTTTGGTTCATTGCTTGCTCTGGCCCTAGAATACTCATTTTCATCCTGAATATTGACGGGTCCCCAATTTCTGGAAAAGCAAAGGGGAAAAAGCTGATGTTTCTGCCACAAGAGTGGGGCCAGTACCAAGCTCTTCCTTAACATGGTCCACCTATATCTTCCTTGCTTTCCATTCCAAGGGCTGCATAGCCCAACAGCCTGCCGTGGAGTGCCTGGCTACGTCAGCAATGACCTAGTGTCATCCCAAAAGAGACTATTTTACTGTTGATAAGGCCAGATGGCAGAAGGCAAAAGTTTGATTTGGGAAGCAACCCCAGGACTAAAGCAAGGCCACAGCGGCAGGTATTCTCTTGTTCCTTTCAAGGTTGAGCTCTGGCCTGCCACCATGTGCACAAATGAGAGAAGCCCCAGCCTAAGGACACCCCTCAGAACTCCTATCCCAGGAAGGTACTTTTCCAGGACTCTGGATAGCTAGCTTCTAGCTTCTGAGTGCTATCAGTTAGAAAGTGACCATTTGTCTTAGTAGGCCAGAGGAAGGGAGCCAACTTATGAATTCCATTAGCTGGTCCACATGGTAGTATCCCCTCTACCTCCCTAGGGGAGCTAGTCTTCATGCAGCCAGAGAAGCTGTGGTTGCTATCAAGTCAGTTGGGGTCTGTCTGCTTTTATGAGCTCTTGTATGACAGAGAAAACTGAAGTTCTTAGCTAGACTGTGTATTTCTTTTTCATACAATTACTCTAAATCTTCTCCCTGTTTCCAACAAATCATCTTAAACTTTGCTTTAATTACTTGATTTGTGTCCTGATAAATAATCTAACTTCTTGAAACCAAATGGTTTTGTTTCACCTCTGAGAATTTGGTGCTCATTTTACAGACTACACACATTGAGGTGGTGAGATGCCTATCCCATAGGCCAAATCATGGAGCTAAAACCTTGGAGTCATTTGGCTCTAGCCCTTTCTTCCACCTCCACCTACTTTGCCCTTTCCCTCAGCCACCATTCATTCCACTTTTTACCTTCTTCCTCGACTCTGGGACTCAGTACTTTCACAGGCCCCACTGCCCCTATCTCTTCACCCCTCAGGGCTCTTTGACTCCCATATGTGGGTTTATCTGCCTGCGGTATGATTCACTCTGGCCCTTGATGTACAAGTGTATAAAGCTCTTAGCTCAGAAGCTAAGTTGTGGGCATCAGGAGAACAATTTGTAATCAGCTCTTCAAGTCTGAAGGGCTTCTCTTCTCCTAGCTCTTCTGAGTTTCAAGTTGGTGCACAACCCTAAGATGTAGCTTCCCTTCCTGTTCACAGGAGCCATTTTCTGACAGTCCCATTAAATGAAATAGGTTGGCATTATGTACAACCATGTAAAGCAATGGCCCTAAACACCCTTGTTTCTATATGCCATCTAAATCGTTCCTGTTTACCTATCACCTAGGAGGCATTAAAATGTCAAATTGCACAAGGTTTTCATGGAGAGATATGTTCTATGTTCTAAAATGACTTTCCATTCCTTTCCCACTTACATGTGGCCTGTTCCATCAAGGGTTGGATATCCCTTGGGGATTAAATCACCAATGAAGATGGAAAATGCTAGTTAACTTCAGCATAACACCTTTACACTTAGGCTTCTTGTTGTGGTGTCCTGGTGTCATGGAGGGAGGATCTCACTCATTATCTCAGGCTCCAGGGCACCAGTTTTTCTGAAGACAAGTGGCTTCTCTTGCCTACATACCTTACTGCAGTCTGAAATACCAGGCAGTCATCATCTCCCTTGGTGTCTCAGGAAATAGGAAGTTGAGCTGTAATCTCTGAGGTACCAGGGCTAGAATCCTAACCTTTGTCCCTCCGAGATGATTCTGAGGCTTAGTTCCCTTTGCATCTTCTTTTGCTCCCATCTCCCCCTTCCCTCAGTCATGTGATGCAGGAAGAGAGCGCAAATGATATGGAATGTGAGCAGCTGCCAACAGAGATACTGCGACAAGTGACCGTTCACCGAGACCCTATTTGTGGCTTTGGCTTCGTGGCTGGCAGTGAGAGGCCTGTGGTGGTTCGTTCTGTGAGGCCAGGTAGGTGTCTCTCAGAGTGACTTCCCAGCCATAGCTTCTGTTGCCCAACACCCACGTATCTTTTGAAAGAGCAGAGCTTCTGAGCATAACATGTTGCCAGGGAATGTTTGATGTGTTAGTAACAACTTGGCCACCAATAGCTGTGTTTAACCCTGATAGACACAACCAGTGAGGTGGTGTGAGGCCCCAGTCAGAGGTTGCAGTTGATAATTTAGTAGGTTTGGGGCCTTAATAAAGCTTCCCTTTGCATATAACTCGCATAGAAGTGTCATAATGCCTTGGAAGAGAAAGTACCATTCAATTCAATTCAACTCAATGAGTACTTATAAGACCACCTACTCTAAACCAGCAGTGTTACAGGGAAGTGCAAGACAGCTCCTGTCATGGAGAATCTAAGCATTTGGCTATAAAGACCAGTACACACTCATGAGATAGCCCATCTACAGTTAGGTCAAACCAGAAATAGGCAAGAGAACACAGGTGGGATCAGAGGGCAAGGTCAGAATTCAGTCTCTGAATGCCAGGGTAGCAATAGCAACAGCTACCATTGACTAAGCATCTACTAAATACTTTACATCATCTTGTTTATTTGTCATGGGCAAGCCTGCAAGGCAATTAACTAGTACCATTTCCATTTGATGAATGTGGAATCTAAGGAAGAGACAAGATCTGTCCAGAGTCACTCATCTGGGAAGACAGTAGGGCCAGGGTTTGCCCCAGGGCTTGATGATACAAGCCGGAAGTGAGGCTTGAATGGAATAAGCCCAAACCACACTAAACTGAATTCCTGCCATCGTGAATGAAATGGGGAAGGGCTGAACACTATTTTGTTCCAGATCTGCTACACATTGACAGAAAGGAATTTTATTCCAGCCTTGCTGGGCCTGAGGCTTGAGATGTTTACAACAGTTTCTAGCTCAGTCAAGAGGAGCAGCTGGAGTACAAACTGGTCTTGCAGAAATTTGATGAATTTTTCAATCCTCAAAGGAAAAGAAAAAAGATGTTTGTAAGCTCTCTTCAACTGGAGGGCATAAGAAAAAAATTCAGCACAGAAGTTTGTGTCTGACCTAAGGCTCCAGAGTCAGTCATGCAGTTTTTGGCAAAAGTGTTCTATCTGTGATCAGAAATCAAATTTGTCCCAGGAAAGAAGGACCAGATAAAACTTAGTAGTAGACCACCAGGAACCCCAACTTTTACTTCAAAGAAAGTATAAATCATAGATTTGAAAAAGGCCCTAGGGTATATAAGCTGCAAAATGGATAAGATGAAGAGAAAGGAGTTGGAGAGGTGAAGAAAAGGAAAACTCTAGGCTAGTACCACAAAATCATGGGGCCAAGACACCTAGCCTATGAAAGACTTAGTAGGGCTGATCCACATTGCTGCTTTTGCACAGGCACCTGCTGGGAAGTAGAGGACATTTGTTTTAGTATTTGAGTCCATAAGAGAAAGCAAAGAAGTATCCTACACAAGACAATTGTGGTTAACCAAGCTAGCCAACCATCTGTGGAAGCAACAGTAGACTGATGTTACAAGTACCATTCAAATAGCAAGGCCTGTGAAAGATGTCAAGTTCCATCATTCAAGACCTCTTTTAGGGGCTGGGAAGGTGGCTCAGTGGTAGAGCGCTTGCCTTGCATGCCTGAGGCCCTGGGTTCGATTCCTCAGCACCACATAAGCAAAAAGAAAAAAGCCGGAAGTGGCACTGTGGCTCAAGTGGTAGAGCGCTAGCCTTGAGCCGAAGAGCTTGAGGAACAGCACCCAGGCCCAGAGTTCAGGCCCCATGACTGGACCCCCCCCAAAAAGACCTCTTTTATTGCAAGGGAGGGGGGAAAGGAGGAGGAAAGGAGAAAGGAAAGGGAGGATGGAGGGAGAAAAAGAAGGAAGGGAGGAACGAAGGAAGGAAAGAAGGAGGGAAAGGAAAGGAAAGGAAAGGAAAGAAAGGAAAGGAAAGGAAAGGAAAGGAAAGGAAAGAAAGGAAAGGAAGGGAAGGGAAGGGAAGGGAAGGGAAAGGAAGGAAATTAATGGTAGAGTGGCCTTAACCAAAAAATTTGTGGGGACAAACCAGTCTTTTTGTTTTTGAATCAGGATTTTACTATACAACCCAGGCTGGCCTTGAACTCATCATCCTCCTGCCTCAGCCTCTTGAGTGCTAGGATTACAAGCAAGCACCACCATGCCCAGCAGGATTGGGTGTTTTTTTGTGTGCTAGTCCTGGGGCCTGAACTCGGGGTCTGTGTGCTGCCTTGAGCTTCTTTTGCTCAAGGCTAGTGTTCTACCACTTGAGCCACAGCTCAACTTCCAGCTTTTTTGTATTTTAATGGAGAACAACAGTTTCATAGAGTTTCCTATCCCAGTTGGGTTCAAGCTGTGATCCTCAGATCTCAGCCTCTGGTGCTCAGCAAGATTGATATTTTGAAAGAAGTAGATATAAAGAATGATATTTTGATAGAAGTAGATATAAGGAATGAAATGAGGTGAAGAAGTTGTACCATGGAGAATATAAAAACTCCATTTGTTGAATTCTTACCAATATCTATCAATTGTTGTAGATTATACATTCATCATCTCATTTATCCTCTCACCACTCTTACAGTGTGTAGGTACTATTATTTTCCCATTTTACAGATGAGGCTTTGAGAAATGGGACATGTCATTAAGCATTTCTTTCCGTTTCAAGTCACGCTGGACCTGACTTCTCATTCTCTCTGAGTCACTGAATTTTTTTCTTGAAATGTTCTTTACTAAACAGCAGAGTTATTACCACCACCCTGCAGATATCCTCTGCCCTCACGCTTTTAACCAAGACTTCTGTCCAGTCAACTGAGATCATATCCTCACCACCACTAGAGGTGGGAAACAGAAAACTGCCCAAGAGTCTGTGATTGCACCTGTCATTTATAGAAGAGCATCATCTCTCAGTGTTGAAACAAATTAAAACCTCGGGATCTTTTAGTCTATACCCTTGTCTCCAGGCAAATGAAAGAATGCTCAAACCATTCCAGATCAGTAAGTATGAAACTATTCACGTAAGAAGACTCCTCACCCTCTTCTAATCTCCTTACCACTTCAGCAGTGTGGAAGTCATTCCTCGTGGCTAAGCAACTCCTTCCTATAAAGTGCAAATCTGTTCCTCTTTAGAACCGAGCCAGCCAAGCACTTGTAACTTCATCTGTGAACAAGATCTGGGCTTGGGACCTTTTAGTACCATTCTGTGGACAGCTAATCTAGCTTTACTCCATTCTCTTCCTTCATTTCTCTTCCCTCCATAGACAGCATCCAAAGCTGGAACAGCACCCTCATATCACTCCTCAGCCTGTGTCATCTCCTGCAGGCCTGGCTCAGCTCAGCTCCCTCAGGCACTGTGGCTCTGGCCTGACTTATGCTTTCCTGGCTCACTCCTCTCTCCTCTCCTCTCTGCAGGAGGCCCTTCTGAGGACAAGCTCCTGGCTGGTGACCAGATTGTGGCTATTAATGAGGAGGACGTGAGTGAAGCCCCCAGGGAGAGGTTCATAGAACTTATCAGGTAACAAGGGCCTTTGGGGCCTAGGCAGGAGTTTAACAGTGTCTTCACTCCTGCTCCACTAGTAGCAAAGGGCTACCACTGTCCTTCCTGCCCCAAGAGGGGAGTCCTCCCAGGCAGGTCAGCCCTAGCCATGGCTCCTGGCTATCTAGAATTTCCATGGTCAGCCAGTCAGGTGTCTGAGAGGCCTTGCACACTCTGGTTTAGCCTTTTCCAGTGATGTGAACAAACATGAAGAGCCTCTTGCCACAGTCTCACCTCCAGTCCTCACCTGACCTTCTTTATTTGGTTAGTACTGTGCAGTGAGACAAGCCAAGTGACTGATAAGAACCAACCAAACTATTAAAAGAACCCTAAGCCAGGTAGCAGTGGCTCATACCTGTAATCCTAGCTACTCAGGAGGCTGATATCTAGAGGATCATGGTTCAAAACCAGTTCAGGCCAATAAAAGTCCATGAGACTCTACCTCTAATTAACCAGCAAAAAACTAGGCTGGAGGCATGACCCAAGTTGTAGAGCACCATCCATGAGCAAGAATGCTGAGCAAATGCAAGAAAGCAGAGCAAGAATGAGACCCTGAGCCCTGGTACCAGAAAAAAATACACACTATGATAAGCACAGTGAAAGCAAATTTTGTTCCTACATGCCCAGCCCCTCCCCTCTGTCTGTCTCCGTCTCTGTCTCTGTCTGCCTTTCTCTCACCCCCCCACACACATTACAGACTCTCCTTCTCTATCCTCACACTGCAAGCTCATATCCTTGCATAGTTTTCTTAATAAGAGGACCTAGGGAAGACTAAACTGTACAGCTAAATTCAGTTACAGACATTGGCTATCTCTCTCTAAATAGAACCATTTACTTTCTTTCCCCCCACTTGCTCTTTCACTCTCATATTCTCTCTCAACTCTCTCACTCACTCTCTCTCACTCTCTTGCTGTCTCTCACATACAGCTCAGTGTTTTCATTCTATTCATCTTTCTAGGACTCTCAAAACCCCACCTGTCTCAGAGCTGATGCTTGGTTTTCAAAGGCAGACTTAGCAATTTATGTGTGACACAGCACTTGCAGCTCCAGGGTGAGATGCTCTATCCTGTAGTCCAGAGTAGGTATTCTTTGGCTTGTTCCCCCTCAAGCTAAATACCTTGAAGTAGGCCTGGACCCTGACAGCCTTCTTAGTTTGGTTTTCTCCAAGTTGAGTTGTTCATTGCATTCCTCTACTGCTCAACATTGGTCCGTCACCCTTCACCCTTCACCTTTCACCAGCATAATATAGAGGGAGTTCTTTAAACCTCACCAGGACATGTTGGAATTCTTTCAGCTTCATCATTTAGAAGTCACTGCTCTGCTTCTAAAGGCTATCTTTGTACCCTAGAACAAAGTAGTATGATTTTATGAGGGAATCCAGAGCTCCCTTGGGGTCAAAACAGAGATCACTGGTAGGTATTCATTTATTCACTCACTTAATCAATGAATAATTATTGTTTAATAGCTACTATGCACCAGGCACTATTCTTGGCACTAAAGATACAGCAGTGAACTAGAGACAAAATTCTCTGGTTTACTGAAATTTATATTCCAGTAAGAAGAGACATACCATACCACAAATAAGTGATTATACAATACATTAGAAGTAATGTTATTGAATAATAGAAATTCAATATGGGGTAAAGAGAACCAGGAACACTGAGGTACTGAATGTAACTTTAATAATAGGAAGGTGGCTCAGTGGTAGAGCACTTGCCTTGCATGCATGAGTCCCTGGGTTCGATTCCTCAGCACCACATAAGCAAAAAGAAAAAAGCCGGAAGTGGAGCTGTGGCTCAAGTGGTAGAGCGCTAGCCTTGAGCTGAAGAGCTGAGGGACAGCGCCCAGGCCCAGAGTTCAGGCCTCACGACCGGACCCCCCCCAAAAAATAATAATAATGTGGCCAATGTTGGCCTCACTGAGAAGGTGACTGCATAAGCCCTAAGGCAGAGGTGTGTCTGGTTTGATGGAGGGACGGGGAGAACCATTGTGTCTGGAGTCAGGTGAAGCAAGGGAAAGATGGAGAGCCTCACAAGGCATTGTAAGCATGGCGGCTTTCTTCTAAATGACGTGGGGAGAGATGGCAAGACTGGAGTACACAAGTCACATGATTTGTGTTATGCTCCTTTTTTGTTCAAGGTATTAGTAATTTCCTTGTAACACACTCTACTTCTGGGAACTTCCCAAACTTGGAGTTAATTCAAGTCTGTACTTTGCCTTTGAAGTCCTTAAGTGAGGGTGAGGGATTGGTGGGTAGGCATTTCTTGAATACCCAGAGTCAAGGAAGTCTTGACTCTACTTCTTTGTTGTTGTTGTTGTTGTCTTGCTTTGAAACAGACTCTTGCTGTGTAGTCCAGGCTGGCCTCAACCTCGTGATCGTCCTGGCTCAGCCTCCCAAGTGCTAGGATTATAGGTGGACCTCACCACCTGACTTGACTCCTTCTTGAATGATTTTGTTCCCATAAACATTTAGAAAAGGCAAACTTGGAACAGGGATGCTCCTTCAGGGCAAACTATTTTCATTTCTTTTAGTTCTTTTAAAAGATGGATTCCTGGGAGAGAATTTTCATACCTCACAGCCTCTTTGATCACTGGCATAATTCTCATCAGAAGAGTTTCAAATTCTTCATCCTTTGGAATATTTGCTATATGGAGAGTCTTGCCTTCCATCTGTTGCTCCCTGGCTCTCATTTTTTGGTCCCTCAATTAAAACAAATCTTCAGTGTATGAGTCACAATGACCAAATGACCTCCTTTGGGTTTTTCCTGTGAGTTTCTTCTCATGCTTAAATAGCAAATTGCTAATAATCACCATATATGGTTCCCAGAACTCTAGCAGAATGCCTTTTGAGTTCCATAATTCAAGCCTTTCTTTTTCTTGAGAATTTTCTAGTCTGTAAATAAAATTGTTCCCATGATTTGAGGATTTCTATGGACAGAATGTGAGAAGGAATATATAAAGAAGACCAGAAAAATGATAGCCCCAGAGGTAATGGTCATCCCATCCTGGATACCTGTGTGAACGAATATGAATGGCTTGTGCCCACATCTACAAATGATAAGGAAGCCAGGCATCCATGCCAACACTCAGATTACCTTCTGTCCTAATCCATATACCTGAATGCAACCCAGGGGAAAATTCTGGTGTTGCTTCTTATACTAGATGAATACCTAGTGCATGATACACTGCTCTCCTGTTCCCTCTTTTCTCTATAGGAGCGCTAAGGAATCGATCGTTCTTACAGTTCTGCACACTCATCAGGTGAGTGAGCCTCTTTGCCATCTGTCCTTCTTCCTGACTGAGAAGAGATGACCCCTCCCCACCACACGTTGGAAAGCCACAGCATGGGAAAGGAGGGGGATCACTGACTAGGGCCAACATGTATAAGGTGAGGATTTAGGAGTAAACTTAGAGAAACTTTGGAATCTTCTGTTTACTCAACAGCCAACCAAGGCTGAGGATTTTGAAGGGCAATGTTCTGCAGTGCTTTGCAGTGCTGTGCTGGACAGTGTAGTGCTTTGTAGTTCTGTGTGGTGCAGTATAGTATAGTATAGTACAGTGTGATGCAGTACTGTCCTGTGTAGTGCAGTGCTGTGCAGTACTATGCAGTAGAATGCTGTGCAGTGCTTTGTAGTGCTGTGCTCTGCAGTGTAGTGCTTTGTAGTTCCTTGTTGTGTAGTGAAGTGCAGTGCTGGGTAGTACTGTGCTGTGTTATGCAGTGCTGGGCAGTACTATACAGTATAGTGCTGTGCTATGCATTACTTTGTCCTGTACCCTCTGCTTTGCCCACGTAAGCCATCTACTTCCTCAATTCCAAATCTGTCTTCCACCTTTTTTGGGGGGGGGGTCCAGTCTTGGGGCCTGAACTCTGGGCCTGGGCGCTGTCCCTCAGCTCTTCAGCTCAAGCCTACTGCTCTACCACTTGAGCCACAGCTCCACTTCTGGCTTTTTTCTTTTTGCTTATGTGGTACTGAGGAATTGAACCTAGGGCCTCATGCATGCAAGGCAAGCGCTCTACCACTGAGCCACCTTACCAGCTCCTGTCTTCCACCTTTATTTGCTATATTCCATTGAAATTTACCTGTCCAGTATCCAGTTCTCATAAAGTTCTGGCAGATGGTGGGTGCTACTCAAACTCATTCATGTAAGTATTTACTAAGTGACCTACAATGTAGGAGACAGTCTGTATGTGATGAATTGTCTATAAAGTTTCTTGTAGGTACAGATGGACCAAGGTTCTTTATTGTCTTGGTATAATCACTAACTGGCTATGTGACCTTCAGTGAGTAACTTCCCTTTTCTGAATTTGTTTCCTCATCTGTAAATTGAGAGGTTAGAGTGGAATATTACATTTTCTAAATGTTTCTTATCATACCATAACAATTAATAGGACTACCTTTTAAAAGTAAAATCCCCAAGCCCCTCTCCTCAAGCTTTGGATTCAGAAACTTACTGTCTATAGCAACGAGCTATGAGTATATGGTAGTATACTCATAGACATATGGTAGTATACTACCATATACTCACATTGTCACTTTAACTCAAATGCACAAATCCAGATGCAAAACTTCCGTGTGCAGAAATTCACAACCCCTCTCCACCTCCCTTCCTAGTGTCCACAACACTTCTCTGTATCCCACCAATGATGAGAAAGATGTAACTGATCTGGACCTTGAGAGAAGGACAGGATTTCCCAGGCATGGCAAGAAAGGAAACTATTTCAGAGAGAAGTAATGCTTACATAAAAAAGTCAGGGATGGAGCCTGGGAGCCTGGGTTTACAAGAAGGGCATGGGATACAAACCTAAGCCAGCACCAACCTCCTTGTCCCAAGGTCCCCAACTCCTTTCTATGTCCATGTGAACTTTGCATGCACACATACACATAATCACATGTACAGTGTCACATTGACTCGTGCAATACTCATATACTCACACATACATGCCCCCACCACACACAGCCCACTCCCAGGCAGACAGACTTTGCTCAGTTGCAATTCTCTGCCTCTAGACAGACAAGCCCTTTCCTTCATTGAAGGTGTAAATGATCCCTTTCCCCATCTTACAGTATGTGTGCAGTTGCTCCATCCATCCTCATTCCTAACCCCTGTCTTGAAAATAGCCATTAGTTCTCCCTACAAAACATGCTGTTTGTATGATGAGATTTTCCTGCTCTGATCAGAGACACAGTATGAGTTACCCTGTTAATTGGGTCTCCTCAAATGTCATTGCTTTGCAGACACCTTCCTTGCCTATATTCTCTGAGATAGCACCTACTGGTCATTATATCCTGATTCTGCTTAAGCTTTCAGCAAAGCTGATATGCTATATTTTTAAACTTTTGAAAAAAATATAGATTCACAGAAAGCAAGAAAGCTAGTACAGAAACATTGTGCATACCATTTTTCATGTTGTTCCCAGTGGTTACATCTTCCATAAATACAATGCAACATCAAAATTAGGAAATCAGCCGGGCACTGGTAGCTCACGTCTATAATTTTTCTAGCCACTCAGGAGGCTGAGATCTGAGGATCTTGGTTCAAAGCTAACCGGAGCAGGAAAAGTCTTATCTCCAATTAACCACAGAAAGCCAGAAGTGGAGCTGTGGCTGAAGTGGTAGAAGGCTATCCTTGAGCACACAAGCATCCGGGTCCATAATTCAAGTCCCAGGACCAGCAAGAAAAGAAGGGCAGGGAATCAGAGTCAGGTGTGGTAACATATACTGATAATCCCAGCACTCAGGAGGTGAATGCAGGAGGATTTCAAGCCAGGTTGGCTATATAGTGAGACCTGTCACAAACAAAGAAAGAGGGGGCTGATCCCAGAGACTCATAAAATTACAAATTCCACTTACTTGGGAGGTAGAGATTGGGAAGATCGTGGATGGTTCAAGGCCAACTGAGGCAAAAAGTAAGAGCCTATCTCTATCAATAAACCAAGCACAGTGGTGCATGCCCTGTGAGTCCAGTCACAAGAGAATGTGCATAGGAGAATTGAGGTCCAAGGCTTGCCCAGGAAAAAACATGTATCTCTTATATGAAAAATGTTTGGGATTATAGCCCAAAAGGTAGAGCACCTATCTAGGAAGCATGAGGCCCTGAGCTCAAACCCCACTATTGCCAAAAAAAGAATTGTTTTCAGGAAATTACCAATATGCATATGTAGTTCAGTGTGAATTTATCATAAGTAGGTTTATTCATCCACCAACCCAATCAAGATAATGAAAAAAAATCTTATCACCCCAAAGATTCCTTATGTTGCCTGTTAACAGTCACACCTCCTTCCCCCACTCACACTCTGAATTCCTACCAACCAATAATCTGTTCTCCATTTCTATAAATTACTCATTTCAACAATGCTATGTAAAGGGAATAATGTACTATAATATCAATGTAACCTTGAGGAAGTGGTTTTTATTCGCTCAGCATAATGCCCTTGAGATGCTTGCTGCATGATGTTCCTCACAGTGTTTTGTCCCTTTTATTGCAGAGTAGTATTCCACAGGACAGATTCCCACTCTGTCAAAGGGTACCTGGAACATTTCTAGTTTGAGACTCTTCTGGATAAAGCTGCTATAAACATTGTGTACAGGTTTTCTGTTAGATTAAGTTGTCATTTGTCTGGGATAAATGCTGGCCCATTTAATAAGTGAATGCCTCATTTATTAAATAACTGCCCACTATTTTCCGAAGTGGGCATATTGTTTTAGCTCTGTGTGTGTGTGTGTGTGTGTGTGTGTGTTGTCTGTGTGTGTGTGTGTGCATCCTATAGTTTGTACTCAAAATCTGGGTGTTGGCACTGAGCTTTTTTTGGTCAAGGCTAGTATACTACCATGTCAGCCACAGCTTCACTTATGGCTTTTTGGTCATTAATTAGAGATAAGATTCTGATAGACTTTCCTGCCCAGTGTGCCTTCCATCAGATCTATGCTGCCTCAGCACCTAGGATTACAGACATGAGCCACTGACACCCAGTTTGTATCATTTTAAGTTCATGTGAAATGTTGCATTTGTGTTGCGTAACTATCTCCTCCATTAATATGTCAGTTCTACAAGTGTATGGACAATGTTCTATCACTAATGTAACCTCAATATCTGGAATAACACCTGGCACAGTGTGGGTACTAATAAATATTGGTCAAATATTTGAAGGAAATGGAGCTCTCAGCTATTAAACCCAAGTAGTAGTAGTAGAGTGCCTGCCTAGCAAGCACAAAGCCCTGAGTGAAAATTCCAGTACTGCAAAAAAACAAAAGACCCACAGATGATTCAAATGATAAGTAGAATTTAGGAAACAATAACCAGATAGTCTCTAAGGCTTCTTCCAACCTCTAAACTGTGTAGCTGATAATGGTCTAATGCCTAGTACTCAATAAAAAATTTAAATCAATATAAAGTACTGGATTGTGACCTAGAACCTAGAATAGCCCTGGTAAAACAAGCAAAGACAATTCCTTCAAACAATACACCATTTTTCTGGTTCTGAAAACTTAACTAATACCCAAAGAGCCTGCATGCTCTTTGCCTAGAACCACTTTTCCAGGGGGAAAAAAGCCAAAATAATGAAACCACTGCAGAACTAACTTGTTTTCCATGGAACTTCTTTCGTGTATGTGCCAGTACTGAGGTTTAAATATGGGGCTTTGGCTCTTGCTTGGTTTTTTCTGCTCCAGGCTGGTACTCTACTACTTGAGCCATACCTCAACTTCTGGCTTTTCGCTGGTTACTTGAAGACAAAGGGCTCCTGAATTTGTCTGCCTTGACTGTCTGAATTCTCAGATCTCTTGGGTAGCTAAGATTACAGGTGTGAGCCACATGCATCCAGCTACATGGAGCTTCTTGAGGTGTAGTACATGCTCAAACCATTTTTTGCTGAATTTATAAACTAGTCCGTTGTTAATCTTGGCAATCAGCTAATAATTTTTATACTGAGCCTACTACATGCTTAGCACTAGGGAAGATGAGCTATGAGGTAAGCATTATTTGGAATACTGTATTCTAGGGAGTAGAGGGGCTGGGGAAGGATTCTGAACAAAGGTTCAATTGGAACTGAGTTATAAGAAAGATAGCATTAAGAAGGACTCCCAGGCCCATGAAAGGTAGAGGTGAGGAGTCACCATGAAGTGAGTCCAGAAGTGGGAATAAGCCCACTGTGTTAGAGTACTCTGTTTGGAACCAGCAATGCAACAGAAGGCAATAAAGGATAGAATTGAGGAATGAGGCTAGAATCCAGTGTGGCTTGGCAGTGGCATTGGAGGTTAGGAGAAGACATGGTCATTTCTCTGCAGTCCTGACTGCTGAAAGGAAGGCCTCCAAGTTCCCTTATCAGAAATCTGGTGCTACCAAGGCAGCCTTCTATTATCTCAGGCGCCCACAGTGGTTGCTATGGGAATTGATTGTAAGTAGGCTCAGGTGTCAAAGACAATGAGCCTGCAGAAAGACCAATCAGGAAATGGGCTGAGCTTCAGGCAAGAACCAGAGCTCTACTTTGACCTCTCCCAGTCTTCATTCCCCACCCTTCTCAGCCTGAATAACCACTGTTTTAACTCTTCAGTGCTATGAGACTGTTTTAGATTCCACAGTTAGATAGGATGAATAAGTTCTGTTTTATTTTTAAATTACACTATAGTATGACTATAGTTAATAATGGATATTTGAAAGACCAGGAAGAGGTGATTTTGATGTCACCCCCAATGAAATGATAAAAATTTGAGGTGGTAGGTATGCTTGATCAGTTTGTTACAGAATGTATGTATGTATACATGTATCAAAACATCACACTGCACCCCATACATATGTACACCTATTGTGTACATATGTACACACACACACACACACATATATATATATATATATATATATATACCTATTTTGTGTCAAGTAAAAATAAAATAAAATGTTTAAAATGTGGGGTACTATCTTTCAGTGAAGTATTTGACCAGATACCTAACTTTGGCCAAGACATAAATGATCATAACCCTGAAATCTGTTCTAATAGAGCCCCCAAATTAAAAAATGGTCAGAGCATCACCAGCTGCTGAATTCAGCCCTGAGGCAAAGGCAGACTCTCTCTTCAATTCCTTATTCCACCTAGCTGCTGGCTTCATATTTGCTTCAAGGGGCTTGCAGTGGCCCCAGAAGTACTTAGCAATTCTAGTCCTGTGTTTCAAACTAAAAATTCATTTTAGCCAGACAGAGTGCCTGTTGCGAAATCAGACTCATGGCTGCTTGGAGAAAAAAATAGGGTCAGTGAAGAGCTCAGATGTCCCAGCTTTAAGGTCGTCAATTAATCTATGCTTAATGGGTTAGAACTTCTTAACCAATCTGCATTCCTGGACCCTACTCTCCCAAGGATTTTGAATTTAAATCTGATAGGGATGTGGGCCGAAACATCATGTTTTAATGAGCATTTCCTAGTAATTCTTATCCCTGGGTAGATTTAAAACTGGTATGGTAGTGTATAAGTTAGTATAGAGGTCAGCACACTTTCTGTAAGGGCCCATATAATAAATATTGCAGATTAAATGTGAAAGCCCCAAAGCAGCCGTAGGCAATGCATAGATGAAAATCATGACTATTTCAATATAGATTTATTTCCAAAAGCAGATGGTAGACAAGATTTGGCCCTCATCAGCCTTTCATTTGCTGGGCCCTAAAAGTATTTGTCACCTCTTCCTGGTACCACATTTGCATTTGTCAGTATGTTAATGTGAAGTGAACTTTAGGCTCCTCTATGGAAGTGATTAATTGAAAAAACCAGTTGAGAATCTTCTTTCTAAACAAGAAGTTAATACAAAAAAATGTGTGCTTTTAATAAAAGAAAAGAACTTAAGGCACCACAGCTAAGCTTTGAAGATGCTCAGGACATAAAGACCTTTGAGAGCCATCTTGTATCCCACTAGAAGGCAGGCCTCACCTGTATCTAAACATAAGGCTAGACATGAATGTGACATCTAGCAGAGAGCAGCTGGCAATTAGTGAGTCACCATCAGGGATTGAGGCTGAAGACTGAGAACAGGATGGTGTCTCTGAGATCAACAAGACAAGGGTCAATGAGGAATAAGGCATAAACAAGCTGAAAATAGCTCTGAAACCGCCACCCAGAAGTGATTACAACCCCTGAAAATATTGGCAATTCAACTCTCACTGGTGTTGCTCCTGTAAATATCTGAATCTTTTGCTATAATGCTACAAACAAACAAAAATCTTTAAGACAGAATCTAATTTTGGATGTTTGGTAGGACTAGCAAAGATGCTTCCCCCTCCTATGAGTGAATACATAAAAGGATAGCAGCGGGGTTCCTTGGTTGTTGGAATCCATTAGATAGGCCAAGGTAAAATTCAAACCAGTGGATGAAAGATCAGTAGTAGACTCCCAGCCTGCTGTAGGGAGACAATCATTAATCCAAGGCTCAGGAAATCTGAATTCTGGTTTCAGCTCTGCTACTCAATTATTTTGACATTTTGGGAAAACTGTACCCTCTTTGTGGCCCTCCCTTTTGCATTTAACAGTGAAACACCAACTGCATGGCCTTTCAGATCTCTAGAGATGCTGTCCCACAATGGTGGCATATATCTGCTGGTATATGATAACAAAGAAGGGAGAGAGTGACTGTCACACAGAACAAAGATTCCACTTGCCTCATGTTTGTGACAGCTCAGTGGTAAATTGTGTAGCTGTGGAATAAAACAGATCTGCCTGAGCAGAACTGTGGATCTTCCTGTCTTGCCCTTCCCTTTACTCCTGCGTCAGCCTTCAGCCCCCACCTAGGATTTGAGCACCCAGCTGTGCAACATGCAAAGACATGTATTGACTTCATGAACAATCAATACTGTAATCACTTTCTGCAACGATCTCCAGCCTGGATTTCATTCTGCTGTATCATCTGCTGCCAACAAATTGCCCCTGTGACTCAGGATGTGAAATCTAAGGTTCCTTTAGCTCAGTGATTCTCAATCTTGGCTACACTTTGAAATCATCAGAAGCTTTGAAAAATACTAATATTCTGGCCCTAACCCCAGGACTTCTGATGTAATTGGTCTGGGGAAGGGCCTGGGTCTTGGCAGTTTTAAAACCCCTTTGAGCCTTTTTGCTGTGCAGCCTGAGTCCTGCTGGACTCAGGTGGAACAAGTGGTTTTTGGTGATCTGCCCTCTGGATAAATGAGATTGCTGCCCTGACAGAAAACACAGCTGGGTCCAGAGCTTAAGACGTGATGAGGATGATGAGGCCCTTTGTTTCTGATGTGTCTATATCTTAGGGCCCTGCCCCCCTGTGGCTGATTTAGTAAATGAATCCCAACCACAGGGTAAATGGCTCACCTTTCCAGCTGACAGGGACCCTTAAGGGTCTTAACACAAAGGAATTCCTAATCATAGGACTCACAGGCTCTAAAACCAATGGAAAAGATGATTTAAAGTGGCCCCAAACTTGATTTCTCCTCTAATTCTTTTCTTGGTAAATGACAAGCCTATTCTTAGTGTTCACTCCCCTCTTTTTTTGTTGTTGTTGTTGCTCATGGGGCTTGAACTCTGGGCTTGGGTGCTATCCCTCAGCTCTTCAGCTCAAGGCAAGCTCTCTACTGCTTGAGCCACAGTGCCACTTCCTGTTTTCTGGTGTTTTATTGGAGATAAGAGTCTCATGGACTTTCCTGCCCAAGCTGGCTTTGAACCATGATTCTCAGATCTCAGCCTCCTTAGATCTCAGCCTCCTTAGTAGCTAGGATTACAGGTGTGAGCCACTGGCACCTCTTTCTTACTCCTTGCATCCAACTCATCAGCACAGGATCTTGGCTCAGCCCTAAGAATCTACCTAGAAGTCATTCATTTCTCATCATCTCCATTACTGTGAACCTAGCCTGTGCTGTCACCATATTTGAACTGTATTATTGCAGTAATAAGTATTGCAGTCGGACATGTAACTGGCCTTCCTCCTTTTGCCATTGCCCTTTTACACTCCATTTTCCACAAAGCAGCCAGAAGCATCTTTTTAAATGCACTCCAGACTCTGTCTGCTCAAAACCCCCCTCTGAGGAAAGTCCAAAGTTCTCACCATGATTTTACAAAGCCCTACATAATAACTCAATCTCAGCTGCTTCTCTTGGCACATTGCTTCCATTCCCTACTGCATCATTGTCCAGTTACATGAGGGATTATTCCTGTTCTTCTTCCACCCAAATCCTATACCTCTGGGCCTTTACTGTTCTTTCTGCCTGGAAGCCCTTGGATATCCTCTCTTACTTCCTTCAAATCTCTGCTTAAATGTCCTCAAAGAGGTCTTCACTGAACGACATATCTAAAATACCACCCCCAATCTCATTTCTAGATACATATTCCAAAGAAGTTGAAGCTATTATGTCGAAAAGATACTGTGTTCATTGTAGCACAATCCAGCATAGCCAAAATATAGAATCAACCTGTCCATTGACAGATGACTGGACAGAAAACATGGGCTACATATGTAATGGAATACTATTCAGCTTTACAAAGGAAATTCTTGCAAAGCCTTGGGTTCAGTTTTCATCACTGCAAGAAAAAAAGGAAATTCTGCCATTTGCTAATGGGATGAACTTGGAAGATATTATGCTATGTAAAATAAACCAGACACAGGGACAAATAATTCATATTAGATATTGTCAGGAGCAGAATACAGTGGTGGTTGCCAGAAGCTGGAGCTGAAAGAAGGGAATGAGGAGGTGCTATTCAAAGAGTATAAAGTGGGCTGGGAATGTGGCTCAGTGGTAGAGTGCTTGCCTTGCATGCATGAAACCTTGGGTTCAATCCCTCAGTACCACATAAACAGAAAAAGCCAGAAGCCATGCTGTGGCTCAAGTGGTAGAGAGCTAGCCTTGAGCAAAAGAAACTCGTGGACAGTGCCCAGGCCCTGAGTTCAAGCCCCAGGACTGGCAAAAAACAGGAGTATATAGTGTCAAACAGGAGGAATAAATGTTTAAGATTTATTGCACAGCATGTGACTACAGTTAAGAAGAGTGGATTATAGGTTTGAAAATTACTAAAATAATCCCAGTCCCTCATTCTCTTGTGTAGTCTCTTATCCTTCTTTATTTTCCTTCCTACACTAAATCCCCTTTTCTGCAGGGAATACTTTCCAAGATCCCCAGTGGATGCCTAAACAGCTAATAATACTGAACTGTAAAACAGTTCCTAAATATAGGAAACATTTTTTCTTATCCATATACACTATGATAGTATTTAGTTTATAAATCAAGCATAGTAAGAGTTTAACAATAACAAAATAAAATAACTAGTAAAATACTTGGAAACAAAATATATTTAAGGCTTTTGAATTATTTCTGAATTTTCCATTTAAAAATTTCAAGCTGTAGTTATCTACACGTGACTGAAGCCATACAGAGCAAACTGCAGCTAAGGGAAGACTAATGTAGTCTTTATCTGCTACGAAAAATCTTTATTAGCCAGCCATCGTGGCACATGCCTGCAATCCCAGCACTTTGTAGTCTGAGGCAGGGAAATCATAAGTTCAAGGCCAGGCTAGGCTACATATCAAGATTCTATCTCAAAAAAGATGTTAGTTTACTATCTATATTCCAGATAGAACAGATGCCCCATGAGGCCCAGGAGCTTTGTCTGTCTTGTTCATTATGGTATCATTCATCATCTGGAAGACTACCTAATACATAGTAGACTATCCTTAAATTTGGCAAATTAATGAATAAATTCCCCCCAAACAGGGGGATTTCTAAATTCACTGGCTACTGGGAGGTATGGAACTCAGCAAAGGTCTGGAATTTAAAGAATACCTTTCCTATATCCAGGACACCCACCACGGGTACCAAAATCCATAGATGCTCAAGTCCCTAGGTACAATGTCAAGTTATTTGCATATGGACTAACCATATCCTCCCATATAATTAGAATCATCTGTAGATTACTTAGAATATGGAATCAAATGTAAATACTATATAAATGCTTGTTATACTGTACTGCTTTAAGAATGAAGATAAGCAAAATCTATACATATTTAGTACAGACACCATTTTTAAAGTATTTTTAATCTGTGGATGGTTGAATCCAAGGATGCAGAACCTGTGAGCAGGGATAGATGGATGTAGTTTCCAATGTTTGCTAATCATACTTCCTGTTCAATTTTTGGAAATGTTTTCAAGAACCAGAAAGCTTAACTGAATCTTTAGGCATTTCAAACAGAATTGGATAAGCAAAGCACCCAGAAGTAGAGAGCCAAGAGCCCTAGCTTAAATCTCTCATATTTTTCTTCCTGAGCAGTGTAGAAATGGTGGGTGAGTCATTTTGGAGGGCTATGGTTCCTTTCTCCTACATCGAAAACATATTTGTTATGAGTCTCTTTCCTAAGGGCAGGGCATACCTATGAGATGAGTAAGATTAATTCTGTAAATCCTTTGGAACGTTTATATTCAGATGCAATAAAATCCAACATTTAGGTATATTTCATAATAAGGAAAGCAAATATCTAAAAATCCAATGTGTGTTATTTCTAGAGAAACTCCTATAGGCTTATAGCATTCATCAATTTCCCCACATTTGATTCATGCCCAGCTTTTTTCCAACACACAATTGTATGAGGAGATAGTATATTGCCTTGCACTTAATAGGCAATCAATACTTATTTATTGATTCATTGATTAGCAAGGCAAAATGTACATGTACTCATGTATTTAGACATCTTTCTTTAAATTTCAAAACAGAGTTATCCAGGCTTGCCTTAAATTTATGGTCCTCCTACCTCAGCCTCCTGAACGCTGTGATTACAAGTTTATGTGACTACACTCAGTTCTACTGAGACATCTTAACTCTGACATGACATAGGTCAGGATTCCTGCCAAGGATAGAGAACTCACCAGCCCTCTGTTCTTTTTTTCAGTCTCCCAAATCTGCTTTCATCAGTGCTGCAAAGAAGGCCAAGCTGAGATCTAATCCTGTGAAGGTCCGATTTTCTGAGCAGGTGGCTGTTGGAGAAACAGATGCAGTAAGTCCAGCCTTGGCTCTACTCCTTAGTGCTTGGCCAAAATTAGCTAAGCTGTGGAGATCTGTGTGTGTGTGTGTGTGTGTGTGTGTGTGTGTGTCTATCTCTCTGTCTCTCTCCTCTCCCTCCCTTTCTCCTCTCATTCCTCTCCCTCCTTCCCTCCCTCTCTCTCTTTCTCTCTTTCTCTGTCTCTCTTTCTCTCTCCTCTCCCTCCCTCTCTCTCTCACTCCTCTCCCTCCTTCCCTCCCTCTCTCTCTTTCTCTTTCTCTATTTCTCTCCCTCCCTCTCCCTCTCCTGCTCCCTCTCCCTCTCCCTCCCTCTTCTCTCTCTTTCCCCTCTCTCTCTTCTCTCATCCCAGTTGATAACATTACTAAAGGGTTGGAACCAGAAAAGCCCATGCTGTGAGTGAGTAGGTAGTGAGTAGACCAGAGTGTGTAGCTTCCAGGGAGGCTCCCCACACATTGGAAGAAGAAAAAACATGTATCAGTACACTCTAGATTCTCTTGATGTGTAGAGAAATTTCCATCCCTGCCACAATAGCATACACTCAGAACAAGTGCTCCATAAACATCTTTTGGCTACTTGATAGAAACAGGAAGGAAGTAATGGTTTTCTGAAGATCCAGGGAGCAAGAAGCTGATGAAATTGAACTCTCTTCTCATTTAAGTGGTCCTGCAATTTCACATCTTGACTGGAGAAAACTGTGGTGATAGGTGAAGTTGCCTAGGGGAAATGACAGACTCTGCTTAAACTCAGCAAGTTTTTATTACGCACAAAATAAATGCCTGTTTCCTGTCACTGGATACCTCTCAGTGTTGGGGTATCAGTGGGAGGGGGGACAAGTGGTTCAGACTAAGGCAGTAGAGAATCCACTGCTATGTGGCATCATCTCTACAAACAGGTAATATTTGACAGCGCATTCCAAACAGCTGCCAATCTAGGAGACGCTGGCCAGCCCATGGCCTTTCTCACTGTTTTGTGGGATTTACATGAGGTGAGCTGTCAGCTCCAGATGTGCAGATGGGAAGAGGTGAGTGGGAAGCAGAAATAAGTATGTTCAGCTATCATGGAATCTGGCCCAGAGTTCCCCAGGAGTCTGAGGAAATTGGTGATATCCCAGTGGGGGTAGGAGAGATTGAGCTAATAGGCCTTGTGTGCTTTTGTAGGCAGTGGCCAGCTTTGCTGTCAGGGATACTTAGCATTCACACACTGAGGCCCAGCTGTAGTTGTTGAGAGAAGATAACAGGCCCTGAACTAGCAGGGAAATGAGTGCGATGCCCAGCACCTCTAGTTCTCTGAGGCAAAGCCACTCAGAAGAAAGGACAAGAGACACATCTCCATTGCCTGATTCTCATCCTCAAACCCAGCCAGTGCCTTCATGCACACATGTATAAAAAAGGCTAGGAAGCCCAGAGGACTGTGGGACCCCATTGGCAAGCTGTCTGAATAACTGGTGCTTGGGATCTATGTCCATTCTGGAAAAGGCTGAAGTTAAAGACAATGGGTGATCAGAGGGTAGAGGATACAGGATGAAGTCCATTGAAGATCAGACTGAAGCAGATTCTGAGTGCCAAGTGACCAAAGGGACATTTGTGTCCTGAACCATAAGACTTCAATTTGGAAAGTCGGACTAGTGCAGTCTATCCTACCTCAATATTGCAGACAAATTAGCTATGGCCAGAACAACCAGTGAAAAACTCCCACACTTCCTCCCCTTTCTTTATTCGTCTACCCCCTTTCCATTTTCCATGCTCTCCTTCCTCCACTGTAACTCTTCCATACCTCAGAGCTGGGCCACGGGCAAACTGAAACCCTTACTCCAGCCCTACTGGAAAACAAGTGCAGCTAGAACCCTTCCAATGACTTCTTTTTTTCCCTCACTGGGACAGGCCACCAAGCATCTCTCAAAGCTCTTACCGGGACAAAGGCACATCGATCTTCCACCTCTTACTGTACTTAGGAAATTCCCTGAATATCACAACAGCAGCCTTCCACTGCTGCTGCCAGTATGGACCATAGCAGCCTGTTGGGACTTGGGGAGTCCAGATGACTCCAGGCTGTCCCATATCTCTTTCCCTTGTGTTCCAAGGCTTTATTAAGCAACCAGAGTAAAAATAAATCCTGTGGGTGTTCCTTGCCAGCTCTATTTTTAAGCAAAATCAATTAAGTAATTATCTGAGTCCAACCCAGTGTGCTAAATAAAACCTGCCACCACCAAGCGTCATCAGCCTGGGGAGTCAGGGCCTCTGGAGTTGGCAGGAGCAAGGCATCTTAGGATCAAGGAGAGGTCTGGGAAGGCCCACTTTTTAAACTTTATTTACTTTTTTTGTTTATTCATTAATTCATTTAGATAATGAAGAATAGTAGAAGGTAGGGATACTCAGGGTCAGCCAGGCAAGAGTATCACAAGGCCAAGTCCCATGTTGCAAGGTGTTGCCTTGTCTACAAGAACTGAACTCATATTCAGCTAACACTGACCTCAGAGGGTCCTGGGACAAAGAGACAAGGCCCTGAGTTCAAGTCCAGTACCTACATACAAAGAAAACACCTACCGCATGTTCATTTAACAGCCATTAGTTGAATACCAGCTGTATGTCAGGAATGCTCTTTAGTATTGGGACTGAAAAGATGAATATACATGGTCTTTGTGCTCTGAATTTACTGTTTGATTGTGAAAAACAAGTATGCAAAAATATTGCCACGTGTGATAGTACCCATCTATGAACCTATCACTAAGGAGGCTGGAGCAGGAGGATTTTGAGTTTGAGGTCAGCTTGACCTACATAGCAAGTTCCAGCCCAGCCATGCCTACATAGTAAGACCCTGTCTCAAAAACTGAAAAAGTACACGCGCATCAGTTGTTACTGTACCAAGGCATTACAGAATGCATATTGGAGCTTGGTTTGAAGAATGAATAGAAAGGGAAAGAAGAAGGCAGAAGAGATTATGTTTATTTAATAATTTTTATTCAGAAATTAGTATGTAGTCTTCTTTAAACAAACTCTGGGTCCAGGAAAACTTAGGCTAAGGAGTGATCAGATATTAAGAAATGGGCCATGGGCCTTGCCAGTGGTTCTGAATCAAGGTCAATGGCTCCCATTTTCCAAGAGCTTTCAAATATGTCTGAGAGTATTTGGGGTCATCTCAGAAATTTTCATACTATTAATACTGAGTGTATCAGTCAGAGCTGAGACACTAAATTCACACTCTCTGCGATGAAGAATTGTCAGTGATATGGAGGCATCAAAGGAACAAGAATACCAGGAATGGTAAGACATCTCTGCAGAGAGGTAGCAAGGGCCACATCTGAAAGAACCTGTGACCTAGAGACTTAAGATGTAGCTTAGTAGTGCACTTGCCTAGCATGTGTGAAGTCCTGCTCAGTACCCTGCACTGAAAAAGGAATGAGGGCTGGGAAGAGAATAGCAGAGAAAAGACCTTGTGAAGGATCTTGTAGGAAGGGAAGGATGATAAGCTGAGGCACAGAAGCCCCTCAGGGTGTGTGTGTGTGTGCGTGTGCATGTGTGTGTGTGTGTGTGCGTGTGCATGTGTGTGTGTGTGTGTGTGTGTGTGTGTGTGTAGTACTAGTAGTAGTAGTAGTAATGATTCGGGGCCACAGCAATAGAGATTTGAATCACAGTACAATATAAGTGCACCTCATGTCCAGTGAAAGATGTGACCTTTTAATATGGCCTAACATCTTCTTGGGGAATTTGGTTCTGATCTTCATGTAACATTATCGATCTGCTTTTTCCTCTGTCTCTTTGCCCTTTCATACCCTTTGACTCTATCATCTCTCTCTTTCTGTTTATCACACACACATCTGGACCTTATTCTTCATCTGAATGAGCCTCGTCATTGTCTTTTCCCTGACTTTTCATAGAAAATGATGAAGAAGGAAGCTCTCCTCCTCATCCCCAACGTTCTGAAGGTTTTCTTAGAAAATGGGCAGATCAAGTCATTCACATTTGATGGCCGGACCACTGTCAAGGTACATACAGAGTCTTTTTTCCTCAGTCAGCTGGTTGTCGTATGTTCCTCTGAGACTGCACTCGGCTGCTTACTGCTCTTAATGCTCATGAACACAAGGCTACAAAAATACACAGTCTTCCATTGAGGTGGTGGACTTTGCAAGCCCAACTGTGTGTTGATTGTTAAAATGTGGTTGTGCACAAGAGTGCACATCTGCTTCTGAGCTGTTTCATGTTCACATTCCTCGGATCCTAAAAGATTATTAAGGACTAGGATTTTGAATATTATCATGCCATTTATAAAGCAAAACTTATTTGTATTGATACAATAATACCTACACAAGTTTACACACAGAAATAAACAAATGCAGTTTCTTGGGAGGTTAACTTAGCCATGCTTTGCAACCAAATCTTAAGCACTGAACTGAGATTTGAAAAGTCCAGCCACAGCCCTTTCAGCTATGCTTTTCACAGGAAGAGCAATTACTGAACTGTGATTCTTAACAGTTAGCCAGGCATGAAAAAGTCCTAGTGATTCTCTTAGTCTCCAAGAACAGAGACGATGATACAATTTAACCTAGGTTCACTCTGCTCTGGGACACAACTGTCCATTCTTGATTTTCTGGACTCTTTCCAGAAAGATACTGCCATTCCAAAATGAGGGTTTTTTTTGTGCAACCACTGCAGCCTATTATTGCTGAGGGGCTATAACACCTATGCAGAAAACCTGCCTTGGTCCACAGGTGTCTTATGATTCCCACACTGGGGCTATAAAAAAAAAAGAAGAGAAGAAAAGAACTGGGCTGGGAATATGACTCTGGTAGCTTCTCCACACATTCTCCCACCTCACATCATTACCACCATAGTGGCTTCCATGATAGCAGTGTTCCCCTCACTTGAGATCCCAGTCTGACTGCAGGAAGGGTGCATGGCTATTCATTGGAACTTTGACAGGCTGCCAAGCCACTTGTCCCAGAGAGGTACCTGTGTGAATTGACAGCCTGGCACAGGGGCTGTTACACTTGTAACACCAGTTGGCAATTGCCGGCTTGGCTGTCCACAATCCCAATGCAGTTGAACTGCAAAGAAAACCTCATTTGTCCCTGCCAGAGCTTCAGCAATACGGGTACCTCTGTGACTACTTGGATAATACAAAGACATCCTCTCAAGTACCCAGCACTTTCCAGTCTACCATTTCAATGGCTGAGTGTCTTGCAGTGTTCACTGAGGGGCTTGTTTAGTAGGCTGAGCTGTCACAGAGCTCTATGACCCTTCTAGCCTGCTTCTTTACAGCCTTTGGTGACTGAGAGGAGATGCTGAGTGCACAAATGCACACACTGGCGCCCAGTGTGGATGCTGAAGTCATAGCAAATAGATGGAGGAAATCTCAAAAATGACATTTGGGCAGCCCCCACTGATAATGTTTCCAGACGCCCTAGTATTAAAAGTAGGGCACCAGAGCAGACGGAGCCCAGAAGTTGTCAGATTTATGACTGTACAGCAGACACGTGACATTGTTCCTCTGCATGGACACATTTTTCAAGTTGCTAAATTGATCATCTATAAAAGCCAGCTACGGCCAAAAATGAACATTTTGCCAGTAACTCAAGTCATTTGATTTAGATTATGAATCCGGAAATAGTCTACTTTTTAATCATAGAAATGTAGCTTTTGCTTTTGGTAATTCCTAAGTAAAGAGTTGACAGGCAAGGCAGAGTAGCCATTTTGACTGATGAGAGAAGGGGAGAAGAGAACCAACACAGTACTTGGCACTCAGTGAGCACTCAGACAATTACTTGTCTGGTAGAAAGAGGGCTGGAAGCAGTGACACAACCTTCTTTTTCCATATGTCCAATCAGGGATAATTCAGAGACAGATACCTCCAAGTCCTGGGTATGTGATGTTCCCCTGGGTCCAGACCTGTAGGCAGCACTCATGGGCCCCTTTTTTCATCCTGAAATCCAGTACTTGGGCCACCATGAAGACTGCTGTCTCTGCCTTCTCCATAGGATGTTTATACTTGGTTGTCTATCCTCCTTATATGTTTGCTACTTAGTTAGCTTAGAGCCATAATGGATTTCCCCTTTCAAAGTTCTTTTTCTCCTATAGGATGTGATGGTGACTTTACAGGACCGTCTCTCATTGAGATATATCGAGCACTTCGCTCTGGTCCTTGAGTATGCTGGGCCGGAGCAGAACCACAAGTTCCTGCTTCTCCAGGACAAGCAGCCTCTGGCTTATGTAAGTATTTCCTTTAGCCTGGCTTGGTACGTGTGTGCTGCTTTTCCTAGAGAAGAGAGTCTGAGATGCTCCCTATCTAGAAAATTTTTAACAATATGCTCAACCAGCTTCCAGAAGCCACATTTCGGTAGCAGAGTTGGTTACTACTCATGTCCAGAGGGCCCTTGGTCATGTCCTTTGTGACTTCAAAGAGGATGTGAAGATCATTAGTTGTAGTCTTTAGTAGCAAGTCTCTGGCACCTGATAAACCATTCTACTTCTTAAGGGGAAACTTGAATAAAGCAGTGATAGGCAAAGGTCAGGGAATGGCATAAACTGAGAATTGGAAATGAGTTCAGTAGGGCCAAGAATAGGTCACATTCCATCTACATGCTTCCAAGATAGAGGAGGAACTGTCTGATGTTCCTAGCCATATAAAAAAAGGCTGGGGAAATACAGGATTGCTACATAGGATGAGATTTCACCAATGGTCAAACACCCAAGTGTCAAGTGAGCAGGTCGATTCAGTAGTTTTATGCAGATAAGAACTAGAGAGGGAGCATTGGGAAGAAAGACCTTTTTAGAGCTTATGTGCAAGCCAAACAAGCCAAAATCAAGCTGAATGTGGTGAGACAAGCTTGTTATTCCCACACTCAAGAGGCTGAGGTCAGCCTAGGCTACAAAGGCCATTTCAGGCTAACCAGCACTGAGTGAAGCACTCAAGCAAGAAAGAGGATTGGCTAGCAATGTGTCTTAGTGGTAGAATGCATGCCTAGTATGCATTAAGCCCTGGGTTCAATTCCTCAGAACCATATAAACTGAAAAAAAAAAACAGAAGTGGTTCTGTGGCTCAAGTGGTAGAGTGCTAGCCTTGAACAAAAAAAGCTGTTCCAGGACTGATAAAATAAATAAAATTTTAAAAAAGAAAGAGGATGGAAAGAAGAAAAAGAGGGAGAGAGGGAGGAAAGGAAAATTAAGACACAAAAAAGAAGAAATGTTTGGGAAAAAATCTACAAATTCAGCCCTCAGCATACTAACTCTATATATTCTGTTTTTTCCCTACACTTATATACCCATGACAACATTTTATGTATAAATTAGACACAGTAATAGATTAACAACAATAACTAGCAATAAAATAGAAGATTTATAAAAGGTACTATAATAAAAGGCATTGAAACTCCATGAATTATTTATTTCTGGAATTTCCCATTTGATATTTTTGGACATGGGTACATGAAAACTCAGTAAAGAAGACTACTGAACATGAATCTTACCAGATAGAAAACAGCAGCCTAGCTCTGTCCTTAGCCCTACTTTAAGAAGCCACCAAACTGACTGCCATTCATTCTAGATATCTTGTCCCCACCTCTCATCCTTGAATTCAGGTGGTACAGCGGACCCATTATCATGGAATGAAATGCCTCTTCCGAATAAGCTTCTTTCCCAAAGACCCCGTGGAACTGCTGCGTCGGGATCCTGCTGCTTTTGAGTACCTATACATCCAGGTAGAGTCTGGCTTGGGGATACACAGGCAGCTATGTGGACAAACAGGCAGATTGATCTAGCATCACAATTAAGTCAGTATGTTAAGTCTTTCCAATCTCCTCATAGCTCTGAAAGCCCTTTTTTTTCTGCTACCATTGTGGTCCATGGCAAAGTAGATTGATCTTGTGACTTGATTTGGCTGTGGTTTAGTCCTACCTAAGTATCCTCACAAAGCTCATCCATTTTCAGGAATGAGCAACCCCAGTAACTAGTGCCTTCACAAGATCCCAAAGTTTAACAAGCCCTTTTATGTTTCAGGGGATCTCAAACTGCAATACCTAGCTCCAGTAAGGAATAAGTTCCCAATTCACTATATCCAGAAATATTTATTGAGCACTTACTCTGAGCCAAGCCAAATGCTAGATACTGACAATCAGAGGTGAAGAAAGAACCATCCTGGCTCACTAGAGCTCATGTATGCATAAATAAATACAACGATGGCAGAGTTCAATGTCAATGAGGGCACTCAGGAATCAATTCCTGAGAGAGAGACAGTGAAGGCTTTATAGAAGAAATGATTCAGGCATAAAGATGATTTAGGCAGGGCTGAGAAGGTGGCTCAGTGGTAGAGTGCTTGCTTTGCATGCGTGAGGCCCTGGGTTTGATTCCTCAGCACCACATAAGCAGAAAAACAAAGCCGGAAGTGGCGCTGTGGCTCAAGTGGTAGAGTGCTAGCCTTGAGCTGAAGAGCTGAGGGACAGTGCCCAGGCCCAGAGTTCAGGCCCCATGACCAGACCCCCTCCCCCCAAAAATGATTCAGGCATGCTCTTGGTTTTGAAGGAAGAGTGATGTTTACTATATATTGTAAGCAGGAGCTCTTATTTTCATGCATGGCATGATGAGAAAACTGTGAGCCATGTATGATAGTTGCAGTGCAGGATGTGACATAAGAAGCAGTTGGAAATGATGTTGAAGAGACAGGAACCAGGTGACCAAGGGCTTGCTAAGCTTTATGATAGAGACCGGGCAATGTTCACAGTGTTCCTGAACCAGCAGCATCAGCCCCAACTGGGAACTTACTGGAGTTCAAATTCCTGGTCTTTAGCCCAGCCCTCCTGAATCACAAACTCTTGAGGTAGAGCTCAGTGATCTGTTTTAACAGACTATCTATCAGATTCTGATACCCCAAAGCTTCTTTTAGTACAATGGTTCTTCTTTATTAGCATACCTTGGCTGTACATGGATGTCAAAACATTTCTATACATGCATACAGTGTACCCCCAATCAAACTCATCTCCATCACACTCTCACCTCTCTTCCCCCCTTCTTAAAACAATTTCAACAGATTTTATGCATGCAAATAAACTACTTCAACCTTATTCACTTTCATTTACTCTCATTAGCCTTCCACCATACCACGGGTATTCTCCCCTCAAAAGAGCCTATTTTACTTTCAAGACAGTGGGTATTAACCTTAGCCACTAGCCTTTGATTAAAAAAAACCTTCTGGCCCACCTAAAACTGATGAAAAAAGTATGGTAGTGGGGCCAAAATATTGGCATTTTGAAAAATTCTTCAGGTGAGACTAATGTAGAGACAAGGTAAAGAAATTCTGCTGGAAAGTGGGGACACATAAATGATGAATGAATAGCCGGGTCAGATAAGCAATTTCGGAAGATTACACAGTGATAAGGAAGTACTCTACCTGGGGAACTTTGCTATTATCCTAAGGAGAAATCAGGACTGTGATGGAGGGATGGGGTGGAACTCAAAGGAGACTTAAAAGGTACAGTCAATACACTTTGACTTGATGAGTGTTTCATAGAAATGGTGTCATTACTCAAGTCATGGAACGGAGGCACTGGAGTGGGTTTGGGGACAAGATGAGTTAATTTTGGGACATGTTGAGTTTTAAGTGCCCACAGGATATACAAAGCACTTGAAAGGTAGGGGAAGGAACTTCATCTGTCTCATTATGACACCTGATAAAGTGCTGTAAGACATCGTGGTTGTCCTTTCTGCCCTTTGTGACCATCTAAAATGTTATGAATATTTCTCCTTCTCAAGTTCCTTTGCCAACCCTAGAGGGGAGCAGTGAGTTGTATGGTTGCTTTATGAATTTTAGAAATTTTGTTCTCACTTTTTTTTGTTGGTCATAGGGCCTGAACTCTGGGCCTGGGCGCTGTCCCTCAGCTCTTCAGCTCAAGGATAGCGCTCTACCACTTGAGCTACAGCGCCACTTCTGGCTTTCTTTCTTTTTGCTTATGTGGTGCTGAGGAATCAAACCCAGGGCTTCATGCATGCAAGGCAAGTGCTCTACCACTGAGCCACCTTCCCAGCCCAGTTCTCATTTTGTTTGCCTTGAATTTCTTCATTCACACTTTTGAGGATTACCTTCATTCTAATATTTTGGAATTTGATGACAAGACAATTTCTAGATTTCTTCCCTCTGTATATTTCTTCTTTTTTATATATCCATTTTTGAGGTCCAATTGACATACAACAAACTATACCTGTTTAAAGTACACACTATAAATTGTGACACACACACACACACATTACCATAGAAACCATCATTGCTATCAACATACTGAGCATATATAATATTCCCAGAAATTTCCTGAAGCTCCTCTGCAAATTCCTATCCCCAAGCACCAGGCAACCTTTGAGCTGCTTCCCTAACTATAAATTTATTTTTTTTAAGTTTATATATACAGGATGGATTGTTATTTTAGTCTGGCTTATTTTTCTAGGTATAATGACATCACAATCCATCTGTGTGGTTGCATATATCAATAGTTTGTTTGTTTTTATTGTCAAGTACTATCCCAGATTTTTTTTGTACCTGGTGATGGATATTTGGGTATTACAAATAAAGCTTGCATATTCAAATATTTGTATTAGCACATGCTTTTTTTCTCCTGTGCAAATAGCAATGAAATGGATTTGATCATACAGTAGATCTATTTTTCTTTAGTATTGTTTTCTAGGTGACCAGATTTCAGACAGGGTCTAAGCTGAAGCATGTTCAGGTTGGCCTCCAACTTGTAATACTCCTGCCTCCGCCTTCTGACTGCAAGGATTGCAGATATTTGCCACCAAGCTCAGCTATCTTTCTTTTTTTTTGGGGGGGGGTCCGGCCATGGGGCCTGAACTCTGGGCCTGGGCACTGTCCCTCAGCTCTTCTCAGCTATCTTTCTTTAGTTTTGGTTTATTTTGTTTCATTTTTTTGTGCAAGTCTTGGGGCTTGTACTCAGGGCCTGTGTCCCTGAGGATTTTTCCTCAAGCCACAGCTCCACTCTGGCTTTTTAGTTATTGTTGTTGGTGGTGGTGCTTAACTAGAAATAAGAGTCTCATAATAAAACCAGTCAAAAGTCAAAAAAAAAAAAGAGTCTCATGGAGGGCTGGGAAGGTGGCTCAGTGGTAGAGCGCTTGCCTTGCATGCTCGAGGCCCTGAGTTCGATTCCTCAGCACCACATAAGCAAAAAGAAAAAAG
>NW_012267304.1:2982736-3021155 GCF_000151885.1 Dipodomys ordii
GAAAAAGCCGGAAGTGGTGATATGGCTCAAGTGGTAGAGCGATAGCCTTGAGGTGAAGAGCTGAAGGACAGCGCCCAGGCCCAGAGTTCAGGCCCCACGACCGGACCCCCCCCCAAAAAAAACAAAAACTAAGGGTTGAGAGGATGGGGGGAGAAAAGATACAGAGAGAATTATTCTGATCATAATACAATATAGGCACATCTAAAACAGCATGGTAAAAACTGTTGGTACAATTAATATACACTAAAAAATTGGTAGTACCCAGCCATACCACTCTTGTGCATCTACCAGAACTTCACAAGCCAGGACTGTAAAGACACTTGCACATCGTGTTCATTGCTGCACTATTCACAATAACCAAATGTGGATGACCTACAATAGATGAGTGGATCTAAAAAAATGTGGAACCTATACACAATGGAATTTTATTCATCCATTAGAAAGAATAATATTATGTCACTTGCAGGGAACTGGATGGACCTAGAACAAATCATGTTATGTGAGGTAAGCCAAGCTAAAAGACACAAATGGTGCATGTTTTCTCTCATATGTGGGAGCTAGAACTAAAATGCACTGGTACATGATAACTTACACAGGAATCTAGGCATTCACACACAGTGAGACCAAAGGGGGGTACTCTAAGGGGAAAAACCAAAAAGCATAACTCCTCTGGACATTTAAAATACTATGTATTGAAACAAATTCCAGGAAATGGAAATGAGAGTTTTTGTTGTTGTTTGTGGTGGTGGTGGTGGTAGGGTTTTTTAAATTAATTATTTATTTATTTTTGTCAGTTGTGGGGCTTGAAATCTGGACCTGGGCCCTGTCCCTGAGCTTTCAGCTCAAGGCTAGTGCTCTACCACATAAGATACAGCATCACTTCCAGTTTTCTAGTGGTTGGTGATAAGAGTCTCATGGACTTTCTTGCCCAGGCTGGCTTTGAACCATGATCCTCAGATCTCAGTCCCCTGAGTAGCTAGGATTACAAGCGTGAGCTTCCAGCAGCCATTTTGTTTTTTTTATTTTTGTCATTTGTTTGTGAGGTTTTTTTCCCCTTTTTGTCATTTGTGGGTTTGTTTTGTTATCATACTGTTGGCCATTGGTTCTAGGAAACCTCACACCCAAGACAGCATAGAAGGAGAGTGACTCATCAATGTGTTTGGCCTTAAGACCTCAAAGAATATAATGTCTGTCCCATCCCTGCAGTCTATCTTATTCTGGGATTCTGAGCCAGAGCTCCATGGAAAGCCCTTCCCAATATCTCTCTTTGTTCCTATTTGAACTAGTAGAAGAGCATTGTATGACTGGGAGGAATGTGAATAGGTCCCTGAAAAAAAGATGGGAAGATCTTTTATGACAGGAGGAAAGAAGAAAAGTGGTGCTATGTCTCACGTGGGCAGTAAACTTAGTTTTCTTCCCACTTGGGCCTTGCCTCTGTGTGCACCTGTCACTGAGAAGGCTGTCTAGTACCTGTTGAGTAAAGCGAATGGTGTCTCTGTGACCAAAAGCACCTCTGTTGTCTCTTCTCTTCCTCATCCCTTTGATCCCTCCTGCCTAAAATAATGCCTAATTATTTTCTAGATGATAAAGGGCTAGATGGGGGTGGGAAGAAAATGTCCCTTTAACTTAATTTGGCCTGCCCTCTCTCACAGAGTCGAAATGATGTTATCCGAGAACGCTTTGGAATGGACCCTAAGCCAGAGATGCTTTTGGGCCTGGCTGCCCTCCACATCTATATCACTGTCTCAGCTACTCGGCCTACTCAGAAGATCTCACTCAAGAATGTGGAGTGAGTTGTGGAGAACCCTTTGGAATGGGGACATATTGCTGCATAGGGAGAAGATGCTCTGCTGTGCATTTCACAAAAGTATGCATGCTGTAGGAGTGAGAATCAAAAGTCTTCACACCTAGCCTGTTGTAGCCTACAGCTACAGCTCCCACTGAGGACCAATGATGTTCTGTCCCCAGCCCCTTCTCTCAATTTCTATTTGTCCATCTCTGCCACTCTGCTTCAGTCAGTTTGTCTTACCATCTTCTTCTCTCTGTCCTACTTCATCTCTCTTACTAACCTCTTCCTTTTCTTTTGCTTTTAGGAAGGAGTGGGGTTTGGAACCCTTTCTTCCCCCCTCCCTCCTGCAGGGTATTAAAGAGAAGAACCTTCGAAAATCTCTCTCTCAGCAACTGAAAGCTCACCAAACTCATCCTTCTAGTGGCACCAAGGTACCTAAAGGCTATTAGGCACTGTGTTTAGGCACTAGAGGTCTTGGGGAGGATGGAAGTGTCTTCATTTTTCTGGGGATCCCTAATCTTTGACTCATGTATATATCTGGGTTGGTATGAAGTATGGGGCTGTAACGGACAGGAGTCTGTCACAACTCAGAGATTCTCTGAGTCACAACTCAGTAGAATTCATTGAACAAGTTTTGGGTCCTCAACGCAAAGTGACCAAATGCAGCTCGTTCCTCTATTCTTTCACCAATTAGTGCTAATTGAGCACGTGTCCTATGGCATGCATTACCCCCAGGAGAGACACATGCTTTCTGTGGAAATGACTGCTCTGCTTTTCAAGTTCATCAGTCCTGGGATGTGGAATTCTGGAACATGAAAGCCCAACCAGGGTCTGGGTGGAGGATGTGACAAGGCCTAATCTGCAGAATGGACCACAGGGCAAACATGAGGGCCAAGGTTACAACTGTGCTGTTCTCCAATTTCTGGGCACACACCTTTGCCTATGAGGGACCTCTCTCCTGCCTCCCCTAGTCCTGACTCTGTAGTCCCTTCTTAGGCTTCTGGGGCTCCATGTACTTGTTTCCTACCCCAGAAGCTATTGAGTGGTGAGAAATGCTAGAATCTGCACAGGGATGTAGATGCAGGACATGGATGGATCCCACTCATATTTTTCAGCCATTCCAAATTTCTTGGATTGCCAGCTAGCTTCTATTTTAAGATGCCAATTTCTCTCAGAAAGCTAAGCCATTCCCACCTTGCTGCACATATTTAATAGCATTGTTTTCTTCTCAGCTGAGAGCACCAGTGCTTACCACCATCTCCACCACTAGCATTTATTATTTTTGAGCCTGGAAATACAAAGCTGAAGAAGGCATGACAGAATCAGGCACGGTCTAATGCAGAAACACAATAGTCAGCCCCAACACAATGTCATAGGTTCCATGAGCTCTGGAAACACAGAGGAGGGACACTAAGCACAGGCTGGGAGAGGAAGAACACGCCAGGAACTGGTACATTTGGTGCTAGATCTTGGTCTTGAAGAAAGGACAGATAGCTAGGAGTTTGTCTACATAAGTTGGTTGGGTTAGGTAGTGGAAGACTTTCCTAAGCAGAGAAATCCATTTGTACAGAAGTCCAGAGATAGGAGAGACTATGGTATGAGGGCAGGAAAGCAGATAGCTTACTCTTAACAAGTACACGGAAGGCATGGGGTATAGCAGGGACAAGAAAAGAGGTAGGGAAGTCAACGGGAGTCTGTTCAGAGGACCTTCTGTGCTGGGGCTTGGAGGGAGGCTCAGAGAAGGGAAGCAGGATTGAAGCAGGAAGCAGTTGTGATTAAAGTTACTAGGGGATGGGGCACTGGTGGCTCTCACCTGTAGTTCTAGCTACTCAGGAATCTGAGATGTGAGGATTGTGGTTCAAAACCAGCTTGAGCAGGAAAGTCCATGAGACTCTTATCTCCAATTAATCATGAGAAAATCAGTGCTATGGCTCAAAGTGGTAGAGCACTAGCCTTAAACAAAAGAGCTAGGGACAGGGGCTGAGAAGGTGGCTCAGTGGTAGAGTGCTTGCCTTGCATGCATGAGGCCCTGGGTTCAATTCCTCAGCACCACATAAGCAGAAAAAAAGCCAGAAGTGGCACTGTGGCTCAAGTGGTAGAGCGCTAGCCTTGAGCGGAAGACCCGAGTGACAGTATCCAGGCTAAGAGTTCAGTCCCCACAACTGAAAAAAAAAAAAGCTACACTGCCCAGGCCCTGAGTTAAAGCCCTATAACAACCCACAAAAAAAGTTACTATGGTTTTGGATGCTTCTGCTAACAGTGGGTGGAGGCAACTGAGGGAAGGATGGAGGCAACTGAGGGAAGAGTATCTGTAGTAAATAAAAGTAATCTGACTCCCTCTGCCACAAGACAGAATGTCAAGGCAAATGGCTATAGGGCAAAAGAATAGAGATAAAGAGGTTGGAGAGAGTTGGGAAAAGTGAAGATAATTTGGTGATTATTGCAGATGAGAGGATGGAGTCCAGTGTCAGAGATTTCTCAATAGCCTTAGAGATTCTGACAGAGGTCTAGAAGATCAGGTGAAGAGCAGGGTTGAGATGTCATGCTACTCAATGAAAAAGCAGAGTAAGACCCTCAGCTTCAGATGGGCAGTGCCTAAGTGGCTCAAAGGATTTGAAGGATCTCAGAAAAAAAAAAAGCATGGATGAAGTGGGTATCAGAGTTCAAAGAAAGTATTAGAATTAAAAGCAAGCTCGAAATGAGTCAGTTGTATGCTTTAAGAGCCAGGATCAGGAGGCTTGGAAAGGGAGAATGGCAGAGGTGAGAGCAGTCCAATCTGGAACCTTCCCCTAGTTTCACCCCAGCCTCTCCTCATTCCCACAGCATAGCTTAGTGACTGGTGCCTGTCTTGATATTGAGACTCCTCTTTTGTTAACATACATTTGTTTTTCCTGTGCTTGTGGGGCTTCTCATATTCCAGGGTGGGTTGTTTCCACAGGGCTCTGCAATTCAAGCAAAGCTCCAGTATCTTCGAATTCTGAATGAACTTCCGACCTTCACTGGCGTTTTGTTCAACACTGTGGGCCTGGTCAGTGGGGTATGGTAGGGGAGGGTGTGATGGGGTGGGTGTGGTGGAGGAAGGACAGCTCTTTGTTGGTGACCTTGGGTAGAGGTGGCACAGGAAGGACCTTGAATTCAAGGTTTCCACATCTATGGATCCCAAATGTGGACCAAAAATTATTCTAAGAAAAAATGTGGCAGTACTGAATATATATATATATATATAGGCTTTTTATTTTAATTATTTCCTAAGCAAAACATATGACAGATGTTAACACCACATTTACACTAATTTGGTATTGTAAATAATATCAAGTATATGTAAGATGTGGCCAGATGTGGTGTTACACTCCTGTAATCCCAGCTATTTGAGTGAAACAGATAGGAGGATCACACTCCAGGGACTGCCTGAGTAAAAAGCAGGAGATATTTTTATTTTCTGAAAAAACAAACCAAAAGCAAAAAGACTGGGGAGGCATGGCTCAAGTAGTAGATCACTCGACTAGCAAGTGTCAGGCCCTGAATTTTACCCCCAGTACCAATAAAAAATAAACTGCAGGACTGGGGAGGTGGCTCAGTGGTAGAGCGCTTGCCTTGCATGCATGAGGTCCTGGGTTCGATTCCTCAACACCACACAAGCAGAAAAGGCAAAGCTCTGTGGCTCAAGTGGTAGAGCGCTTGCTTTGAGCTAAAGAGCTGAGGGACAGCACCCAGGCCCAGAGTTCAGTCCCCACGACCAACAACAATAACAACAAAAACTTCAAAAGTTTTGAAAAGATATGTAAGAGAGTTGGGCATGCTGCTACCTATCTACCTATGATCCCAGCACTCAGAAGTTGAGACAGGAGGATTGTGAGTTTGAGATCAGCCTAGTCTACATAGTGATACCCAATCTTAAATATATACATCCACATGGATACACACACACACACACACACACACACACACACACACACAATAGCCAGGCAAGGTGGCTCGCACCTGTAATCCTAGCTACACAGGAGGCAGAAATCCAAAGGACTTCAGCTAAAGGCCCGTCCAGACAAAAAGTTTGCAAGACCCTTACCATCAACCAATGAAAGCTAGGTGAAGTGGTATGCAACTGTCATCCCAGCTATACGAGAATCATCAATATGAGGATTGCTAAACATAAAACCCTATTAGAAGAAATAAGTAAAAGAGGCTAGAGACATGGATCAGATGATAGAGTGCCTACCTAACAAGTATGAGGTCCTAAAATCAAACCCTAAAATAAAAATAAATTATATATATATATATATATATTTGAGTTGTACTGTACACATAAATTGATATGTTAGATTGAAAACTCTTTGTCCAACTATTTAAAAATAGTAAAAATGCACGATTTAGATATTGTAAATTATGCATTTTTATACATTATACATACCTATGTATATACCAGAGCATATATGGATATTAGAACCTTCAAGGGGAAGCCCTAGAACTAAACTCATGGATACTAGGAGCCACCTGCATTTTTTAGAACCCTTTTGTAATTCTTTTGTGTCCTTCTTCTATTTTAGGGGTTGGCAACCTTTTTCTGAAAAAGGTGGGATAGTAAAGATTATAATCTTATGGATGTGCCAAATGTTTGTCTGTGACAGCTCCTCATCCCTGCCATCTTAGCATGAAAGCACTAGACACTATATTAACAAATAAGCATTGTTTGTGACAGTAGCTTATTTAGGGACACAGAAATTTGAATTTCATATAAGTTTTACACGCCACAAAATTTGTTTTTATTTAAAAAAACAAACAAACATGGTCCTTTGAGTTTCTTTCCAACCATCTAAAATATAAAAACCATTCCCCGCTCCTGGGCCACACAAAACAGGTGATAGGATGGATTTGGCCCACAGGCCCTTTTGCCAGCCCCTGCTCTATTTCACTGGCCTTACGCATACTCTGGTAGTCCCCTACCCCAGGTTTCCTGATTTCACCATCACGCCCCCTGCAGGTGCAACACTGACACTGCAGAAGCAATGCTCATGCGGGGCACAACTAGCCCCACCCCTACAAATATGCCCCAAGGTCCTTGACCTGGGTGAAAAAATTTTCAAAACATCTTGCTGATTGGTGCCAGATGCTTGTCACACTCTGGCGAGCACTCAGTCCTGCAAACTGCACGGGGAAAGAAAGCAGTATTATCAAAATGCCTGCAGAAAGACAAAGGGGTTCCCAAGGGTGATGCTAATGGCAGAAAGGTGGGCCAGAACAAGGCTCTGGTTTGATGGCTCCAGAGAGTATGTCAGGACCATGTAAGGGAATCCAGTCTATTACACCTACAGACAGACATTTAAATACTGAGATCACTGAAAGCCCCCTGTACCCTCCTTTCACCCACAAACACCCCTCAAATCTCTTTTCCTTTCATCTATCATTGCAAAAACTTCTATTGGACATTTCTTTTGGGTTAAAATTTCAGGAAGCTGGGCATCAGAGGCTCATGCTTGTAATCCTAGCTACTTAGGAGGCTGAGATCTGAAGATTGTGGTTTAAAACCAGCCTGGGCAGGAAATTTGAGAGATTCTTATCTCCAATGAACTACTCAGAAAAAGCCAGAAGTGGCACTGTGGCTCAACTGGTAGAGTGCTAGCCTTGAGCACAGGGAAGCTCAGTGACAGGGCCCAGGCCTGAGTTCAAGCCCCAGAAATGCTTATTAAAACACTCGTGTGTGTGTGTGTGTGTGTGTGTGTGTGTGTTTGTGTGCTTGTCATGGGACTTGAACTCAGGGTCCTGGGTGCTACCTCTGAGCTTTTTTTGCTCAAGGCTATACCACTTGAGTTACAGTCCCACTTGAGGCTTTTTGGTGGTTAATAGGAGATAAGAGTCTCTCAGATTTTTCTGTCTTGGCTGGCCTCAAACTGTGATCCTCAGATCTCGACCTCTTGAGTAGCTAGGATTACAGTTGAGACAACTATACCCAGCAGAAGAGTCTATTAAGCATCTAATTTACCTTTGATATGTTACATAGAATTTATTTATCACTTCAGCTTTTGGCTATTGTGGAAGGGAGGATAAAATCTTGGCACAAAGTTGTCTAGTCAGACAGAAGGTTAGGTGAGGGTCTCAAATCGCCTGCAGCCAGCAGTAGAAAGTCTGGGGCTTAGTAGAGGAAGGTTCTCCAAAGGCCTGAGAACTTCCTTCACCACTTTGCTAGAGCTAGCTCTGCTGCTGGCCACTTAACCCTCCTGCTGCAGTGGCTCTGCCCTGATACTGTGCTCCAGACATTTCTACCACTCCCTCCCTACCCAGCAGAACCAGTGCAATGTGCATTTTCTGTTTCCTCCTGTCTTCGGTCTTCCTGCTTCTCTGTGAATGCTGCCGGCCGGCCATGCTTGCACACCAGGACGAGAAACAGTCAGCCACCACTCTCCTAGTGGGACCCCGTCACGGCATCAGCCATGTTATTGACCTCAAAACCAACCTCACCACTGTGCTGTCTGAGTTCAGCAAGATCAGTAAGATCCAGCTGTTCCGGGAGAACCAGGGTGTGGCCCGAGTGGAGACAAGCATCATGGATGCCAAGGTAAACTCTGCTTTGATGGGGCTGTTTCTCTCCAGGAACATGCTTATGAAACATGAGAAAGAAAGCATGAGATTGTGAAGTAAGATTCTGTGATTCTGGACCCTGGACCCTGTTGAGTTTTTCTTTCCTTCACTTCTCAGCCCTCCAGATACTATATTGACCATGTAGGATGGTCAGCCAGTATTAAGGATTGCTAGGAATTGTCAGATGAACCTGTGATCAGAATTTCTCCACATGGCAGGATAACTGAAGAATTGACAACTACTGCTAGACCAGTACTTCCCAATTTTTCTCATGTTGTATTATAGGAAAATAGATTCACAAAGCTGAGCATGATGGTACATGCCTGTAATCCTAGCATTGTTGTAGTTCTAGTACTATGGAGGCTAAGGCAAAGATATCATAAATTCAAGGTTTAGGCTAGGACTACATTGTGAGTGAAACTGTCTCAAAATAAAAAATGATAGCAAAGAGCCAGACAGCAGTGCTTCATGCCTGTAATCTTAGCTACCCAGAAGGCTGAGGACTGAGGAAAGCAGTTTGAATCCAGCAGGGGCAGGAAGTACACAAGATTCTTTTTGGTTTTGGTGTGGGTTTTTTTGCCAGACCTGGGGCTTGAACTCAGGACTTGGGTGGGTACTGTCCCTGAACTCCTTTTACTCTATGTTATCCCTCTACCACTTGAGCCACAGTGCCATTTCTGACTTTTTCTGTGATTAATTAGAGATAAGAGTCTCACAGGCTTTCCTGCCTAGGCTGGCTTCAAACCTCAATCCTCAGATCTCAGCCAGCTAGGATTTACAGGCATGATCCACCAGTGCCTGGTTCATGAGCCTCTTTTTTTTTGGGGGGGGTCCAGTTGTGCGGCCTGAACTCTGGGTCTGGGCGCTGTCCCTCAGCTCTTCAGCTCAAGGCTAGCGATCTACCACTTGAGCCACAGCGCCACTTCCGGCTTTTTTCTTTTTGCTTATATGATGCTGAGGAATCGTACCCGGTGCCTCATGCATGCAAGGCAAGCGCTCTACCACTGAGCCATCTTCCCAGCCCCTCATGAGCCTCTTATCTCCAATTAACTACTAAAAAACAGAAGTGGAGCTGTGACTCAAGTAGTAGTGCACTAGCCCTGAGGAAAGCTCAGGGACAGTGCCCAGGTCCTGAGTTCAACCCCCAGAACTGGCACACACAAAAGAATTTGGCAAATTACTAGAAATGTAGTTCACTAGTTCAGTGCTTTCCTACCATTTGCAAGCTCCTGGGTTCCATCTCCAGTACTAACATCAAAAATAAGAGAGAGAAACCAACAGAATGGTGAGACAAAGGACAAGGGGGAACCAATGCAACAGCCATATATACAAGACAGTATGTTGGAAATGATCTCTACAACTTGGAGGTGGGGAGATGGGGGGAGGGAAAGTAGGAGAAAAATGAGGGAAGGGGTAACAAGATTGACAAGAAATGTACTTATTACCTTATTTGTGTAACTATAACCCCTCTGTACATCACCTTGACAATAAAAAAAATTTATGTGCAGAAAAAAAAAAAACAGAGAAAGCAGGCACCAGTGGATCACCATTGTAATCCTAGCTATTGAGGAGACTGAGATCTAAGGTTCTTGTTTTGAAGCCAGCCTGGAAAGTCCAAGAGACTCTTATCTTCAATTAACCACCAGAAATCTTGAAGCAGAGCTATAGCTTTAGTGGTAGAGCACCAGACTTGATTTTAAAAAAAAAGCTAAGGGACTAAGGGAGAGTACCCAGAACCTGAGTTCAAGTCCCAGTGTTAACGCAAAAACAACAAGAAAGGAAGAGAAGAAAAGGAGGGATAAAGGAAGGCAGAGAGGGAACCAGTTGAGGAAGACTCATTTTGAATCATGGAGGAGGGAGATCTGAGCATGTGGACAGAATCAGGGTGGATGCTTGGGGAGGAGCTGAGTAGATAGAGCTTCACCCTATTTCACCTCCAAGTCCAGAGCATGCAGAACTTTAGAATCTTTCTCACAGATCAGCTCCTTCAGACTGGTAAACAGTTATTGTGAGCTGTGCAAAGTCTGGCAGTGGTGGTCAGTTGCCTCCTCCACAGCTCTCCTGCTAATACAGTAACCAGCAGGGATGGGGCAGGCCTGCCTGCCTGCCAACCAGCAGGCACTTAGAGTAGGTGTAGCTTTCCCTTTTTAAAGGATTTGGCTGGAGGATGTGGTGTTAACAGCTTAAGCGTAGAGAGTTTGCTGTTTCTAAAAGAACAAATTATTTACTTTATTTTTGTATTTAGGAAACCCGGAAAGCTTTAATATGTTAATTTTCCACCTGCAAGTCACAGGATTCCCATTGGTTTGGGAACCTGCCTGGTGCTGTTTAATTGGCTTGTGGCCATTTCCACAACCTGTGATTGCTGCTCTACTCAGATGTTTTTGGGTAAAAAGCCAAATTAACCAGTGAGGAAGGGGGATCAGAGACAGGCATGCGGGGGAGGTGTGACTTCCTGACAAATAGAAGGGCTTTATAAGGAGAAACAGCTTTCCAACTGAATGGCCTCCTGTGTTCTTTTCACATTGTCACTGTGAATTTTCACATTGACTATACATTAAGGATGCCTGGTTCTACTGCTGGAAACCATGCATTCATTGGTTGTAGGCAATACCTGGGCATCTGAATTTTTTCCAGTTTCCTAGGTGATTCTGTAGTACAACCAATTAGGGGAGTTGTTTAGTTGGTGCGTGCGTGGGCACGTGCACATGTGTACGTGCATGCATGTACCAGTACCAGGTCTTGAACTCAGGGTCTTACACTCTCATTTTTTATTCACATTCACAGTTTGCACCTTAACACTTGAGCCATGGCTCTAGTCTAGCTTATTGCTGAATTTAAGATGGAGTCTCTCATACTTTTGTGCCTGGGGTGGTTTTCAAACTGTGGTCCTCTGATCACATCCTCCTAAGTAGCTAGGATTACTGGTGTGAGCCACCTTCACCCGGCTTTTTTTTTTTCCTGAGACAGGGTTTTACTATGCAGTCCTGGCTGGCTTTGTTGAATTCATGATTCTCTTGCTTCATTCTCCCAAATGCTTGGATTCCGAGAATGCCAGAATCCACACCCAGCTACTAGTTTCAGAGCTCATGACTGAGACCTGTATGACCAGAGGTCTGAGGGGAAATAGGCTGCACAGGGATCTGAGGGTATTGCCTGAGTTAGGGTGCTTTGTAGAAGTGAGCCAGCAGTCACAGTTATATGCTTGAATGCTCCAGATAAGCTATACCCTTACTGGAGAGACAACACTCACAAAGCATATTCAGAGTTCTGTAATCGGACAACTGAGGTTCAGGTCCCAGCCATATTGCTTCCTAGCTGTGTGGCCCCAAGAAAGTATCCAAACATTTTTGAACCTGAATCTTATTGACTGAAAAATGGAGCACCTATACATCCATTAAATGAGAAACTATATATTGCATGGTACACAATAGGTACCCAACAAATAAGTCCTGTTACTTTTTCAGAAGCAAAATACCAGTCAGGATAAAAGACAATGTGAAATAAATGTAATAGTGTGGTATGGAACAAAGAACAGGACAGAGTTTACAAGACTGGCTGGCTACAAGAGCATGTTTTAGCTGGATCTTGAAGTGATAGGCATCAATTAGTTAGTAGGGACAAATGGGATGTGTTCAAAGGCAATGAGCAAGCACAGAAATGAACAAACCACATGGGCAGGTTGATAAGCATAGTTTCTTAGCTGGAGAGGAAAATGAGAGAAGAGGGCAGACAGATTAGGGAACTGGCAGAAAAAGTTGCTTCAGAGTTCCCAGTCCAGTCCAAAGAATTCAGATTCAATGTGCTCAAATAATGGGAATCCACTATAGGTCTTTGAACAGAGAGATGAGGGATTGGACGCTGATTTGGACAGAATGGAAGATGTGTGGAAACAAGGTTTGTGTGAAGCTAGGGAAGTAAGGAGGGGATTTTGGTACCAAGAGCCAAGAAGAGCTCAAGCTGGAGGCTAATAGCAGGATGGGAGGAGAAAGAGCAAGTGTGTATCCTTACCCCACACTTGTCTTGCACACACAGTGCACCTGCCTTGTTACAACTAACCCTGTTGCCTGTGGAACATAGCCCAACAACACTAAGAACTATGCTTTACACACTCACTAGATTGCATGATGAAACTGCATGATGTCAAGGTGAGACTATATTTTGGGGTAAATGAAGGTTACATTTTGGTACCAAGAAACAGTGAATGGTGAGGAAGTTGACATGAGTGCTCAGAGGTACTACTATGAAATGATAGATGGTCAGGTATGTCCTACTTTAGACTGAATAAGTGCATATGAAAAACCATAAGAGACAATAGGATCAGGTGTGTGCCACCACATGCAATGCTCTAGGTTGGATCCCCAGCATCATAAAAGAATGATAGAAGGAAAAGAGAAAAGAATACAAAACAGATGAATTTTCTACTTTATGTCATAGTTATTCTACTTTGTAATAAAATTTCATCTGGGCTAGACGCAGAATAGTGTAGCTCCCCAAAAAGTCCATGTCCTAATCCAATTGCTCAGAACTGTGAACATGTTATATGGTAGGGAAGAATTAAGATTGTGGATGAAATTATCATTTCATCATAGTTGATAATCAACTGGCCTAAAAGTAGGGAAATTAGCTTGGATCATTCAGGTGAGACCCATGTAATTGTTTGGGTCCACATAAGTGAAGAAACTGAAAAGGTCAGACAGATTCAATGAGAAGACTCAGCCCAGCCTTACTGGCCTTGATAAAAGGAAGGGACAATGAGCCAAACAGTGTAGGCAGCCTCCAGAAGTCACAAAAAGAGGCAAAGAAACAAATTCTATCCTACAACCTCCTTAGGTGGACACAGATGGGCCTACACTTCATTTTTAGCCCAGTGAGACTTATGTTAGGCTTTCCCCTCCAGGCATGGCAAAAAATAGATGTGTGTTATTTAAACCACAAAGCTTGAGGTTATTTGTTACACTAGCAACAAGAAATTAATCCACTGTGAGATTCCTCCAAGTAGCAAGTACTTATATACTATATCAAAAATGATTTGATAAACTACCAGTTTTTGTTACATAAAGTCAGATGCATGTGTCCTAAGAGATATCCACTGTGCATCATGAGGACAAATGTGTACCTTCTGAAATGAACACAACACTTTTTATCCTTCTGTTCAGATCAATTAGCATATAAGATAAATGAATGAATGATGACATTATATACTGAAAACTTGAAAGCAGGTGTAGGTGCGCCCCAAAAAATTGACAAATGCGAGCTGGGAAGGTGGCTCAGTGGTAGAGTGCTTGCCTTGCATGCCTGAGGCACTGGGTTCGATTTCTCAGCACCACATAAGCAAAAAGAAAAAGGCCAGAAGTGGCGCTGTGGCTCAAGTAGAGTGCTAGCCTTGAGCTGAAGAGCTGAGGGACAGCGCCCAGGCTGAGTTCAGGCCCCACAACCGAACCCCCCCCCCAAAAAAATTGATAAATGCAAGCCGGGTGCCAGTGGCTCATGTTGTAATCCTAGCTACTCAGGAGTCTAAGATCTGAAGATCACAGTTCAAAGCCAGCCCAGGTAGAAAAGTCCAGTCCATAAGATTCTTATCTCCAATAAACCACCAGGAAAAAAAACCGGAAGTGTGCTGTGGCTCAAGTGGTAGAGCACTAGCCTTGAGCTGAAGAGCTGAGGGAGAGCACCCAAGCCCAGAGTTCAAGCCCCACCAAAAAAAAAAAGGTAAACGCTAGGAGCAGAATTTGAAACAGGGGCTGGGAATGTGGCTTAGTGGTAGAGTGCTTGTCTAGGACTGTGAGACACTTAGCCTACCTCTGCATAGGAGACACTTTCAGCTTTTCAATTTACTTTACGGGGAGCATAGAAGTTAGAACCCAAATTTGACCCATTTCTTCCTAGATATGCCTCTCTGATCTGATAGTATTCTGGAAGGGTCTGGTAAAACCTAAGATTATTCACTTGACTGCATGGAAGAATTATGTATGGAGATTTCAAAACCATTGGCTGTCCCAATTCTTTGTCTCAGATCACTCACATCAAAATATCTGAGGTACCATGTGGAGACATCTAAGTCTTTATTGCTTCCCAGGTAACTCTTATTCTTGCGTCTAGCCTGAAAACCACAGCCTTTAAGTCATATTCAGTCTTATCCCCAAATTAGCAGTCTATGCCCAATTAACCTTTCCCAGTACTGTGGAGGCAAGAATTGGAATGTACTGGCTGCCTTGGACTTGAGGTTCACCATCTTGTAACCTTGCTTCTCCAGGCCCTGGATTCCCATTTTTCTCCTGTTGTCAGAGATGCTAGAGTGAGCTGAAGCTATGCTAGGGCAAGATGTGATTGGAGCATGTCAAATTAATCCCCACTGTCCCTTCTCCTGGCTGTCTCATGCTTCACACTCCATCCTACTGATCTCATTTTCCACTTGAAAATGGCCTGGACATATTCTGTTTTCGCTTGACTTACTTGCTCATAGTGGAGTGAGCATGAAGTAGTAGTGTTCAGATATTTTTCTCCAGGAGATAGCAGTGTGGGACTGAGACACCACTGGGACATTATCATACCCCATTACCATAGAAACATGGAAGCAGTAGGGGTGGAATGGTTGAAAGAAAGTCCCAAGGGATCTCTTGTGTGTCCCATTCCCCCCTGTGTCTACCATTCTCATGATTGAGCTATATTGGTCTAGTGCTTTCTGTAGAGACAAGTATTACATTAGGCATCATGAGCATTAAAATCCTATTTAAAGTAAAATGTTTTTGAAGGTTTTTCAAAAACCTGTCTAACCTCTGCTTGCTTGTCTGCCTTTGATTTGATTTTTACCCCTGTTGGCAAAAAGCACATCTGTGCTCCCTTTACAGACTGCATTTGCCCCATGCTGGGGCCCAGTTGGCTATCTGCAAATGCTGAGGAGAGACTCCTGATGGGCTGAGCTGCACTGTACTGGGCTAAGCCAGCTGCCAATGGGCTCGGCCCTCTCTATGCATAAGATTTTATTCTCGCCAGGCACCAGTGGCTCACACCTGTAATCCTGGCTACTTAGGAGGCTGAGATCTGAGGATCGTGGTTCAAAGCCAGCCTGGGCAGGAAAGTCCTTGCGATTCTTATCTCCAATAAACCACTCAGAAAACAAAGTGACACTGTGGCTCAAGTAGTAGAGTGCTAGCCTTGAGCTGAAGAGCTGAGGGACAGCGCCCAGGCCCAGAGTTCAAGCCGCATGACCACACACACACACACACACACACACACAAAAGCAAAACAAAGAAAAAAGATTTTATTCTCATGCTGTTTAATTGCTGACATCAATTTATTATAGGGGATAAGAAGAAACTGAAGTCACACAGTTAAGTCAATTAGTCACTCAACTTCCAGTCAGTAATTCTCTCCATTAGTCAACCAACCAGCCAGGTTACTAAGCAGAATATGAGAATAACTGACATTCTGCCTGCTCTGCAGCTAGCCTGTCAACTAAGCCTGAGTGAGTCAGTCTGCCCTGTAGCCAGTCAGCCCATCAATGTGTCTATCAGACTACCATTCAGCCTATACTCTAGTGAAATGGTTTTTCATCCTATTTGTCAGCCAAGGCCTTTTCCTCAAAGGAAGATTCTTTCAGCTTCTGAAACCAAATATCACACACTAACACATGTTCATGCCCACCTACCCACCGCTCCAGGACATTCTGTGTTCTGATAGCTCTCTGCAATTTGCCTTTGTAGTACTTCTCCCACCTTGGAGTCACATTTGTTTGTGTGATTATTCTTGTTATGTCATGTTCCTACTAGAGTGTAAGCTCCACAGGATCAGGAATTAGATTGGCTGCTCTGGAATGAATGGTCATAGATTTCAGTTGGTCACATTTCCCAGAAGGCATCGGGCCATTTGTAGCAGTTGACCATGTCAACAAGGCAGGACGCAGGAGCACTTTGTGAAAGGGAAAAGCACAGACTAAGATATGGTGCTATGAGAGAGCATGGCAAACTGTAAATGATGGGGCATTGACTAAGCCCCAGGTGAGAGATGAAGGGAGGAGGACACAGGCAGTGTTAAGGGACATGTGATTGGAGATTTTAGCCTGTCAGTGATGAGTTGTAGAGGTTCTCAGGGGAAAGAGATAGGCTTTATAAAGACTCTTGTCAGAGACAAAGTGGGCTAAATTGAGAAGAGACTAACAGAAAAGCCAATTAGGAGGCTACTGGAAGTCCTTAGGTTAGTGTATCCCAGCCTCCTCCATATCATGAGAAAACATCACAATTTCTATGGCAAAACATATCTACAGATGAGCCATATATCCCCAAGTAAGGCATCTTGTGGACCCAGCAGAAGACCCAGTGGCTGAGAGGCTCAGATCACTGCCCCTCATCAGCCATTCCCACATACCTTGAAGGAGAGTGGATCTGGGTGGAAGATGATAAGACAGACACAGTGAGGATGGCTGTGATGTTTTTGAATGCCCCTAAGGTACATCAGGTGGCACTTTCTTAGACACAGCAATGATAGTAGCAACTATCCACACTCAAACCTCTCTGAATCAGTCCTTCTACATTGGTTACTATAAGGAGGATACCTAAGCCAGGCGTGGTAGTGCATGCCTGTACCCTCGGCTATTTTAGAAGTGTCAGGGCATATGGTGGTGAGTGAGAGCTAGTATAGATGAAGCCTAGACTTCCAGCTTTACCCACATTCTCCCAGCTGGCCCACACATCTGCTGAGCTCTGACAAATGCAAATAGAGCCACACAGCAGGCACATGATGTTATATAATTTTAGTCTTTTTCAGTAAAAAATGTTGGTTCATTAAATGTGTGACTAAAGGCTGATTTAATGTGATACCTGAGTAAGAGTCTACTACAAAGCGAATCTCAAATCAGAAGAAGTTGTCAGGAAGTGTGCCTAAATGTTTAGTTCTGAATATATATATATATATATATATATATATATATATATATAATGCTTATGGTGGTACTGGGGTTTGAATTCAGGACCTTGAGCTTTCATAGCAGGTGTCCAATGACTCCACACTTTCATCCATTTGTTTTCTGGACCTAGGGCTTGAACTCAGGGCCTCTCACTCTTGTCTTTTTCCACCTAAAGCTAGCGCTCTACCACTTGAACCACAGCTCCACTTCTGGTTTTCTGCTGGTTATTTGGAGATAAAAGTCTCTGCTGCCCAGGGTGGCTTTGAACCTCAATGCTCAGATCTCATCCCTTTTTGTTTCAGATATTTTTCAAAGAAGGTCTTGCATTTATGCCCCAGCCAGCTTAAGTCATGATCCTCCTATTTATGCTTCCCTTATATCTGGGATAACAGACATGTGCCACCACATCCAGCTTTTTATTAATTCATATGGAGACTTGTTAACTTTTTGCCCAGTCTAACTTTGAACCTCAGTCTTCCCTTCTTTCACCTCCTGAGTAGCTAGGATGGCCGGTGTGAACTACTGTACCCAGTTAAAAGTATGGTTCAACAATTCAAGGCATCTTTTCTTTATTACCTTTATTTTTTTATTTTTTCCTTTACTATTTACTTTATTATTTATTACTTTTCTTCACTATCTTGCAAATGTAGCCAGTCTTCCTTCTCGTGTCTTTACATTTCTTTCCCTCTCTTTCACAGCCTCTGGTGCTGTTGATGGAGTGGCCAGAAGCAACCAACTTTGCCTGCCTGATTGCAGGGTACTGCCGCCTCCTGCTGGATTCCAGAAAGATGGTCTTCTCCAGGCCTTCCAGCCAGCCCCTTCCACCTCCAATGATCAAGGCAGGTAGGGCTCAGCCTCGGTTGGTTTTCAGTGTGTTGGAAGCCTTTTGGACCCTGAAGACATAGATAGAGGAAATCTGTTGCCCTCACACTCACCCCATGCCCACAGTTCCTAAAATCATGCTCACAGCTCCATATCAAGCACCCTTCCTGGCACATCCCCACTGGGAATGTGCCTGTTCAACAAAGCATTCCTGTAACAATGCAGAATGCTTGAGTCAGTGAATGGATGTAAGATACCTTCAGCAAGCATGTGCTGGAGCCAACTGAAGAATTGCATTGGGTAGGATGGAGTAGTACACATCTGTAATCCTAGCACTCAGATGATTGAGGCAAGCTGGGCACTGGTGGCTCACACCTGTAATCCCAACTACTCAGATGGCTGAGATCTGAGGATCATGATGGGAAGCTAGCCCAGGCAGGAAAGCCCATGAGACTCTTCTGTCCAATTAATCAAAGAAGAAACCAGAAGTGGAGCTGTGGCTCAAGTGGTAGAGCACTAGCCTTAAGCATAAACGCTTAGGGACAGTGCCCAGGCCCAGAATTCAAGTCCCAGGATTGTTTAAAAAAAATAAAAAGAGGGTTGAGGCAGGAAGATTGTGAGTTTAAGGCCAGCTGATACAGAAAAAGACCATTCTCCATGAAAAGAATTTTAGCCAGGCTCTGGTGGCTAACACCTGTAATCCTAGGTACTCCGGAGGCTGAGATCTGAGGATTGCAGTTCAAAGCCAGCCCTGGCAGAAAAGTCCCTGTGAGACTCCTATCTCCAATAAACTATTCAACAAAGCCAGAAGTGGCACTGTGGCTCAAGGGGTAGAGCACTAGCCTTGAGCACAAAGAGGCTCAGGTGATAGCACCCAGGACCTGAATTTAAGCCCCAGGACCAGCAGAAAGGAAGGAAGGCAGGAAGAAAAAGAAAGAAAGGGGGGCTGGGAAGGTGGCTCAGTGGTAGAGTGCTTGCCTTGCATGCCTGAGGCCCTGGGTTCGATTCCTCAGCACCACATAAGCAAAATGAAAAAAAGCCGGAAGTGGTGCTGTGGCTCAGGTGGTAGAGCGCTAGCCTTGAGCTGAAGAGCTGAGGGACAGCGCCCAGGCCCCACGACTGGACCAAAAAAAGAAAGAAAGAAAGGAGGAAGGAAGGAAGGAAGAAGGAAAGAAAGAGAAGATAAATTTTTGTTCTGCATTGAAAAATGGGGGAGAGAGGAAGGACTGGAAGGGCCAGAAGGAAGCTTGAAAATAAGAGATAGAACAAATCAGCCCCCAAACAGAAAGTAATAGACAACTTCCAGTGACTACCTGCCAAGGTTGTCCTGGTGATGGCACAAAGAGAAGCCTTGGGAAAATCAGGCCAGTCCAGGCCTGCTGCCCAGAACATAAGCTGGAGAAGAAGCAGATGACTCGGAAAGCCTGTGCTCCACATACTAACCTTGGACTCACATACAAGTAGTAAGGGTTCCCAACCTCAAACATCATGAGAGAAGTCAAAACTTAACACCCAGTTGCCACCTTTGTCACATGATAACCATTTGATGCACCGGCCCTTGCTACCTGACTTACTGTCATCAACACTTTATTAGTTTTCAAAGGGGTCACATCTGATTCAGATTGGTAATAGCCATGTTTAAGCATGAAAACACACTCTTCAGGGCTGGGAAGGTAGCTCAGTGGTAGAGCACTAGCCTTGAGCTCTACCCCACAACCGACAAAGAAAAAAGAAGGAGGAGGAGGAGGAGGAGAAGACGACGATGACACGCTCATGGCAAGATGACCTAGCACCCATAGAGCTGTGTGTCACTTCTATATACATCATCATGACTTTTTTCCCCATTAACAAGTCCATCCCACACATCATAAAAGACACAAGTTTTGATGGATCTCATAATGTGCTTCATGAGAATGAAAAGGCAATGCACCAAACACAAATTTGGGAATGAATGTACACCGCCTCCCCCTACCCCCGCAAGGTATAGGAAGGGGTTGAGCTGGAACAGGAAGCAACAGGGGAGGAAGGTCGACATTATCCAAAAAGAAATGTACTCTTTACCTGACTTAGGTAACTGTAACCCCTTTGTACATCACCTTTATAATAACAATAAAAAAAGAAAAAAGAAACAAGGGAGCAAGGTGTTGCATAGCTTCAGATGAAGAGATCTGAAGAGACAGCTGGACTTGCAAACCTACAGATGACCAAATGCTAGAAAAGCCAGTGTTAGCACTTACGATGGCACCTATGCTCCCCCAGTGTCTAATCACACCCAAGTATGAGCAGAATAGATGAGGAAGGGAAATAGATGGCAGAAGGAAGAACTTGAAGCCCAGCCAAGAGCCAAATGTAACAGTAGGAATTGTATCAGGAAGGAATCTGCATTAAGAAGGTGGCTCTAAGTACGGCTCCAGTGGCGTCTGCCCATAATTCTAGCTACTCAGGAGGCTGAGATCTGAGGATTGAAGTTTGAAGCCAGCCTGGCAGGAAAGTCCATGTGACTCGTCTCCAATTAACTTCCAGAAAACCAGAAGGGGAGATGTGGTTCAAGTGCTAGAGCGCTAGCTTTGACTAAAACAGCTTCAGGACAGCACCTAGGCCCTGAGTTCAAGCCCCAGAATAGGCACACAAAAAAGAAAGTAGGTTTGTGTCACACCATCAGCACCCTAACAAAGGGGCTCCAAGTGTGTCCCTGCAGCTTTACCCAGCACCTTCCATGTGACGTGATTCCCTGTTGCTTTTCCAAAGGCAGATCTGACTCATTGCACTCTTTTGGTGCTGATCATGGTTTTAGGATTTTCTTCCTGATTCCTGAGAACCCGTATGTGTGTGCAGAGGGCCATAGGCTCAGACTACCCCTAGCCTGGAATCTCTGTGTCCATGCAGGAGCCAAATGGACCACTGTAGTATGTCTGCAGTTTGTAGTGCTTCTTTCTTAGCACAGAAAATTTGCTCAGAAGCAGAGGCAATAGAAAGCTTCTATTTCTCCTTTCTCTTCTGGCCAGAAAGACATGACCTTGAGCTTGGCATCACCTCCTCCATGAGAACTGATTAGGAGCTTGGTTTCTTGGCCTACTGAAGTGCTAGGTGCTGGGTTGACAGTACCCACAAAATGCTCTTGCTAGGTGGTGTGGAGGTGAGCTTCCAGCATGTGTTGCTGAGCTCAACAAAGCACCAGGGTGCTATGCGCATCCTATTTTGCAGACTCCACTGAGAAGGCCTCAGCTGGGGATATAGTGCTGTGGTTGTCAGCTCCTGGTCTGGTAGACCTTTAGAACACTGTCCAAAGCTGAAGTCATTTTCCTCTATCAGCCTTCTCTTTCATCTCACCACAGAAGCATCAGTGCCAGAAGCTGTTGCCTAGCAAAGGCTTATAGTGAATAGGCATCCTGCCAGTCTCACTGGCCTTGTCCCTCAGGGGCCACAGCTACAGCTCATGTAGAGCTTGGTCTCTCAGGACAAAAAAGAAAAGGTCAGTCTGGGTCTATATTTTTGTGCCACAGCATATCTTAGAATCCAACCATCCCAACTCAGTGCACAGTCTTCTGGGCCTAAAGAATGCTGTTAAACCACCAACTGGGAAGTGGCAGGGAAAGCATTCCCTCTTCTCAGTAGCTGCACTCAACAGACATTTCTCTACCACCCAAGCATTGGGGAGGGGAAGACAGCTGAGAATAATGCATTGTCTACAGTCCCAGCCTTCTTACAGCTTACAGCATAATGGGGGGAGGGGGGAATGTATGGGACCATTTCCATAACTAAAAATCTGCCTTTATGCTAGGGAATGCAGCAGCCACCACAGACTACTAGCATGTGTTTTTAAAGGTCCAGGATATAATGAAGCAGCAAGACATTTACCGGCAGCTAAATATATATATATTTATATTTATATCAATATATATATTTATTTATATATAAATATATTTATATATATATGTATATATCTTGGGGGAGTCCAGGAAAATTAGACTTTGGGGATCTCAGTTGGGGCCTTATTTGGAGGAGAGCTATTCTACAACTACCATGATTAGAGACAGTGTGGTTTGGTAAAATGACTATTCTAATTAACTCTTTGTGACTTGCCAGTTTTCCTATAGGTAAAACCCAGCAACATTCAGAGTGCCAAAGTTAGGCTGAACACAATACACTTTCTTGAATGGCTCAGAAAGAACAGGGGGGCTGTATATGGTCATTTAAGCAATGAATGTTAAACTATAGAGTGCAGGAGGGCCACATCATACTGTTGCACTGATGTGTGTGTGTGTGTGTGTGTGTGTGTGTGTACATGAACTGCATATATTTTGAGGCAAATCTAACTGGCTCACTGACTTGTTTTTTGCAGGTGTTTTGAAGTCAGTCTTGTGAATAGCTGAGTATAGACTGGTAAACTAGCACCGCCCCCTTTGGGGAAATCTGATGAGCAATTTACACAGGTTTGCAGTCTGAGAGACACACTGTCCCAGACATCAGCCACCTGCACCTGGCTTCCATGGCATCTCTAGCTTTCTGCCTGGAGGAGAGTTGGGTTTTTCCAGGCACACTTTTCTCAGATCTGGAAGTCACTGTGCCAGTGACAGGCTAGCATGACCTGACCTTTATTGTCTTAGTGCTGTCTTGCAAGGAGAAAAGCCACCTTAAGGACTCCAGCCTTTGTCTGAGATCTACTTGGTAGATCTACCTTAGGAGCGACCTTTGATTGCAGCTCATTGCTAGACCAGTTCCTGTGATTATATAGCTGTCTCTTAGGATGATAGCTCCTGAGGAATCCCCAGACCCTTCTGATGATGCCTGGGGGTAGAGAGATACCAGGAAATTACAGCTCATACTCCCAACTCAGCACTTCCGTGGAGCACTTCTTCCCTGACTTTTAGAGGCCTGAATTGAGTCACTGAATCCTTTTGCTTAGTTGATCCAGAGTTCTATAGACACAGCCAGTAAGGCCTGAAGCATATGGACTCACTATAGTTATATAACGTGGTCTGTGGAAAGCTGCTATGAACTTGGGACTGAAGGCATAGAGGCTTGGATTCTAGTTCTGACTCTCCGTTCATAGGAGCAAGTTCTATAAAGTGAGTATCAAGCTCTATATGTGTAAAATAAAGAATATTAATACTACTACCTCATAAGGAATTTCACAGGATTGTGTGTGGTAAGCCACATTAAATTCTTTTTATGATGTAAAGCACTTTTTTCTTTTTTAAAATAAGGATTAAAGTCAGGTGCTGGTGGCTCATGCCTATAATCCTAGCTACTCAGGAGACTGAGATATGAAGATCATGGTTCAGAGTCAGTCCAGGCAGGAAAGTCCATGAAATTCTTATCTCCAATTAACCACTCAAAAACCAGAAGTGGAACTGTGGCTCAAAGTAGTAAAGTGTTAGCCTTGAACAAAAGATCAACGATGGTGTCCAGGCCCTGAGTTCAACCCCCACAACTGACAAAAAGTAATTAATTATGACGATGATTAAAAGCTCAAGCTGGCTGTGGTAGTACATGCCTATGAACCCAGAACAGCAGGGACTGAAGCACGAAGACAAAAGTTGGAAGTCAGTAAAACCTATCTGTTTTCATGCATCCAATGCTATGTTGGGTTTGTTTATTTTTTTAGGCAAACTTTTTATTTAATTTTCTGTAGTTGTTTGACATACACTTAAATGGTCTTACTGGGGAAGAGAACAGGAGAGGCTCTTACAGACTCCTGAGATAATGTCATAAAGACAATATATGTCCAGTATTATTCATTGGAGTTTTTGGGGGGTGGGGAGTTACTGGGTGAATAGCACTCTGCAAACATAGGTATCTCATCTCAGGTTGTTCATACTGAGTACATTGAAATTTCAGTGGGAAGACACCCTGAAATCCTAAGAGGAGTATATCCCAACCACCCTCTAGAAGCTAGCTTATCTATATAGGCAGGATGATTCATCTCTGAATGGAGACCAATGTACATGTAGGTGGTTAGCTGTTTGTGAAAGATTCTAGAATTGTTTGCCTCATAGCAAGTGATCTTTAGCAACACTATAAGTTGGAAAATTACACCACCAGTACAAGTCTTACACACTAATCTTTGCTTATTTAAAGCAATTAATAATAACAAAATTAAACATGTTTAACTTTTTTCCTCAGAAGAACATAAAAATCATGACAGGGCCAATACGGTGCTTTTCTAACATATAGATTTATTTGGCTATTATTTCCAAGCCATACGATTTGTTCATTTAAAGTATATATATAGTTCAATGGTTAGTTTTGTTGTTGATTGCCATTCCTGGGGCTTGAACTCAGGGCCTGGGCACTGTCCCTGGACTCTTATGCCCAAGGCTAGCACTCTACCACCTTGAGCCACAGCTCTACTTCCACTGTTTTTGTAGTTTATTGGAGAAAAGAGTCTCATGGACTTTTCTGCCAAGGTTGGCTTTGAATTATGATCCTCAGATCTCAGCCTCCTGAGTAGCTACAATTATAGGCATGAGCCACCATCACCCAGCTCAATGTTTTTAATGTATGTATTTAGTATATCCACAAGGTATGCATCTATCACCATTCATAAAGAAAACAATATGCATTAGCAATTATTTCCCATGTCCTCCCAGTTGCCACTCACCCCTTAGCAGTCATTGTTCTAATTTTTGTTTCCATAGCTTTGCCTATTCTGAATGTTTTCTTTAAATAGATGAACTCATCTAGTATATATTACTTTGTGGCTTGCTTTTTTTACTTAGACTGTTTTCAACAGTCATTTAAATTGTAAGATATGTCAGTACCTCATTACTCGTGTGTGTGTGTGTGTGTGTGTGTGTGTATACATGTACATACTATGCTTGAACTCCTGCTCTCTCTCAAAGTCGGCACTTTACCACGTGAGCCATAGTTCCACTTCTTGCCTTTTTGGTGGTTAATTAGAGATGAAAATCTCACAGATTTTCCTGCCTGGGCTAACTTTGAATCACAGTGATCCTCAGATCTCAGTTTCTTTTTTCTTTCTTTTTGGTCAATCATGGGGTCTGAACTCTGGGCTTGGGTGCTGTCCCTCAGCTCTTCAGCTCAAGGCTAGCTAGCACTCTACCACTTGAGCCACAGTACCACTTCCAACTTTTTCTGCTTATGTGGTGCTGAAGAATCGAACCCAGGTCCTCATGCATGCAAGGCACTCGACCACTGAGCCACCTTCCCAGCCCTGTTTCTTTATATATATTATATTTGTAAAGATACTGTGCAGAGGGGTTACAGTTACATGAGTAAGGTACATTACTTATTGAGTATTATTATCCCCTCCTTTGTTTTTCCCCTACCTGCCACTCTTTCTTGAAAACAATCTCTCCCCCCCCCCCAAGTTGTAAAGTCAGTTTCTTGAGTAGCTAGGATTACAGGCATGTGCCATCAGTATCCAGCCTCTTTCTTTGGTTTTCATTTTTTTCTTAAGATGGGGTCTAGGTAAACTCTGTACTGGCTGTTCTCAAACTTGAGATCCTCCTATCTTCACCTCTTGAGTAGCTGGGGTTACTGGCATGCATCATGTTTGGCAACCATGTAATTTTGATCCTTTGGTAACATGGTGTATTACATTAATTTACCTTTGATGTTAACTGACTGCATCACTGCAACAAATTCTCCTTTTGTAATGGTATGTAATTCTTTTAATGTATTGTTGGGTCTTCGTCTGTCCCACGAAAGACAGACGGGTCCGAGGAAAGGTAATTGCGGCAGCTCGCCGGTTCCCCAGCCTCCCTTAGCCCGGGAGACAATCAGACACAGCGGGGAGTCAAGTCAAGCAGGAAGAAACTCGTTTATTAACACAGAGCAGCCCTTTTTAAAGCAAAAAAGGAACGGGTGGCATGGCAGGGGAGGAAGAGGAACCAATCACTGTCAAGGTCACACCCTATCATGCACCTAAGCTTCCATGGGCTGGTTACTCACTGAACTTAAGGCAATTGGGCTCTGCCCACTCAACTCCCTCTCAGCGCCATCTTTGCTGCCCATGTGCTCTACAATGTATGGCAGAACTTCATTTCCTACTAGTTGTTAACTAACTTTGTGTCTCTATTCATGAGATATTCTACTCTCAAGATATTGTTCTATAGCTTTCTTTTGATATTCTCTGTCAGGGCTTGGTATCAAGGTTAATGCTGGCCACATAGAATAAGCTCAAGAGTATTTTTTCCTCTTGTGGGTTTTGTTTCCGTTTCTTTCTGTGTTTAAAAGAGCTTGTTTTCGAGAAAGGGGGCCAGGTTTAAATTGCTAGTCAGTTTCTTTCCCAAATATTGGTCTACAATATTCCATTTCTTTCAGTGCTGGGGATTAAATCCAGGGCCCACTGTATGATAAGCATACATTCTACTAATGAGCTATACCTCTAGCCCTGGATGTTTGTGTGTGTGTGTGTGTGTGTGTGTGTGTGTGTGTGTGTGTGTGTGTATGCCTTAATTTCTACCTGCCTATGCTTTTATTATTCTTTTATTTATTTATTTATTTATTTATTTTGGTTGTGGGGCTTGAACTCTGGGCCTGGGGGCTGTCCCTCAGCTCTTCAGCTCAAGGCTAGCACTCTACCACTTGAGCCACAGCGCCACTTCCAGCTTTTTCTGTTTATGTGGTGCTGAGGAATTGAACCCAGGGCCTCATGCATGCAAGGCAAGTACTCTACCACTGAGCCACCTTCCCAGCTATTATTGTCTTTTAATTCTACTGTGCTTAGGACATATACTTTGTGTCATTTTATTCATTTTGAATCTGTTGAGACTTATTTGATGTTTAAATATACTGTCTGTCCTGGGCAATGTACACTTAGAATATATATTCTGCTAGCATATATTCTGCTAAGTACATAGGATGTTTTATGGAGTTCTGTTACATCTAGTGGTAATAGTTCAGATCCTCTGTTTCCTTACTGATTTGCTCTTGTTTTATACATTATAAAAGTGAAGTATTAAATGTTCCAACTACTGTTGAATTGCATATTTGTCCCTTCAATTCAATTCCATCTGTTTTTGTTTGCTGTGTTTATGAGCTCTGTTATTACATGCTAGCTCTGAGTGCTGAATTTTGTGAAAGGCAACACTGATAGAGATAGTCTGTAGCTCAGACTGACCTTAAACTTGAGGTCATCCTGCCTCAGTCTCTCAAATGCTGGGATTGCAAGCATTTGTCACTGAAATTTGAAAGGCAATTTGAAGTCTTCTTTTCCAACACTTTTATCACTATAATGGGCTACAGGTTAAAGGTTAAAACATAAGTTTTACTGGGCAGTGGTGGCTTAAGCCTATCATCCTAACTACACAGGATACTGAGATCTAAAGATCAAGGGTCAAAGCCAACCCAAGCAGGAAAATCTACGAGGATCTTATCTCCATTTAACCACCAAGAAGCTGGAAGTGCAGCTGTGCCTCAAGTGGTGGAACACTAGCCTTGAGCAAAAAGGCTCAAGAATAGCACACAAGCTCTGAGTTCAAGCCCCAGAATTGGCATGAAAAACAAACATAAATTATCTTTTAGTCGGTTGTGGGGCTTGAATTCTGGGCTGGGCACTGTCCCTCAGCTCTTCAGCTCCAGGCTAGCCCTCTACCACTTGAGCCACAGTGCCACTTCCGGTTTTCTGGTCATTAATTGGAGATAAGAGTCTCATGGACTTTCCTGCCCAGGCTGGCTTTGACCCACAATCCTCAGCTCTCAGCCTCCTGAGTAGCTAGGAATACAGGTGTGAGCTATCAGCACCTGGCACAAACATGAATTTTGAAATCTCTCTTATCTGTATGCAAATCCAGATCACCACTTATGATACTTGTGACATTAGGTAAATCTCAGAACCATGTGAGCCAGTTTCTTCCTCTGCAAAAAATGGGGGTGGTGATAATACCTTCCTTGTAGGATGGAAAGGAATCAATTGTAATAAATTTAGCCTACTTTAGTGCTGGCTTGTCATCTGTGTGCTAATAAAAGAGCAGGTTCACATTGTCACAGGTTACATGGAAAGGGGTCCCAAAACAGAGTGAGAGAGAAACCATTCACAGATAAAACATCTTCTCTGGGTAGTTCTCAGATATACTACCTACCATCAAGAACTGTTGATCCCAATGATTTTGCCACATGTATTTGGACCAGGCAGGGGCTGTCCTGCTTGAGTACAGGAAAGTAATAAACTTTGAAGAATCTTTTTTTTTTTTGCTTATGTGGTGCTGAGGAATCGAACCCAGGGCCTCATGCATGCAAGGCAAGCACTCTACCACTGAGCCACCTTCCCAGCCCAACTTTGAAGAATCTTAAGGACAGAGAATATCCCAACCCCTGCCATCCAACATATCCTGCAATACCTCCTTTACACTTTACTGACCAGATGCCCAGAAATCTGTTCTTTTAGAGTTTCTCTCAAATTGGCCCTCTATGGAATGCAAACTGTTAACACTTTCTCCATACAGCATTAGTAACTTGTTAGGTTTATTTCCTTGAGTTAGAAAAGATCCAAGTAACAGGAGAGCTACTGAGTTGGCAGTTGGATTGGCCCTCAGAAGGGTTGAGGACAGGCATGGAATCTTTCTCAAGGAAACTTAAAACAAATCCAGTCTCCTTAAGTATGTTTACAGCTGGAGCTGGGAAGGTAGCTCAGTGGTAGAGTGCTTGCCTTGCATGCCTGAGGCCCTGGGTTCGATTCCCCAGCACCACATAAGCAAAAAGAAAAAAGCCGGAAGTGGCGCTGTGGCTCAAGTGGCAGAGCACTAGCCTTGAGCTGAAGAGCTGAGGGACAGCGCCCAGGCCCAGAGTTCAGGCCCCACGACCGGACCCCCCCCCCAAAAAAAGTATGTTTACAGCTGACTTCTCAGATCAGACATATCCAATAAGAGTCTAGCAATGCCCACACAGCAAGATGTTCGACATCATTCCCACATCGCCTGCCATTTCAGAGGTGGTAGGACTGTCACAGCTCTGGCCATTAGATTCTATACTACCTTCAGGTCAGCCAAGACATGGTCTATCAACTCCCCTCCCTGTAATCTCTAATAGTTAAGCCACCCCACTGTGCTGCATACATATAGGCCAGAGTTGCCAGGTGAGCTCAGCTTGCCCCGATTTCCAACAGCAGGCTCATTTGTTGATTCTCTCTCTGCATTTAGATTACATGCACAGCGCCCACCGCCCTGTCACTGGGGGCCACCTGGGGAAAAAGGAGAGTAGTTATGTGGGCAGCGTGGTCACCAGCCCCAGGAAGTCGAGCCGCTGCACGCCCCCGCCTGCCGACTCTGAGCTTGTCAGCTTCTGCTACCTCCACATGCGGGAACAAAGGAAGGAGCAGGAAAACCGGACAGATGTCAATGAGAACTTAATCTTCTTTGAAGAGACCAGGCCCCGGACCAAGTCTGACCCCACATCCAAAAGTTCTGGCCAAGGTTATGAGGTAGTACCTGATGACTTTGATGCAGCCAGCCTAGACCATGAGCCTTGTGCCAGCAGGGCCCGGTCATATACCTTGGACAATTCCCTTGGGGCTGAAGCCCTGAATTTCTACTGTGACTCGTGCAAAGCCAAACTCCAGGAACAGCTGGGCCCTCGCAAAAGTGGGAGGCCAGGCACCACTCCTGACAATATGGTAGACTTGATGTCCCTCCCACCACCAGGGAGTGAGGAGGAAGAAGAAGAAGAAGATGAGACAACTTCTCTGTTGCCTGCCATTGCTGCCCCACCCCCTGGTTTCCGAGACAACAGCTCTGATGAGGATGATCCCAAGCGCAGGGCTGTCCAGAGTCAGGAGCAAGGACGTCACCTGCATGGGCTCCTGTATGATGAGATACCAGTGACCCTGATTGACAGTGTGCAGACCCGGACTGTCCGAGATCATGCCCAGGAGCTTGATGATGCCCTGGTGTCCACCCTTCAGGCTCTGGAAGCCCTAGCTGCATCAGAGGATGGACCGCACCCCCCACCCCCACAGACTGCAGGTAACAGCCCGTTCCTCCTCCCTCTTGCCTCCTTTTCTTTCCCTGGCCTAGGAATGACCAGCAGGTAAACATTGCTTTTTCCCAAGCTGATATTAAAGTGACCATGTTATGTCTGGGGCAGTGCATAGGCCAGAAGTAGTACAGATTAAGCTCTGGAAACTCTGGTGTGTGGCAGTGATATATTTCAACTGTAGCTAAAGCCCCAGCTCTTGCCATTTCATCTCTGTAGACACATCTTACAGCTACATCTCAAGGATTGGAGCTATGACAGCTCCAGAGTCAGGGCAGAATAGAGGATCAGAGAAAATTTGTGACAACTGTAGAAGACAGGCAAAAAATATCGGCATACACATGATTAGAAAAACAAAAGGAGGGGCTGGGAAGTTGGCTCAGTGGTAGAGTGCTTGCCTTGCATGCCTGAGGCCCTGGGTTCGATTCCTTAGCACAACATAAGCAAAAAGAAAAAAGCCAGAAGTGGTGCTGTGGCTCAAGTGGTAGAGTGCTAGCCTTGAGCTGAAGAGCTGAGGGACAGTGCCCCGGCCCAAAGTTTAGGTCCCACGACCCGACCCCCCCCCCAAAAAAAAGAAAGAAAGAAAAACAAAAGGAGCAACTCTACCTAGTGAGATGGCATCAGAAAAGCCAAGAGCTATCTGCTCAGGACTGAAGTCTTTATCCTGCCCAAGGACATAGGCTCTGAGTCAGGTTCAGTGGAGTTCTGGCTTCTTCATTCTGCAAATGTGACCCATGGCCAGACACTTACTGTCTCTGAGCTTCACTGTTGTCATCTTAATGGTGTCAATTAGTTGTGAGGATTAAATGAGCTCACTGAAGCAGAACACGTAAGCGCTGCTTCACACAGAGGAAGGACTCAAGAAGTAGCTACTGCAGGAATTATTAGTGAAGAACCATACACTATGACTAACATTTTTTATAAGATTTGTGTCCATCCATCTTCTAGATAAACATGTCAGACAGATAGCCATAGTCACATGTGTACCTCCATACACATCTACCTTCAAAAAGAAGGCAAATATCACAGCAACAGAAAAGGAATAGGAATAAGGAATGGAAGAGAGAATGTGAAACATCCAGGTGTGAACACACAAGAGGAAGGAGTTAAAAGGAACCTGCTTTTCTATGTGTGAGGACACCTTTGGAACTGGGAAGCCCCTGTGTGTTTGTCTGGGGACTGGCATTTCTCTTTGTTCAAGGTTTGAAGCTCAAAACACTATGTGCTTCCAGGATCCAGGTCCAGGTGGCTTCCAGAGAGAGTACAGGCTCAGCTAAATGGCCTCAGCTGCAAGAACTATGCGGAGGCCTGGCCAGATGAGGAGGGATAAAAAGAGACCACTCTTTGCCAGCCCTCTTCAAGACAATTAACAAATTTCCTAGCTGTTAAATCTAAAAATAGTGTTGATTAGCACGTGCCTTTGCATGTCAATTTGCCACCAAATGGCCCACATCTTCTCTGCCTCTTTTGTTATCCTTTTGGATTTCTGCCTTTTATACCTCCTCTCACATCTCATTCCTCTTTGTCCCGTTCCCCTTCGCTCCTCCCACCCTGGACCTTGCAGTCCTCCCAGGCTTCAATGGTTTTCTCCGACTTGAAATACTTCTGGCTAACCTTGGGGTCCATGAACTTCTACATCTGGTTGGATGTAAGTATAACCAATCCCATCCATGTTCCTCCAGGTCTGATTGTGCTGGCCACGATCACTCCTGAATCCTCACTGGACTCGGGCCATGAAACCAACTCTTCAGAGCTCACGGACATGTCAGAGATGATGTCAGCCATGAAGCAGCACCAGAATACCACCTACTTCCTGGCTCAGCACCTCAATAAGGACAGCCTCCTTGCCCGCAAGGACCTGCCCTTCCGGATCCAGAGTTGTGCAGCCCAGGCCGTTCTCACGGCCCCTTATTCTCTTGGGCGCCCGGATCCCAACCCGTCCCTCCAGCCAGCTGTCACAGGCCAGAGTCCTGGTCCTCCAGGTGCTCGGAGAAAGCTGCCCCCATCCGAGGCTCAGGCACAGGGAGAGCGAACATACTCCCTGGCAGTGCACCCGGCACTGTCTCCACAGCTGAATGAGCAGAAGAATCTGAGCCTTCTGCCCCCAGTTCCTGAGGACAAAGGGCCTGGCCATAGCAGGGCAGGCATGGAGATGTCATTGAGGGCAGCCACACCAACCCTCGGTGAAGAGCAGGTCACAGAGCTGAGGGACAACCTGCCCAAGGAGGTCAGGTTGAGCCCTAAGCTTATCCTGGACCCAAAAGGCAGTGTGACCCCAGCTATCATCTCAGCTGCCCTTCAGCAGGTAGTGCACAGTAAGGGTCTAGGCACACCCAGCCGGGCTTTGGGGAATCCCCCTAGCAGGGGTGAGAGAAGACTGGAGGCCAGTATGGGGAGGCCAGAAGCTAACATAGTGGGCAGCAGTGCCAATAAGAATCCGAAGATTAAAGTGAGCCCTGGTGCTCCAGAGTCTTCACGGAATTCATCTGCCAGCCCCCGAACACCCATGGGCAGCCGGGCTGATAACCTCCACCTCTTTCCACAAGAGGACAGACTTTCTATTCAAAGTTTCCCTCCCAAGAGCTATGTATCACGAGCGAGTCGGGAATCAATGGGCAAACAAGCTTCAGGGGAGATGGCAGGCAAGGGCGGGCAAGAGGGGGCAAAGCCTCCCCTACACAAGCAGAGCACCAGTTCCAGCCAGGGGGAGAAGGGGCAACTGGAGAGCACCTCCAAAAGCAATAAGCTTGAGGAGACCAGCCTGGTTCCCCGAACTGGCTACCCTATGGCTCTGCAGAGCCCTAGCTGCCAGTCCCGAAGCCACAGTCCAAGCTGCCAGCCCCGTGCTCACAGTCCAAGTAGTCAGTCCCGAGGTCAGAGCCCCAGCTGCCAACCTCGAGGCCAGAGTCCACTGAGGCCACAGGCCGCCAGCCGGCAGGTGAGCACCATGCCTTCCAGAAAGCTTGAAAGCACCCTGGACGGAGCCTACTCTGCCTCTGAAGGCCCCACAAAGCCCAAGTCATCCCGAGGTCCTTTCCGACTTCGCAATTTATTCTCAGCTACCTTCCCCACACGCCAAAAGAAGGAGACAGATGAGCGCCAGGCTCAGCTGCAGAAGGTAAAGCAGTACGAGCTGGAATTCCTCGAGGAACTTTTAAAGCCACCAAGCCAGGGAGAGCTGCCGAGCACCGAGTACCTGCAGCCTCCAGCACCTGGCCGCTGCAGCTGCCAGCTTCGTAGCAGCCCCGTGCAACAAGGACCTGGCATGTCCCGTGAACAGAGGCGGAGCTGTGACTGTAAGCGTATCTGTCGAGGAGGCCGGCCCCAGGCTGCCCAGACACCGGTACCTGGCATCCGTGGGAGGGAGAGGGACAGAGTCCCCCCTACCCAGAGGCAGCCAGAGGCTGGCCCAGGCTTGAGCCTCAGCAGCCCTATCAATGTCCGGCGCATCCGATCCACCAGCCTGGAATCGCGAGAGTGCCGATCAGATCCTGAGAGTGGTGTTTCGTGCCTGACCACGTGTGCCTCGGGGGGTGAATGTCTGGGAGCTCCCAACTACCGGAAACTGATGCGCCGCTACAGTGTCAGTGAGCTGGACCAAGGTGAGAGTGCCTCACTGACCTCGGATGTCTACCCGCACCCACCCCTGGGCATGCTGCCCAGGGAAGCCAAGGAGGTAGAGGCAGGCCTCCCTCTCGCCTTGGGTCCCAAAAGCAAGTCTGTGGAATCACCGACCTTGGGAGACCCCTCTTACGTCCAGGTAGCCCCTGAGACCAAAGGTCCCAGACAGATGGCTGTGTTCTCACTGCCAGAGGAGGTATACCGGAAGCCTGCGGACCTGGATGAAGACAGTGAGAGTGGCAAGTGCTGCTCCATACGCTACTGCTTCTATTACCGCAAGTGCGACATGGCCGATGATGCCAGTGATGGCAAGGATGAGCTCTCCTACTCCATCCCCATGAAGATTCTGCCTGGCATGAAGTTGGATGAACAGGTAGTACCTGTGGTGAGCAGAACCCTGCAGGTGCTGGATGCCGCTACCTGCAGCAGCAGCAGCCCCGAGGCTTCCCGTACTCAGGAGATTGACCTTCGGGTGTCCACCTTTGAAGGGAGCCTGGCCAAGATCAATGCCCTGCGAGCCCATGCCTATGGCCTCCCTGATGGCTTCCTGGCTGCCCGACTGGACACCAATGAGCTGCTGACAGTCTTACGACAGTGTGTGGCCAGCCCAGAGGCCCGTGCCCCCAAGCCCTATGTCTCCCAGATCTCTGAGTACAAGCTTGAGCTAGCTCTCAAATTCAAGGAGCTCCGAGCTTCTTGCCGCCGCGTGGCCAACGTGGACAAGAGCCCTACTCACATGCTGGCGGCCATCACAGGCAGTTTCCAGGTGCTGAGCAGCCTCATTGAGACCTTTGTGCGGCTGGTGTTCATCGTGCGCTCTGAGGCCCAGCGCCAAGAGCTGCTGGCCAAGGTAGAAGAGGTAGTAAGGAATTACACCTTCCTCCTACGTGCGGCTGAGGAGTCCACAGCCCGGAACCTCAGCCAGCAGCAGCAGCAGCAACAACAACAACAACAGCAGCAGCAGCAACAGCAGCACGCAGCAGCAGCCACAGAGGCTGCCACGGGGCACCCACCAGGCTCCCCAACTTCGGCGACTGTTATGAGCACATTCACCCGCTCCTTAAAAACCCTTATTAAGTAGGGCATTGGCTTAGGCCTGCCCCTCCCCACCCACGGCACCAGGTTTGAGCTTTGTGGTCCTTGCATCTTGTGGTGAGTGTGTGTGTGTGTGTGTGTGTGTGTGTGTGTGTGTGTCTGCTGGGCCAGTCAGGGTCCAAGAGCCCATCAGTCTCCAGGGAGTGAAAACTCCCTTTGACTGAGGCTCTCTCTTAAGGGCTGCAGGCCTAGCCGCTGCCGCCCTGGGGTCATCCCCTCCCCCCTGTTGCCTGGCCTCTGGGTGTCACTGTGAGGGCAGAGGCCCCTCGCCACTACGCCCATTCCAGAGCTGTATTTTCTCTCTTCTCTTCTCCGGAGCTGAGAGGTGACATCAAGCTCACTTCCTGCTCTGAAGTGGGCACCAGAGAGCTGGAGTCTTGAGCTCCTACCGGCATCTGCTCCCCTGCAGGGAGCAGCAGCAGTAGCAGTCGGCCCAAGTGCCGAGCCAAGAAGAGAGGGTGCTCCGTCCAGATGCACCTGCCCATCCTGGGCTCACACTCACCTGGCAGGAGCCACTGCAGAGGCCCATGCACAGGTAGGATGTGCACAGAGAACAGCCAGGCCTGGCTGTTTGTGGCTGGCCCAACAGGCTGGCAGCATCGGGAGCCTTCCGCCCCAGGTATAGTAGCTCCACACCAGCCATCCCCAAAGTGCCCTGCCCCTTACTGATGGGCAAGGCCGCTCAGTCCACTAGGGAGCAGGCCTCTGGGATCACCCCCTTGTGTTAGGGAAGATACCTGGTGAAAATGTCTGCCCTGGTGACACCCAGAGCAGATCTTGGAGCCTGCCTGGCCCAGCTCTGCTCTGCCCTGCGTGCAGGCTGTGGCCAGAGGCATGCAGTTCCACTCTCAACATCTCTACCAGACAGACTTGTGCTTAGGAGTTTGACTTAGCTATGGATTGGGTGGGGGGTGGGGGGAGGGGGGCAGGGGTGGGGTGGGTGTTGATGACTATATCTTAAACTTCTGGAAGCTAGCGTGATATGTTAATCCTGAGTATATGCTTTTGGCTGTGTATTGACCCTGTGGATTTGTCTCTCTAAGAAAAGAAGCTGAGCGCCTTACCCGGTGCATTCCTGCACCTCTCTCTCCCTCTCCGGAGCCATCTGGAAGGGAATTCACACTGTTTAGCATCCTCCTTGACACACATCTGTTGCCGCCGCTGCTGCCACCATCACCACTGCTGCCATCGCCACTGCCACCACCGCTGCCACCCCACCCCACCCCCACCCTCCTGGGAGTGAAGACACGGAGTCCCTACCAAGGTCCCACCGTAGGGAACAAAGAAAGCCAATGTTTCTTCTGTATAGATTGCTTCTTGTCCACCTCTCCATATCTCCCTGTGGCCCACCCCACCTCCCATACCCTTTGTCTGCCTCTCTTTCATCACTCTATGAGAGGCCCATGTGAAATCTCTCGTTCTTATGTGAGTTTTATAAAGATGTACACTGTGCTGAGCCCCTGCCCAATCTTGGTAGCCCCTACTGCAATAACCTTACCCCTGCCCCCGAGTGGCAAGGTCTCCTGGCAAGGAGGAGGGGTGTCCCTTCTCTAGAAGCAGTGCCCACCCTTCCTTGCCTCTCCTCCCCCAGGACCAAGTTGTTTAATGGGCCAGAGATGCAGCCAATGGGGAACCCTTTCCCCTACAGCCACTGTCAGCCCCAGTGCTGACGTGGTCTTCCTCTTCCCCCAACTTCTTGATCCTACAACCTTTGCCACTCAGTCTCTGCCTGTGTCATTCCAGCGCCATCATTCACCTCTCCCTCAGTCTCATGGAGAGGGAACATTTTCTAATGTCTGTACATAGTATATATACTACATAAAATATATAAATTATATATATACACTAATTTATGTCTTGTTTTTCAAACAAGAATGATTAAATCTATTCATGTTATTATCCCAACAAGTTTTTGCGGTGCCTCTCTGTGAGTGTCATTGTGTCCTTAATGGGTGCCAGCCTTTTTGAGTACTCCTCCTGCTCCTCTGTCCCAGGGAACCTGGGCACTGATGGATGATGAGAACTGAGGACCCTGCTCTTCCCATACCCCTACCAACTTGCAGCAAGGGAAGGGGGGGGGGAATCCTCTTTACTTCTCATAGAAGCTTACTAGTTGTCATATATTGAAGTATTGTTTACCTCTTTCTGTTGACTGTGGGTCCTCTGGCTCACTAGGCCACCATAGCTGAGACCTCAGAGCCAAAGGATGGGGATTGGACAAAAGCACATATACTCCTAGCCCACTGCTCCAGATGGTTAGAAATTAGGAAACAAGGTTTTAGGCCAGCCCGTGGATTGGGATTGGGAGATGAAACATCTGCTTACCTGAAGTTTAAACTAATGAATCTCCAGCATCAGTCTCTGGTAATTTTTGGCAGGAAGAGGGATGTTGATAGAAGTATTGAGACCCTGAGCATGGATAGCCTCCCTGGCTTGTCAGTGGTGTCCTGCTGAAAATTATTTCTGCTCTTCATGGCTTCTGGTTGTCTTAGGTCTCCTACTTGCCTGTGGTTTATCTTTGTACAAAATAGAGAATGCTGCTGTGCCATCATTGGCTCACACTGATAATTCTAGCTACACAGGAGGCTGAGTTTTGAGAATTGATATTCAAAGCCATCATAAGCAGAAAAGTCTGTGAAAGTCTTTTATTTTTACAATTATATTTTTATTATGATTCAGTAGTTGTACAAAAGAGTTAACAATCAACAAAACAGCTTATGCATACTACGCATTTTTATAAATATCACCCCTTTCATCATTCTCCCCTATCTTTCCCAACCCAACTCTTCCCCTCAATTTTCTTAATTTTGAAGGCTATTCATTGAATATTATGACTACTTTCTCCCAATCTTCTTTCTTTTTTTTTTTTTGTCGGTTGTGGGGCTTGAACTCTGGGCCTGGGCGCTGTCCCTCAGCTCTTCAGCTCAAGGCGAGCGCTCTACCACTTGAGCTACAGCGCCACTTCCGGTTTTCTAGTGGTTTATTGGAGAGGAGTCTCACGGTCTTTCCTGCCCGGGCTGGCTTTGAACCTCGATCCTCAGATCTCAGCCTCCTGAGTAGCTAGGATTACAGGTGTGAGCCACCAGCGCCCGGCGATTCTCACAATCTTCTTTTCTTCATTCATTACCCTTGACACTCTACCTTTCAAATACCAGTTTCCTGGTATTCCTTTGTTTGACTGTAAGTTTATTTTTCTTTTTATCATTTTTTAATTTATTTTTATTTTTTGTGAACATACTGTACAGAGGGGTTACAATCACATGGGCAACATAATGAGTACATTTCTTATCAAGCATTGCAGTCTCCTCCTTTGTTTACCCTTCATGTGAAAGTCTTATCTCCAATTAACCACCCAAAAGCCAGAAGTGGAGCTATGGCTCAAGTAGTACAGTGCCAACCTTGAGCAAAAAAGCTATGGGACAGTACCCAGGTTCTGAGTTCAAGCCCCCAAAATTAGAAATTGCACTCATGACCTAACTTTTGATATGGTATTCCTTCTGTACAGCATTTTATTTTTTTGGGAAGTTGGCTCAGTGGTAGAGTGCTTGCCTTGCATGCCTGAGGCCCTGGGTTCGATTCCTCAGCACAACATAAGCAAAAAGAAAAAAGCCAGAAGTGGTGCTGTGGCTCAAGTGGTAGAGTGCTAGCCTTGAGCTGAAGAGCTGAGGGACAGTGCC
>NW_012267304.1:3021240-3043388 GCF_000151885.1 Dipodomys ordii
ATAGCGACATCAAATATAGTGAAAGCAGGGGTTATACTGTGGGGGAGGGACATACAAAGCAACAAAGAAATAATCTTATAAATGAGTTAGAAACAAATGCATGAAAGAAAAAAACATTTAAATACATATCTAAGGGTTCATTTTCCTAACATCACATTATCTGACCTTTTCCGCTTGACTCATACATATACTAGATATTGCAATTAAGGGAAACCATGGGATCTATGTTTCTTTGGGCTTGGCTTACTTCACTTAATATAATTTTTTTCCAAGCCTTTCCATTAACAATAACAACAAAATCACATTACAAAAAAAAATTAGAGGAAGCTTCTCCCTCCGTAGTGCTCCCTCAGTGATGACTTAGAAAAAGCCCTTTCTCAGGGGTTAGAGGAAAAGAGAATGATCAAGAGTAAAGAATATCAAAATATATTACGTCCTTTTATTAAAAAAAGAAAAAAGAAAGAAAAAGTATTCCTTCTAGATAATGACAACCCTGAGGACATGTGGCTTGGTAATTTCAGTTCATTCCAGCCCCACTTGCCCATTGGCTGGGTCCACAATTATGTATAATGGCCCTGATGAGTCACTTCCTTCCAAAGACTGACTTTGGTTATGTCTGCAAAGGTCCTTGCAAAAGAGGTTTGCAAGCCAAGCACTGGGAAAGGAGGAGCCATAGGCAGCTGGCAACCTGAGCTGCTCTGCAGGTTCCTCAATGCACTCCCATGGGAGGAAAGTGCAGGTGACAGCCTGGGACTGATGGCAGGACTCTTCTGGGGGCTGCAGGTCAGACCTGCCCACAACACCAAGCCTGGGATTCTGTAGAAGTTAATGCCAGTATAGAGTGGAGCCTGCTGACACTCAAGGTGACCCAATGAACAGTCTAAAATTCAAGCGCCCTGTGGCCCTGTAGCAACAGCACTAGAAGCCTGTGTATACCAACTGCACTGGTAACCTGTGAAAATCTGAAAGCATGTATACTTGGATCTGTATCCTGAGCATCCACCCAAACAGTACATGGTCTTCAAATAAATGTTAAATGAATAAGTGTTAAATGAGAAGACTGTCCTGAACAAACTGTTACCATGAGTAAAATGCTTTTATCAAAGGAGGAGTTGGGGCTGGGAATGTGACTTAGTGGTACGGTGCTTGCCTAGCATGCATGAAACCCTCAGTTCAATTTCCCAGTACCACATAAACAGAAAAAGCTGGAAGTGGCTCTGTAGCTAAAGTGGTAATATTGCTAGCCTTGAGCAAAAGAAGCTCAGGGACAGTGCCCAGGCCCCGAGTTCAAGCTCCAGTACTGGCAAAAAAAAAGAGAGGGGGAGTTGAGTACATCTCCAGTGTCACACCAACTCTAGTGGGTCTCGTCAACTACATCCCAAAAACTTTGAAAACTCTCCTGAGATGTCTGCTTCTCTCCTATACTGTGACCCAGGGCCAATCTTTGCAGTAGCTGGCAGCAGGGGGCAGGGATGAGGGAGGCAGTATATTTCTACCACCTTTACAACATCTCTGGCCAGGCCTGGAGCCTGGAGCTGATGCTTTCCAACCACCCCAGATAAGTCCCCAAGAGCCTGACTCCTGCCTTTCTGACTTCAGCCAATTACAGAAAATGGGCTCAGACTGTTGGCATGGGTCCACAGTGCCCATGGGGCTGGCACAGGCACATTTTTTTCAAGCTGTTGTCAAGGCACTGGGATAATAGGCAATTTCATCAGCAATGAATTGAAAGGAACTGCCTCAGCCAGAATTTTTGCTGCCAACAGGGGCAGGGGAGGATCAATTGCCAGCACTGGAAAGAGGCATACATTTATGTCTTAGGAATCAAATTTCACCAAGCAACCAATAGGATGGAAGTAATGACCGCATCCCATTCCTCAGCCCACAGCCTGCAGGCAAGAGTGAGGGTATGTTTAGAGTAAGGAGGAAAGCCTCCATGGAGTGCAAGGAAGTGACCTCTGAGGGTTCAGTTCTGAGCTTGCAAGTCCAGGACAGTCTCTTGGGTCTCTTGGGTCCAATCGATGCCCGGGCCTGCTGCTTGGCGCAGTCAGGTGGGAATAAGGAATGCCACCTTCTCTCAAGGACAGGGTGCTTTATTCAAATCAGTGTTGCCAGCAAGTCCCTCCCACATGTGCCCACAGACCCAGACACTAAATCCCTGGGTGACATCCATGCCCCAGCATCAATGCATCCATGGTGATCCTGACATTTTCAGCTGTAGATGCCAAACCTGTCACTCAAGAATACAGAATGCTCTTTCCTCACCATACTCATGCCTCATTCTTACTTGCGAAGCTTTGGTTGAAAGGAACACATTCCTGTACTGTGTAGGGATCCTTCCACAACAAAGAAGGTAGGGTCCAAGGAAGAGCAGATAGTACAAGGTTTCTGTGGTAGAGTACTTGCCTAGCATATATGAGGCCCTGGGTTCGATCCCTTCCTCAGGGGGAAAAAAAGAGTTGGACATGGTAGCACACCCTGTAATCCCAAAACTCAGGAGGCTGAGGAAGGAAAATCTCGAATCCCAGGGCACCCTGGGCTATATAATAAGACCTTGCATAATAAGACTTTAAACCAAAAAGAAGAGGGGAAGAAGGAGATGGGGGAGGTGGAGGGGAGAGAGGAGGGGAAGGAGGAAATACTCAGTGTAGGAAAATTTTTATTCCTGTGCTTCAATACTCCTGTGCTTCAATACTTGAAACAACTTCCCATGATCCTAAGTATTTTACATACTTTCCATACATGATCTCATTTAATCTGCATAATAATCCTTTGAGAGAGTTATCAACTCCATTTCTCAGAGGTCACTAAAGCCCAGAGAAGTTAAGCTACTACCCCCAGGTCACACAGCTGGTAAGGGCAGTTTTCATACCCAGCCCCTGTTTTCAAATGCTACCTTATTCTGCCCAACCACACCTTTCCAGCACCTCTGCTAGAATCAGAGGGGTGCATGCAGCCACACTGGTCAGAACAGCAACAAATGTAGTTGTTGCTGGAGGTCCAGACAGTCTATGGATAACAATGAAGCATGAAATGCAGAATACTTTGAAACTTTCCTCCCCCTACACACTTTCCTGTCTTCACCTATCTTCTCTGTACCACGTGCCCCTCACAGAACCAAGAATGACATAGTTTACATGCATGGTAATTTATAGGTAGAGTAGTTATGTCTCCCAAATCCTAGTTATGTCTCCCAAATCCACTATCAAAATATACATGTGAGTTGCTAGGTGGCTCACTGCCAACTTTTATCTGCCACTGTTGTAGCACCCCTTTGTTCTTTCCAATCTGGGGAGACCAAGAGGTCTCCCAGGGCATTTGATACTGTACTGGTACACACAAAGAGTCATAGTCATAGTCTGGCACCGGTGGCTCACACCTGTAATCCTAACTACTCAGGGATCTGAGGTCTGAAGATCACAGTTTGAATCCAGCCCAATCAGGAAAGTCCATAAGACTCTATCTCCAATTAACAGCAAAAATCCTGAAGTGGATATGTGGCTCAAGTGCTAGAGTGCTAGCCTTGATAGACAAAGCTAAGGGGACAGTGCTCATGCCCTGAATATAATCCCCAGTACTGTCATAAAAACAAAAATCACAAATACAGGGTGACCAATATTTCTGACACATAATTTTTATCAAATATTTTTGAGAAAAATATTATTCAGATGACATAGTAAGTATTTTTTTCTTTTGTTGGTCGTGGGGCCTGAATTCTGGGCCTGGGCACTGTCCCTCAGCTCTTCAGATCAAGGCTAACCCTCTACCACTTGAGCCACAGTGCCACTTCTGGTTTTCTGGTGGTTAACTGGATGTTAGAGTCTCATGGCCTGGCTCTGATGGCTCATGCCTGTAATCCTAGCTATTCAGGAGGCTGAGGTTTGAGGATTGCAGTTCAAAGCCAGCCCAGGCAGGAAAGTCCATGAGACTCTTATCTCCAATTAATCGCCAGAAAACCAGATGTGGCTCTGTGGCTTAAGTGGTAGAATGCTAGCCTTGAGCTGGAGACCTTGAGGACAGCGCCCAGGCCCAGAGTTCAAAAACCACAACAGACAAAAAAAAAAGGAAGGAAGGAAGGAAGAAAAGTAAAAAAGGAAAAAGAGTCTCATGTACTTTCCTGCTCAGGCTGGCTTTGAACCCACGATCTTCAGATCTCAGCCTCCTAAGTAGCTAGGGTTACAGGGGTGGCCTACCAGTGCCTAGCTCATATTAAGTATTTTTATAGGAAATATATAAAGTGCTGAAGGTGTGGCTCAGCAGCTAAGAGCACATGCATCAGATATCAAGTTTGAGTCCTAGTCTGACAAAAAAGAAAATATATCATCATGAGGTGTATAAAAGTTGCATTCCTTTTAAAAAATACCTAAGTCTTTCAAAAATATTTGAGAGTTGAGGATACCTTCTGTGACCCCTCAACCTAGCGTCCAAGTTCAGCATCCTCCACTTCAAGACATGCTTCCATGGAAACAGTGGATAGCCTCAGGATCTATAGATGAGCTAGCTAGTGGAATTCCAATTCCTTCTAAAGGGAAGGCATCCAGGACTGGTCTGTTTCTGTAGCAAAAGGCAGGTGTCAAAGATGAGGCCTAGTTATCAAAGCCTCCCTCTCCTTGCCCCTTTCTGACTCTCCTCAGTGTTGGCCATGTCTCACTTAAGCTGCGAGTCAACCAAAGAGCACTCTAAGGGGGAGCCAGCAAGGTGGAGATTGGAGATATCTGCACCTGCAATGATCAAGCTTTGAAAGCAGGAAGGCCATGTGGGCTATGTCGTGTGGTTCACTACAGAATCAGAGCTCAGTTCTATTTTGAGCCCAGTCACTGACTTGCCATGATTGGGTACAAGTCATTTCACCTCCTCGGGCCTCTTTTCTAAAATGAATATGACTGAGTCTTCAGCCTCTCTCTGTGGCTGTGAGGATTAATGAGGTGGTGCTATAGAGGTAGCTGTAAAAATTCTGACTCCACACTGTACATGCTTAACAAGTGCAAATTAAACTGCCCCATTTACAGTCAGTCCACAGAAACTAATTAAGCTTGCACCAAGGGTATGGCTTGTGCAAGTTTGGGAGTGTGATTCCTCCAAATGTCTATCGCTCAGGCAAAACCATCTTCTATCAGTTACCCTCCAAATGGACATGCATGACCCTACTCCATCCTGACTTTCTTCTAACACCAAGAAGCCAGCAGGCTCTCAGTGAACAGGCAGCCAAACCAGGGTTCCTCTTAGCCCTTGGCAGTATTCTAGTTTGCTTATCTAACATTCTCCAAATCTTCAGTTATTCTCATCCTCCTTGCTAGATGCACCTATAATCAAAAGTTTGAAGCCGGGTGCCGAGGGCTCACTCCTATAATCCTAGCTACTCAGGAGGCTGAGATCTGAGGATCAGAGTTTAAAGCCAGCCCAGGCAGGAAAGACAGACTCATCTCCAAAAAACCACCAGAAAACTTGATGTGGCTCAAGTGGTAGAGTGCTCATCTTGAGCTGAAATGCTGAGGGACAGTACTCAAGCCCAGAGTTCAAGCCCCACGACTGAGCAAAAAAAAAAAAAAGGTTTGAATCTCCAGTTATTCCTCAACATAAAACTTTATAGGAGAGTGGGCTGTAGGTGTAGTTTGTCCCGACCTGCAGGACTTCAGCGAGGGCGACGAACCTAAGCGAAAAGGAATGAAGGGACAAGAGACACGAAAGATGACAGCAAGACAAGGATTCTGATCAAGCTGCCAATTTTTATTTTTCACACAAGGGTATTTATATGCTTGGACTTAGGGCGTGGTGAAAAGGTGGTCTTTAGCTGCAGGGTGTTTACTTAGGGTGTGGTGAAAAGGTGGGATTCTGTAAACTCAGCCTCAAGATATTCCAGTGAGATAGTTAAGCCTATTATGTTGAGAGGCTCAACTTTTGGCTCCCAACACCTCCCCTTTCTTATTTAGAAAATTGACCATCAATTGTTGGCTGCTCTTTTTAAGGGGGTGACAGAGGCTCTGTTCCTCTAAGGGCCCAGGGTTTTTCTCCGTTCCCCAGCAAGCGTCCTCACTCTGGAGAGGGGAATTTTACAGGCCTTGGCATGTTTTGCTTTGGTCGGCTGTGGGGGCTTGAACTCTGGGCCTGGGCGCTGTCCCTCAGCTCTTCAGCTCAAGGCGAGTGCTCTACCACTTGAGCTACAGCACCACTTCCGGTTTTCTGGTGGTTTATTGGAGATAGGGCGCAATAGGTCTTGCCTGTTGAATGGTCAGGAGTTATGAATAAGAAGGGTTTTCTAAATAAGAAAAGAAGGGGGGGGTTCCCACTGGAACAAGCTCATGGCAAAACACTAATTAAAAGCCTGGGGTAGATCCTAGATTTCAATGCCACTGTCTGCCATATCTAGGCGATGGTGATAAACCTGTATGGGCTTAGAAGACAAGAGATTAATCTGTTATTTAATAAATTCAAACAGGAAGGTCCAAGTCTGGAGTTCTAGCTGCATCTGTAAGAGAAAAAGCATCATCCGGGGGGGGGGGGGAGGTTTCCCCTGGGTTGTGATAAGCCATTCACTTGTTTTATAAAGCATTCTGGCAGCCACCTTGGGGCTGCTTGTTCTTGATCTAAAAGACAAAGAGTGGCAGGGAGTGGTCTACCTAAAGCTTGGGAGGGCATTGCCCCTTGGCTTTGTTTGCCGAAGGGACCAGGTTGTTTACAATTAAGGCAAATACTGTGAGCGAGCCAGGGACTGAACTTTGAAATGCCTTGGTAAAAGCAGCACCTATGGCGAGCCCCAAGGTGTGGGCGGTTCCTACTCCAGCACAAAGCCTGACGAACTCAGAGAGGTCACCCTTGTTTTTATGTGGCCGGAGGACATCTTGACATGTGAGATTAGCATTTTCAAAGGCAAGATGTTTAACAAAGGCACTTTCACTTTCACTAGGCCCAAGAAGCCTTTCTGCAGCCAAGTTAAGCTGTGAGACAAAGTCACTGTAGGGTTCATCTGGCCCCTGTCTAACTTTTGCCAGGGAAGTAGTAGCCGATCCCTTTTGAGGGAGGACACTTCCAAGCATAAAGGCCAGCGTTTTGAATTTGTGCCAAAAGTCCGGCAGGAAAGCGTGCCTGTTTAGCATTGGTATCAAAGGGCGCATTACCCAAAAGTTTAGTATAGGTCCAGGTTTTTGAAGATGTTTTAGCCAATTTTTTTTTTGGGGTCCGGTCATGGGGCCTGAACTCTGGGCCTGGGCGCTGTCCCTCAGCTCTTCAGCTCAAGGCTAGCACTCTACCACTTGAGCTACAGCCCACTTCTGGCTTTTTTCTTTTTGCTTATGTTGTGCTGAGGAATCGAACCCAGGGCCTCAGGAATGCAAGGCAAGCAGTCTACCACTGAGCCACCTTCCCAGCCCTTAGCCAAATTTTTTTGCGCGGTCTCTCTACATTGTTCCTTAAAGTCCACATTCCATAGAACAAAATCACCCCCACTAAGGGTGGCGCGGGCCAGAAACTTCCAATCATTAGGGGTGAGCCAGCGCACACTTTGGTTTTCTAACAAGGCTAACGTATAAGGGGCAGTCGGGCCATATTGGGCACATGCATTTTAAGCTTTTCAACAAACCGGAAGCTAAGCCTCTTATACTCTTGTTGGCCTTTTCCCTGGGTGGGTTGTTCCTCTTCATCCCCAGTATCCTGTTCCTCATCCTCCTTTTCCTCCTCTTCTGATTCATCCTCCTCATCCTCTGAGGTCCTATCCGTCTGGCTCCGAGCTACTGAAAAGGCAAGAACTGATTGATGGTGTGATCTAACCTTAATTTTATCAGGCGGTTTTGGCGTATCGGCCAAGGCCAGTGTGCGGAGTTCGTAATCAAGGGACCGCAGTTCTTTTAAAAGTTGAAGGTGTTCTCGCCTATGTTGAAGGGCCTTGGGTAAAGGGGCCAGGTTAGGTAAAGGGGGGAGAGAAAAAACATCTGGATCTGGAGGGGCAGTGGGCCCTTGAAGGGCCGAGCCACAAAAGGAAGGGATTTTCAGTAAATTGACCAGCAGTCATATCTAATACAACTGATGGGCAAGCCGCGGGGGGGGGGCCGAGAGGCATGTTTAAGAACCTCCTCTCCTGTTTTTACAAGTTTTAAAATTCCACTATCAAACAGAGAACATTTAAAACTTCATTAATCAAATTCCAATAGGAAAAGGCCGTAGCAGGAACCTTTTCTGAACCAAAGATTTCATAATAATCTGTTAAACAATCTCCTACTCTTTGCCATCTTTTTGCATCTATGATTCCTACAAGTCCTCTATGAATGAGAAAAATAATTCTAAATAAATCCTTTTTCTCAACCCGAGTTCCCCGTGTCTTGAAGGCCTCCCTGAGGTCTGACAGAAATAGATCACGTGATGATATTGCTTGTCCCATAGTGGGTCACTCACCATGCGCCGTCCCCACTCTCCTCCTGGATCTGTCTCTCGGCGGGGTCTGTCGAGGCGATCTCCCGATCTCGGACTGTACTTGGCCAAGTTTTCCTGGAGGACGGCGTTCCTTCCTTAGTCAGAGGCTCGAGCCCCACGTTGGTGCCAGTTGTCCTGACCCGCAGGACTTCAACGAGGGCAATGAACCTAAGCGAGAAGGAATGAAGGGACAAGAGACACGAAGAAGGACAGCAAGACAAGGATTCTGATCAAGCTGCCAATTTTTATTTTTCACACAAGGGTATTTATATGCTTGGACTTAGGGCGTGGTGAAAAGGTGGTCTTTAGTAGCTGCAGGGTGTTTACTTAGGGTGTGGTGAAAAGGTGGGATTCTGTAAACTCAGCCTCAAGATATTCCAGTGAGATAGTTAAGCCTATTTTGTTGAGAGACTCAACTTTTGGCTCCCAACAGTAGTTCAGTGGAAGAGTGTGAAGCCCTTTGCCTGACTATCAGATTATTATAAAAATAATTGGGAATGTGGCTTAGTGATAGAGTGCTTGTGCAGCAGGGTGAAGCCCTGGGTTCGATTCCTCAGTACCACATAAATAGAAAAAGCTGGAAGTGGCACTGTGGCTCAAGTTGGAGAGCACCAGCCTTGAGCAAAAGCTCAGGGACAGTGCCCACTACAGATGTTCAAGCCCCAGGACTGGCAAATAATAATGATAATAATGATAATAATAATTGTAGCGGCCACCATTGACCAGATCGAGAAGCTGAATGAAACCTTCAAAGCAGGGGCCCAGGGGTTGGAAGGAGAGGCACAGGAACAGGAGCTGCAAAGAGCTGGGCCTGTGTGCCCTGCAGTGGATCCAGGACAAGATGGTCATTTGTGCTGCCAGGAGCCCTTCAAAGCCCTGACCCACCGGCTCCACCACTGCCGGGCCTGTGGCTATGTGGTCTGTGCCCGATCCTCAGGCAATAGGCGCAGCCGGGTGTGTGTCTCCTGTTACGTGTTCCTCACTGGAAGCTTGCTCCCCAGGGACAGGGACCGGAGGCCGGGCATCCTGGAGAAAGGGGCCTCAACAGGGCCTAAGCAGAGTGTGATCTGTGGCTTCCTGCAGATGATAAGGGACAGCCCGGCCCCCAGGGCTGGTATGTAATTCCCCGGGGACAACCCTGTGGTACTCTGTGTCTACGCTGCCCCTCAGGACATGTAAGCCTACGCCTCCACCCCCCTGTTGGGCTACCTGGTGACTTCCAGGCCCCAGGGAAATTCCCGAAGCTTCCAGCTGCAACAATCAGACCAACTCTAAACCTGGGGGATGGAGGAGCTGAGAAATCCTGGGTGCAAGCCATTGGGCCGGCGGCCAGTGGCCAGACCCCAGGGGAAACTGAAGATGGGGACCTGTCAGACTGAGCCACAACTAGCCACCCCCTCCCCACCTCTTCCACTCAGAGATAAATCCTTGCCAGAGGCTGACTCCATGGCCTCTGTCATCCACCCAAAGCTGTACTTGAGCAAAATCCAGTGTTAGAAAATGTGAGACCCACTGGGCGCCAGTGGCTCACACCTGTAATCTTAGATACTCAGGAGGCTGAGATCTGAGGATCTCTGTTCAAAGCCAGCCTGTGCAGGCAAATCCATGAGACTCTTATCTCCAATTAACCAGCAGAAAACTGGAAATGGTGCTGTGGCTCAAAGTAGTAGGGTGCTCGCCTTGAACACAAAGAGCTCAGTGACAGCGCCCAGGTCCTGAGTTCAAGCTCCACAACTGACAAAAAAACTCTAACATTAATCAATAACACTGTTATTAACTATAGTCACCATGTTCTACATTATATCTCTACACTTATTCATCCCATAAAGTATTTTACATATGAGTGAGATCATATAGTAATTGTACTTCTGGATCTGACTCATTTCACTTAACATGTTTCCCTCCAGATTCATCCATGTTGTGGTATATGACAAGATGTATTTTTTATCCAAGTCCCACATTTTTTTTCCTCGTTGTGAAATAAGGGCCATACGTAGGAAAGGTTGAGGCTGTCTCTCTGTCTGTCTCTGACTCTCTGTCTCTCTGTCTCTCTCTCTCTCTTCTTCTTCCTTTCTTTCTTCCTTCCATGCTTTGTCTTTCTTTCCTTTTCTCTTCAAGACAGGGTCTTGCTTTCTAGCCCAAGCTAGACCTAGAACTCATTATGTAGCTTATGCTGACCTTGAACAGCAATCTACCTGTTTCTGAGTCCAGAGGTCTGGGATCACAGATTGGTACCATCAGGCTCGGCTCTAAAGTCTAAATCTTTCCAGCTTCTCAGTGGCAACTTTGAGTTTATATATTGTGCTCAATGATTAGCTCCCATATCTACCATTTCCACCTTGGCAGTTCACCAACCTATGGCAGCATGCCACAGGCAGCAAGAAAGATAGGGAATGGAGTGGTTCACCTCCTGGCTTTGGCTCCCATTGGCTGCTCTGCATCGTTCTCTCTCTCTCCCTGGTACATCCTGACTTTCATGCATTCCTCTAGTTTCTCAATGCTTTACAGAGATATAACCCTCTAGCCTATCTCTTTTTTCAATGTCATCTTCCTTCATTCCCTCTCCTCAGACCTAAACTGGAACCATATGTAGACTTAGGTTGGGTTTGGAGCCATGTGATGAATTGAATAAAACACTTTGTGTTGGCCCTAAGGGCTTCCTACAAAATCACACTCATATTCAATGCAAGATGCAGTGCATCAGATCTTTTCATTGATATGCGTGCTGTGTGATCTTGGTAATGTGGCTGTCAGAAACCCCTCTCTCAATTACAGGATTATGACAGTAGGGTGTAGCCAAGCCATTGAGGAAACATCTGTTCTTTTTGCCTCCTCTAGAACCCTAAACACTCAGGCCCACTGCTTGCCCCATGTAAGCTAGGGCTCACATCTGCCTCTCCCTACCTCCTATAAACTTTAGGCTAAGTTTACAGCCTGAGCAAGCTGTTTGCAGTTTCTTGGAAGTAAACACAATTCCTGCTTCTTCAGCCTAGGCATCCCAATTCCTGTGATGTATAGACCCAAAACTGCTAGATGACTTTGGTCACCATGGACAGAGAAATTGGTAAGGAAAGCAATAGATCAAGGACAAGTGCTGGTTTTCATTACTTAAAGGAGCACAATAAGAGTATATCTTCCCTCCAGAGACCTGAAAACACTCAAAAGAATTTAGTTGAAATGAAATAGATTGTCGTGCTTGCAAGAGTCTTCGAGTTGTATTTCCTTCAACTTTGAGTTCATGCTAGCTTGGCTCAACAACAGAGTTGCAAGCAAAAGCCTGACACAAAGAACCAGGAGACAGGTTAGTTCTTGCAGCTCTTCCAAGAACTAGCTGGGAGAATTTGAATATTCACCCCCTTCTCTGGCTACCAACTTCTTGCTACATAAAATGAATCAAGCCAGACACTGGTGGCTCATGACTATAATCCTAGCTACTCAGGAAACTAGGACCTGAGGATAGAAGTTTGAAGCCAGCCAGGCCAGAAAAGTCTGAAAGTCTCCAAAATATCTCCAAAATAACTGGCAAAATACCAGTTCATACCATGGTTGGAAGGGTAGAGTGCTAGCCATGAACAATCAAGCTGAGAGAGCATGAGGCCCTGAGTTCAACCCTAGTACACACACACACACACACACACACACACACACACACACACACACACACACACACACTGTTAATCCAGTAAGCTCCCTTCCCATGGCTTAGCATAGTCCTTCCCCTTTCCATAGCTTAGCTCCTTTACTAGGCAACACTAGGCCCATTTAGTAAAGACAATGAATAATCAGCCTCCAACCCCCCTTTACTTTCAGATGGCACATCTCTGGGGCAACTACCACCATATAATGTAGCAAAATTCCCTTAGAGTGACCTTCAGGTCTGGGCAGCTGCAAGGCCCCTTATCTACTACTTGGGCAGCAGCCATAAATCCTAGCCCGCCATGATGAAGTCGTTGGCCCTCAAGTCCTCACCAAGGTCTCTGCCTCCTAATCCATCCTAGCCCCTCCTAAACCTCCTATATAACCTAGTTATATAGGTCACCTCAGACAATAGCTGACACTTCCTCTCTCTTGTGAGAAGGGGGCCTTGCCGGTCCCTTTACTGGCAATAAACCTTTTCTTTGTTCTTTGTACCTGCATGGTTTTCTAGCAAAGTCTAAAACACACACACACACACACACAAGATTCAAGGTGATGGTGGAACATGCTTGTAAACCTAGCTACTCAGGGGCTGAAATCTGAGGATCAAGGTTCAAAGCCAATCATGGCAGGCAAGTATGAGATTCTTATCTCTAACTAACCAGCAAAAAGCCAGAAGTGGACCTCTGATTCAAATTATAGAGTGCTAGGCTTGGACAAAAAGCTCAGAGAAAGTGCCCAGGCCAGGTGACGGTGGCTCACGCCTGTAATCCTAGCTACTCAGGAGGCTGAGATCTGACAATCATGGTTCAAAGCCAGCCTGGGCAAGAAAGTCCAAGAGACTCATCTCCAATAAACCACTCAGAAAACCAGAAGTGGAGCTGTGGCTCAAGTGGTAGAGCATTTTCTTTGAGCTGAATTGCTGAGGGATAATGCCCAGGCCCAGAGTTCAAGCCCCATGACTGACAAAGGGAAAAAAAAAGTGCCCAGGCCCTGAATTGAAGCCCCAGAACCCTTTGCTTGTCCTGCCATACACAGAATACAATTATTAAAAATAAAATAAGAATCAAACTAGAGGGTCTATTAGCTTTGCAGGGACTCTTTTTCTCAGCATTCCTTCACAGAAACATTTTTACTTTGTTTTTATGTCAGGGTCTTGCTGTGGCCTCAAACTGGTGATCTTCTGATCTCAGCCTCCCTGGTACAGGATTACAAGCATGTGCCATCATGCAAGCTTTCATTTAAGCATTTTAAAATGAAAATAAGCACTTCTAACCTCACCCAAATATTCCCCAAGTCAGTAATTAAACTGGGAGAACTCTCCAGTTTATAGAAGTTCAACACCAGAACAAACCTCAAAGCCTACTTTGGCCCTGCTGCTTTCATCTAATTGCCATCTGTTGCAGGGGGAGTGGTGCTGAACCCTCCTTTTAAAAATCCTGATTGTAGCTCCCGGAGACACTAACTTTACACAAGAACACGTACAGGCACAAGGAAAAATGAACTCATAAGAACCCCTGAAGAATAAAACTCATTTAGGCAAATCTAAGGTAAAATAAACTTCTCTATATGAAATAAATCTTTCAGAACAAGCATCATTTTAAGATAAAAGAATTGTAACAATGAGATGTATAAGACACTATGTTAAAAACAAAAGTTACAACTTGATGGGGGAGGGAGGAGTTGGGGAGGTAGGGAGGGAAGGAACTGTAGGGGGAAAACAAAGGATGGAGTAACAATGCTCGATAGGAAATGTACTCATTACCTTGCTCATGTAACTGTAAACCCTCTGTACAGTATCTTTACAATAAAACAATATGTTAAAAAGGATAAAAGATATGGCTAACACAGTAGGCAAAATGCCAGATTGGAGACATGGCTCAAATTGTAGAGGGCTAGCCTTCTAAAGCAAGCAAGCTGAAAGACAACATGAGGCCCTGAGTTCAACCCCAATACACACACACACACACACACACACACACACACACACACACACACACACACACACACACGATGCTGGAAGCCAGTGGCTCATGCCTGTAATCCTAGCTATTTAGGAAGCTGAAATCTGAGGATCAGGATTCAAAGCCAGCCTGGGCAGAAAAAGTCCGTAAGATTTTTACTTTTTTTTTTTCCATGAGACTCTTATCTCCAACTAACCACCAAAAAGCCACAAGTGGAGCTATGGCTTGCAGGGTAGAGTGCTAGCTTTAAACAAAAATCTTAGGGACAGCACCCAGGCCCTAAGTTGAGTTCAAGTCCCAGGACCAACATACACACATAAACATATATGTATTGTAGATTTTTGTTGTTGTTGTTAATAGGCAAAGTCTTCCCCCTACCCCCTTTTGTGAAATATTAGCTAAGACTAGCACACACACACACAATATGTGAGTTGTGTGTTGTGGTTGTGGTTGTTGTTAATAGGCTGTCTTCTCTCCCGGCTTCTTTTTTAGTGCTAGGGATGGAGCTAGGGCTTGCTAGCCAGATTCTGAACTGCTGAGCCACATTCCCTGCCCCCTTTTCTCTTCCCAAATCCTTTTGAAAACTCATTATGAAGTCACCACCATGTTCACTGTGGTAGTATACCTGTAATCCCAGCACTCAAGAGGCTAAGGGAGGAAGATTGTGATTTGAAAACCAGCGCGGGCTACATAGTGAGATCATCTCAAACAACAAAATAAAAATAAATAAATAAATAAGGTTACCTGCTAAATTATTTTGAGCATCAGTTTTAAACTTCAAGTCAAATTGGTTTTTTTTTCCTTTTTGCTTATGTGGTGCTGAGGAATTGAACCCAGGGCCTCATGCATGCAAGGCAAGCTCTCTACCACTGAGCCACCTTCCCAGCCCTCAAATCAAATTCTTAAGGGCTTAAAATTCATCCCTTCTGAGGTCCCTATGTTAGGGATAACAGAAAAGAAGATTGGAAATCTGGAGGGGCAGGGAACAAAGAGGATAATGGGAGGTCCACCTTCTGAGAGCCAGTAAAATCAGTGTGGGCTGCCCCAGGGGAGATTCTTTCAAAGGTGTGCTCAAGTTTCATTTCACCAAGGCCTTTGGATTCTTTTTTTTCTCTTTCTCTCCTTTTCACTAGGGAAGAACCCAGGGTTTCTGGCATGCTAAAGTAGTGCATGATTGCTTGCCTCCAGCCTGAGCCTTTGTAATCACTCTGGTGTGCTTAGAAAAGGGAGAAACCCAGCGGCTAAATATTTTGGCATTGAAATGAGTTGGATAAAATTTTAAAAAAAGAAGGAAATAGCCAGGCACTGGTGGTTCACGCCTGTAATCCTCGCTACTCAGGAGGCTGAGATCTGAGGGTCGTGGGTCAAAGCCAACCAGACAGGAAAGTCTATGACACTCTAATCTCAATTAATCACCAGAAAACCAGAAGTGGTGTTGTGGCTCAAAGTGGTAGAGAGCTATCCCTGAGCTACTTTGGGGCCCTGAGCCCTGAGTTCAAACCCCATTACTGACATAAACAAAATGAAATAATGTCCTTTGCAGAAAAATGGAGAGAACTTGAAATCATCATGTTGAGTGACATAAGCCAAGCTCAGTAAGACAAATATAATTTTTTTACTCATATGTACTCAGATGTGGAATTATAACCTGATTTAAATGGAGGACTATTTTAAGGGGAATCAGTGAAAGGAGGGAGAGGGAAAACAGAGTGATGGGTATAAATATGACCCAAGGACACTACAAGTATAAAAATAGCACAATGGAATCCACTAAAAACTAATTAAAAGTGTGGGAAAATAGCAATGCATCCATGGTTCATGCCTGTCAATACTAGCTGCTGTGGAGGCTGAGATCAGGAAGATCATACTTCAAGGCCAGCCTGGTCAGAAAAGGCCACAAATGAAAATATTTTTTTTTATTTTTGCCAGTATTGGGGCTCAAAATCAGAGCCTGGGCATTGTCCCTGAATTTTTTTTTTCTCCATGCTAACATCCCACCACTTGGGCTACAGCTCTACTTCCAGTTGTGTTTTGTTTCGTTTTGTTTTTGGTGTGCAATTGTAGAGAAAATGATTATGAACTTTTCTGCCCAGGCTGGCTTCAAACTGTGATCCTCAGATCTCAGGTTCCTGATTAGCCAAGATTACAGGTATGATCCTCCAGCACCCTGCCAAAGGCCAAGTTTTATTCATGCCTGTAATCCAGATGCTGACCACTGTATTTTGTCCTTAGCTACCCTTGAGATATTGAAGAAGAAATAGCTGATTGAATAAAAGGATGGGTTTAGATTCTCCTGTAATGTCTGGAATCTCAGAGGAAGGCAAAACCAGTGAGGAAGAAACATCCTATAGGGTGAGTAGAAGAGAATTTTCCCAGTGAAATATTTGGAAAAGTGAAACATGGTCAAGGTATACCTCAGAATCTTCTTTTCTTTCTTTTTTTTCTTTTTTTTCTCTCTTTTATTTTTCTTTCTTTCATTCCTTTTTTTTTTTCTGTGGGTCATGGGCTTGAACTCTGGGCTTGGGCACTGTCACTCAGCTCTTCAGCTCAAGGCTAGTGCTCTACCACTTGAGCTACAGCGCCACTTCTGGTTTTCTGGTGGTTTATTGGAGATAAGAGTTTCATGGATTTTCCTGCCCGGGCTGGCTTTGAACATGGATCCTCAGATCTCAGCATCCTGAGTAGCTAGGATTACAGGTATGAGCCACCGGCGCCCTGCTTTCCTTTTTTTGTGTGTGTATGTGTGCCCGGTCCTTGGGCACAGTCCCTAAACTTATTTTGTCAAAGGTTGCACTCTCACTAGAATCTCAGCGCCACTTCTGGCTTTTTCTCAATAGTTTATTGGAGATAAGAGTGTCTCAGACTTTCCTGCCCCAGCTGGCTTTGAACCGTGATCCTCAGATCTCAGCCTCCTGAGTAACTACAATTACAGAAATGAACCACCAGCACCTGGCAGAATGTTTTAGAATAAAACCATTAGTGATTCCCCTCTCTTTTCCCTTCAGGTCACAATCAGATGTGTCCTTATTAGGACTCCAGATATTACTCTCAAATCTTCAGACTGCCATCCAAAGTTTTCCAGAATCTGGTTTTATATCAAGGTTGACCAGAAAGAAAACCAATAAAGTGTATATCAAAGTATTTATTGTCAGGAAATAGCTCATGCCACCTAGGAACTGGCTAAACAAGTCTGAAATCTGAGAGGAAGGCTATTAAGAAGGGCAGCAATCCCATCAATTAAGCTGGAGTCCAATGGTGGAATTTTGTTTCCTCAGGAAACGTCATTTCTGCCCTTAAGGCCTTTTGATGGATAGGATCTGGCTCACCAAAATGAACTAGGAAAATCTCTTTAAAAGTCAATTCTCATAGATGCTAACCACATCACAAAATACCTCCACAGTACCACCTCCATCTGTTCTATGTCTTTGTTTTGTTTTACTTCACATGGAGATCACTCTATAGGCTCGGCTGGGCTAGAACTATAGAGCTTCCTCCTCAGCCTCCCAAATGCTAAGAGTACCGATGTGTACTGCTATCTAAATGTTTGATTCAATAACTAGAACAACAGATAGGCTAACCTGATACATAAAATCCAAGCATCACAACCTTCTACTAAACCTCCTTGCCTGAGTGCTCAATATACCCCCCTTCATTCCAACTCATCTTGTACATGCATTTCCCTGTCCTGGCATTTGTTAAAGCTCTTCTCTATTCTCTCTAGTGTGTGTGTGTGTGTGTGTGTGTGTGTGTGTACCAGTTCTGGGGCTGGGACTCAAGGCCTGCACACTGCCTCTGAGTTTCTTTTGCTCAAGGCTAGCATTCCACCACTAGAGCAACAGCTTCATTTCCAGCTCTTGGGGTAATTTGTTACAGATAAGAGTTTCACACAATTCTCAGGTTTCAGCCTCGTGAGTAGCTAGGATTACAGGTGTAAGCCACCAGCACCTGGTGAATTGTTGGTCTTAGGGGGTCCATTTGCTGCAAGGTCCTTAGATCCTCCTAATTTGAGCATTTCTCATGTCCTCAAATTAACCACATTTCTATATTTTGTGTCTGCATTGTTTATTCTATGTAGGATCATCCTAATCCATAGGCCCTGATACATAGGAACTCAACACATTTCGTCTGAACTATATAATGGAAGCCACCATAATTTACATTTCACACTTTTCAAAACTATACCTCTTGTGGTCCTAATGCTACACTCACATACCTTGTCCCCAATCTGATGGAATAATTTGCTGACAATCATCCATCCTTAAAGGTCTAAGGACATTATATTGTTATGAATTTATATCTCCTTTCAATTTTCCACTCAGGACTAGACAGATAGCCCCCAACTTATAATGGTTCAACTTACTTTTTTTCAACTTTACAATGCTTCAAAAGCAACATGCAATCTGTAGAAATAATACTTTGTGTTTCAAAGCTGGTGTTGCAGCTGGATACCAGTGGCTTATACCCGAAATCTTAGCTACTCACGAATCTGAGATCTGAGGATCACAATTCTAAGCCAGTCAGTCTAGCCAGAAAAGTCAGTGAGGCTTTGATTTCCAATCAAACACAAAAAGCTAGAAGTGGAGCTGTGGCTCAAGTGGAAGCGTGCTAGCCGCGAGCACAATAGCTTAAGGACATAGCCCAGGGCTATAATCCTATCTACTCAGGTTGAGATCTGAGGATCTCTGTTCAAAGCTAGCTCAGGGAGGAAAGTCCATGAAACTCTTATCTCCAATTAAACACCACAAAACCGGAAGTGGCACTGTGGCTCAAGTGGTAGAGTGCTCACCTTAAGATGAAGAGCTCAGGGATAACGCCCAAGCCCAGAGTTCAAGCCCCAGGACTGGCAGGGAAAAAAAAGCAAAAAAAAAAAAAATCAATGCTGCAATGTTAGAGACTGAACCCAGGGCTTCATTATGAATTTCAAATTCAAATCTTTTCCTAGGCTAGCAAGTCCCACATCTTCTAGTCAACCACACAATGCAGCCAGCTCTCTGCTCTTGCTCAGCTATGAGTTTTATAGGCTAGGGCTATTAAGTGCATTTTTGTACCAGTCCAGGAGCTTGAACTCAGGACCTGGGCACTGTCCCTGAGCTTTTTATTCAAGGCTAACACTCTACTACTTTAGCTACACATCCACTCCAGCTTTTTGGCAGTTAATTGGAGATAAGAATCTCATGAACTTCCCTGCTTGAGCTGGCTTTGAACTGTGATCCTCAGATCTCAGCCTACTGAGTAGCTAGGTTTATAAGAATATGCCAATGGTGCCAGTCTTAAATGCAATTTTGAGCAATGCTATTTTCAAGATGAGAAGCATCTACATTAACTAAGCCCACTTACCACCCAAAGTAAATTATAACCACAAATCCTGATTTTACTTACCTTTATAGGGAGAAATAAGGTACAGATATAACAAACAGTTTTGTTCCCACACGCATTTACATTTGGCATAAGGTGATGAGATTACTTAATTTGGGCATTAATGGGATATTTAGATTTAATCTATTGGGTCCAGTTTTGGATTCAAAAGATCAGTATTTGGACAGGCAATTGAAAATGGTCCTAAAATTCTCAAAGGGTACTGTGTGACTCAGCTTTTTTTTGGGGGGGTGGGGTCTGGGCGCTGTCCCTCAGCTCTTCAGCTCAAGGCTAATGCTCTACCACTTGAGCCACAGTGCCACTTCCGGCTTTTTTCTTTTTGCTTATGTGGTGCTGAGGAATCGAACCCAGGGCCTCAGGCATGCAAGGCAAGCACTCTATCACTGAGCCACCTTCCCAGCCCCTGACTCAGCTTTTTAAAATATATATTCTATTGTAAAAATATTGTACAGAAGGGTTCCAGTTACATGAGTAAGGTAATGAGTACATTTCCTATCGAGCATTGTTACCCCCTCCTTTGTTTTACCCCACCATCCCTTCCCTCCCCACTTCCCCAACTTTTCCCCTCCCCCCTCCAAGTTGTAATGTTTGTTTTCAACATAGTGTCTTGTACATCTCATTGTTACAATGAGTCAACCTTTATCCTTATTTCAGCATTTTGTTATTTCCCTTCCTCTCTCAAATTAGAAAAATGTATATACAAGATTCAGGGTACCAGAATCAAATACAGTGAAAACAGGGGTTATCCCATGGGGGGAAGAACACACAAAAGAAACAAAAAAAATCACATAGGACATTAAAAACAACAACCACAAAATAAAAGCTCTTGTGTCTTATCTTGGGGTTCATTTCGCTTAACGTCATCTTTCTTTTGGTCCGTCATGGGCCTGAACTCTGGGCCTGGGCGCTGTCCCTCAGCTCTTCAGCTCAAGGCTAGCGCTCTACCACTTGAGCCACAACACCACTTCTGGCTTTTTCTGTTTATGTGGTGCTGAGGAATTGAACCCAGGGTCTCATGTATGCAAGGCAAGCACTCTACCACTGAGCCACCTTCCCAGCCCTTAGCATCATCTTATATCTTATCTCTTATATCATATCTACACAGTTTTTGACCCTTTCTGATTGTCTGGTAAGATTATGCTAGATGTATACTAGTTATTGCAGATAAGGGAAACGATGGGACCTGTGTATGTTTGGGTCTGGCTTACTTCACTTAATATAATTTTTTCCAAGTCTTTCCATTTCCTAACAAATCAGCCATTCTAACTGGGGTGAGGTGGAATCTCAATGTTATTTTGATTTGCATTTCTTTTATAGCTAGAGAAGTTGAGCATTTCTTCATGTGTCTATTGGCCATTCTGATTTCCTCTTCAGAGAAGTCTTTAGCCCACTTATTAATGGGGCAGTTGTTTCTTTGAGGATTTGTTGTTGGGGGATTTAATTTTTTGAGTTCTAAGTATATTTTAGTTATGAGACCCTTGTCTATCATATGGCTAGTGAAGATCGTCTCCCAATCCATGGGCTTTCTACTGATCTTGCTAGCTATTTTGACTCATCTTTTTTTCATTATGACAAAAGTACTTGAGATAGTTAGGTGACAGTGGCTTACGCTTATAATGCTACCTGCTCAGTAGGACAACATCTGAGGCTCTCAGTTTGAAGCTAGCTGGGGGAAGGAAAGTCTATGAGACTCTTATCTCAAATTAATCACAGAAAAATCCAGAAGTGATGCTATAGTTCAATGGTAGAGTGCTAGCCTTGAGCAAAAGGATCTCAGGGACAGTGCCCAGGCCCAGAGTTCAAGGCCCAGGACTGGCCAAAACAAAAGAAAATAAAAAAAAACACCTTCCAAGGAGCTAGGCTAGACTAGTTACCCTGTTGTGCAAAGAAAAATAATTTGCCTCAGCTAAGCTGCTACATCTTAGAGTCTTTTTTTGGTCTATCATGGGGCTTGACCTCTGGGCCTGGGCACTGTCCCTGAGCTCTTCAGCTCAAGGCTAGCGCTCTACTACTTGCGCCACAGTGCCACTTCTGGCTTTCTGGTCACTTATTGTAGATAAGAGTTTCATGGATTTTCCTGCCCTGGCTGGCTTTGAACTGTGATCCTCAGATCTCAGCCTCCTGAATAGCTAGGATTACAGGTATGAGACACGGGCACCTGGCCTATTTTGAGGGTTTTTTTTTGTTACTGCAGCTTATCCTTTACCCAAACAGGCTTCTCAGTGGTAGTTCATTCAACTATGCTGTACAAATGTACAAATTAGGAAGCCAATTCTTAATAAGTCTTTCTGCTTCCTGCATGTATTCTCAGCAACTCTGCATCTATTCTCATGCCACTCTTCACTGAAAATCCCTATTTAGTAAAATGAAAATTCTTTGATGATCACAAGCTTCAAGGTAGCCTAGGAAAGATAGGCAAAGACCCTGTCTCTTAAATAAGTAAAGAACACCTGGGTAAAGCTCACACTTGTAATCCTAGCAACTCAGGAAGCTGACATCTGAGGACTGAAGTTCAAAGCCAGCCGGGGCAGGAAAGTCAGTGAGACTTTCATTTCCAATAAACCACCAGAAAACTGGACATGGTGCTGTGGTTGAAGTGGTAGAGCACTCACCTTGAGTTCAAGAGCTAAGGAACAGTGCTCAGGCCCAGAGATCAAGCCCTGGACCTGCACAACCAAATAATAATGAGAAGAAGAAGAAGAAGAAGAAGAAGAAGAAGAAGAAGAAGAAGAAGAAGAAGAAGAAGAAGAAGAAGAAGAAGAAGAAGAA
>NW_012267304.1:3043573-3047638 GCF_000151885.1 Dipodomys ordii
GAGGAGGAGGAGGAGGAGGAGGAGGAGGAGGGGGAGGAGGAGGAGGAGGGAGGAAGAAGAAGCTGCAGCAGCAGCGGTGGAGGAGGAGGAGGAAATAATAAACAAATAGAAATTGAAGGACAGGGTGTAGCCCAAATAGCAGAGTGCTTGTCCGGCAGGAGGAGGCTCAAGGCTTAATCTCCAATATTGCAATAAATTCCTAAAATAGTCTTCAAAGTCCTGCCTGGTCCACACCTTAGTTAGTCTTGGGTTGAAGCCTTAATCCTCATAGTTTCATTTGTAAGTAACTCCACCACTACTGCACGCATATTTACTATGGACACACCCATCTCCTTCCTACACCACAATTAAGTTAGATATTGCTGCCTTTCACTATTCAAACCCTTGGTGTTTCCTCAGCTTGTTCCTAATGTTAATATAGCTCTTTTATTTTTCCTCTTCAGTTCTTTAAAGAAATAGTATTGCTCATCCTTACCTGCCTTTTCTCTACAGCATATATGACAACTTGAAGTTCTACAAAGCGCTTTACCAGTTAGCCATACATCCAACCGAAGGAAACAAGTTTTCGGGAAGGCAACCCCAAGGCAGAAACCCAGCATGGTGCACAGGTCCTTAATCCCACTAGCAGGACAGGATGCCCAGTTTGAGGCAAATAAGCCATCTTAAAAGAAAAAACAATCTAAAACACACCCTAAAACCCAGAAAGAGTAAATCATAGCCAAATTTAGTTTTTTGTGCTGAAGAAGAGAAAGAAGAAGAGGAAAGTGTAGGAAAGATCTGTCCCAATGCTTCGCCATCCTCTCCCCACCCACATCTTTTCATTCCCTGTGAAACATCTCAGTTCTTTTAGCTCCCTCTCCCAACTGCCAAGCAACGGGAGGCGGGACTATTTCTAAACCTCATCCCCGCTGTAGCCTCCGGCTAATACCAGTGCTAACTGAAGAGAGGCGAAACCACAGAGACTCCGCCCCCACCCCCTACTCCGCTAATCAGAGCTGGTAGGGTGTGGACTTCCCAATTGGTCCCGCCCTACAGCGCTGGGTAATTTAGAGGCGCGCGCAGGGCGGGAATGCAAGATGGCGGAGTAGCACCGCGAGGCTGCTAGTATTAAGTGTCTGTGCAGACCTCACTTCTGGTTTCAGCAGCATCCGTGGCCTCTGAGGGAAGAACGCCTAGGATACCTGTCCAAGATGCCGAATATAAAAATCTTCAGCGGTAGCTCCCACCAAGACTTATCTCAGAAAATTGCTGACCGCCTGGGCCTGGAGCTAGGCAAGGTGGTGACTAAGAAATTCAGCAATCAGGAGACATGGTAAGGACGAAATTTAGATCCCCATCAGACCTCACCTGCCCCAGCCGCGGGGGCTGCGGTATACATGGGGACTGGGGCGTGGAGCAGCCGTGTGAGTTCCGGGGAACTCGGGCAGGGGCTAACAGCGGTAACCCCTAGCGTGAGCGCTCGGCGCGCCGTTTCCGTTATTTTATCTTTCGCCGGGGGTGGGGGTGGGGGTCACGTTCGTTTTCAGGGTGCGGTGGGCGGGGTGGTGTCAAGATGGAGTTTTGAGGTTAAGCTGTTAGATTTGAAGGCAAATGGGGAGACACCCAATGCGGGGATGGTGGCTGCCGTGAGCCAGGGGAGAGGAGGGAAGACAGGCTTAGCCTCAGCCTGGGGACACGTGGCTTGCCGCTTCCCGGTTGAATCGCCACCCACGAGACTGAGTTCGCTTCCACTCATAGACAGTATACTTCGGGAGCCTACTGCGTTCTTACCCCGATAGTCTTTTCTAGAAGTTTGAGAAGCAGTTTGCCAATTCGAAATCGTATCAGTCGGGCTTGGTATTGACGGAAACTAAGGATTGGTACTGAAGGGCAGAAAATAGTACCGATGACGTCCCTTAGATTGACAAATATTGGTTATTCACATTTTTAGAATCATCTACCGTATAATCCAATCCATCCTTAAGTCTAGTTAATCGGATAATAAACTGGTGCACTAACTGCACCCTTCCTTGATAATCTGCATTCCATCTCGACTCATACTGAAACACTTAGGGAACCTCAGTTAAGAAATAGACCCCTTGGCCTTCTCCAATGTAGATACTGCTACAGTACCACATCAGCACGTTTTCAGGAACATTATTTTATCCAATTGAGGGGGGGAGACTTTGCGAGAGAACCCTTATATCTGAATGTTAAAAATAACGACAGGTTCTTATGGAACAGTGCGTTGTAATTTAACTTTTATTCAGAGCTTTGCCATTTGCTCCCCCTCCCCATATCCATCCTCTCATTTCAATATCTGAGAGATTACTTCATTACCTTGTTTGTTCCCAGGCACCTTTCTGCTAAAACTGGACTATTCTGCTTCTGATAGATGTACTTTGTGTTTTGTTCGTACCTGATTGATCAAATCAAACCACAACCCAGTATTAATCAGTTAGAGAATTTTTTGCTTAATGTTCAGTTCAGTTAGGTAAAATTACTTCAAACATTTTTAGAAATATTTTTTGCTCTTTTTTTTTAAGCTGATTTCCTTATGGTTTTTAAGGGTCTATAGAAGTATTCATCTGTAATGGATATCCTTCAGGAATAGTGAGCTGCTGATTGTGATGTAAATGATGGTGCAAACACTGATAACATCTGTAACCAGGCAATCCCTTAGCCTAACAGGCTTGCATGCTGCTGTTAGAACTTTGACCACACCATTATGCTTCCCTGGATCTTAATAAAGAAGAAATGGGACTAGACTTTGAGTGGCAGCATATCTAGGGGACAAGAATGGTTGGTTTGTTTTTTATAAGCAATAAAAGTTTATTTGGCTCACTGTTCTAAAAGGATGAAAAATCTAAGAACAGTATTTTCTTTCCAAGGTTTCTTTGGCTCCTGTGGTTGTTAAATCCTTTTCCAATGGTTTCAGGGAAAATATGAAGACTATTTTCTCCATGTGTTAATCCTTCTGCCCTCTGTAGTGCTACATACCAGACAAAACCTGACGCTATATTTTTGGAAAACAACTTAATATTCTCGATTGATTTTAATTAATCCGAACATGTATAATTGCCAAGCGGTTAATTTGCTTGTTTCTAGCTTAAGTAGCTATTTGGTTTTATAGATGTTCTAAATCTATATAAAACTACATAAAACCTACATTTCCAGCCCTGTGCCTATGGTTCATGCTTTTAATCCTAACCTACTCAGGAGGCTGAGGTCTGAGAGTCACAGTTCGAATGCAGCTTGGGCAAGAATATTTCTAAAATTCTCATCTCCTAGCTGGGCGCCCGTGGCTCATGCCTGTAATCCTAGCTACTCAGGAGGCTGAGATCTGAGGATCTCAGTTCAAAGCCAGCCCCGGCAGGAAAGTCTGTGAGACTCTTACCTCCAATAAACCACTCAAAAACCGGAAGTGGTGCTGTGGCTCAAGCCGTAGAGCACTTGGGACAGCGCCCAAGCCCAGAGTTCAAGCCCCATGACCAACCAAAATAAAAAAAAATTAACCACCAAAAACAAGAGCTGGAGCTGTGGCTCAAGTGGTAGACTGCTAGCCTTACGGCTCACAGGCCTTGATTTCAAGTCTTAGGACCATCACACACACACTCTTTTTTCTAAGCTGCAGGAATTTTACTGTCTATCCCTGTAACTCATCAAATCTGAAAAGTCATAAAGCACATCATGGTACTCAGTGAATGGGTGATTCATCAGATAGGGAGTTGCAGAGCCCATCCTAAGTGAAACATTTTTGCTGTTGACTTAATTTAGCAGAACCTCTGGTTTGAGTAGCTGATCTTCCGAAGTCATGATCCTACTTGGCTGTAGTTATTTAAGAAATAAACATTAACCCAGGAAATTCATTGTATATGTACTCATACATATAGATGTATTAGAAGATGCTGGACCTAGTACTTCTGAAGCTGATTTAGGGAGGATCTTGAGGTTTAGGCCAGACTAGGAAGCAAACAGATGCTTCCTCAAAAAAATAAAGTGCTGAAATGAGAATCTGAATGTGATTTTTTTTTTTGTCGGTCGTGGGGCTTGAACTCTGGGCCTGGGCGCTGTCCCTCAGCTCTT
>NW_012267304.1:3048171-3057094 GCF_000151885.1 Dipodomys ordii
ACTTCTGGCTTTTTTCTTTTTGCTTATGTGGTGCTGAGGAATGGAACCCAGGGCCTCAGGCATGCAAGGCAAGCGCTCTACCACTGAGCCACCTTCCTAGCCCCCTTTTTAAAAAACGTTTTTTATACTGTGATAATCTCATCTATAAAGCTGTATCCACCTAAAATCTACCTATCTATAGTTATCATGAGAATTGAATGAGATAGTAGTAACTTTCCTAGAACACTGCTTAATACATAATTAAGTACAACAATTAGTGCTAGCCAGGAGGGGTAGGAGTGGTAATGGTATTATGGAAAATATGGGGGAAAAATCAGACTTAAAGGGTGGTGTTTCACACCTATAATCCTAGCTACTTAAGAAGCTGAGATCTGAGGATCATGGTTCAAAGCCAGCCTGGGCAGGAAAGTCCATGAGAATCTTATCGCCAATAAACTGCCCATAAACAGAAGTGGCACTGTGGTTCAAGTGGTAGAACGCTTGTCTTGTGCTGAAGAGGTGAGGGACAGGACCCAGGCCCAGAGTTCAAGGCCCACTACTGGGGGTAAAATAATCACCCTTCTAATTCCACTACCCAAGATAGATTGTTCACTTTAATATTTTTTATTTTTTGGTTCTGGGGTTTGAACTTGGCCTGAGCACTGTCTGAGAGCTTCTTCTTTTTTTAACTGTATTTTTTTTTTGTCTTTTCTTTTTTGGTACTGGGGATCGAACCCAGGACGTTGCACTTGCTAGGCAAGCGCTTTGCCACTGAGCTACATCCCAGCCCTGAGAGCTTCTTTTTGTTCAAGGGTAGAGCTCTACCCCTTGAGCCACAGTGCCACTTCAGGTTTTTCTGAGTAGTTTATTGGAGATAAAAAGAAATATAGGTTGCATGGTTTCCCTCATTTGTAATAACTAGAATGTGTCTATTCTTATCAGGGGATCACAATAGCCCAATTCTAAGTGCGTAGGACCATATATAATGAAGCATATCAACATGAACTCCAAGAGGGGAATAGGTTCTTACTATGTCCTCTATGCAATTATTTGTATTTTTTCTTTCTGTTTTAGTTTTCTGTATCCTTTCTCTTGTATATAGGCTTATCTGATTCATGGAAGGGAAAGGGAATCACAGAAACAGGAGGACAAGGGATGAACTAATGCAACAATGATACTCACTAGATACTAAGTTGAAAATGAACTTTATAGTCTGGGGGGAGGGGGGAGTGGTAAGTGGGAGAAAATAAGGGAGAGGGTAACATTGTTTAAAAAGTGAACTCATTACCTTACTTATGTAACTGTAACACCTCTGTTCATCACCTTTACAATAAATTATTTAAAAAGAGTTCCACGGACTTACTACGTGGATTTCCTTTGAGTTGTGATCTTCAGATCTCAGCCTCCTGAATAGCTAGAATTACAGGCATGAGCCACCAGACCCGGCTCATCTTTTGGTTTATGACCCCCCAGAGATTTATGTTTTTTGTTTTGTTGGTGTTTTGTTTTGTTTTGTTTTTATTTTTTTGGTTATGGAGCTTGAACTCAGGGCCTGAATGCTATACCTGAGCTCTTCAGCTCAAGGCTAGTGCTCTACTACTGAGCCTCAGCACAACTTCTGGTTTAAGGTAGTTGATTGGAGGTAAGAGTCACAGACTTTCCTGCTCAGGTTGGCTTTGAACTGCAATCCTCAGATCTCAACTTCCTGAGTAGCTAGGATTATAGACCTCCCAGATGTTTATATTTATGTTTAAATATTGTAGAAAATGTAAAATGTATAAAGAGTTCTCTTTTTGTTTTGTTATTGATTTTGTTTTGGCCAGGTCCTGGGGTGTAATCAGGGCCTAGGCTCTGCTTGAGCTTTTGCTCAAGGCAACCACTCCACCAACTGAGCCATAGCTCCACTTCAAGCTTTTTGATTCTGTAGTTTATTGGAGAGACTATTGGGGACTGTTAAGTTTTTTGCTGGTACCAGGGATTGAACTCCAGCCCCCTGTGCTTTTGCTGTGCTGTTTTGCTCCATAGCTGGCATTCTGCTATTTTAGCCACAACTCCAGCTGGTTAATTGGAGATGTAGTCTGATAAACTTTTCTGCCCAGGCTGGCTTCAAACATGGATGTTCCAGGTCTCAGCCTCTTAAGTAGCTATTATTTACAGGCATGAGCCACTGAGGTTAGGTCATAATTTTATTTATTGGTGGTGTTCAGACCCTTGCACATGGTATACTATCTGGGCAAGCACTGTAGAGCTTGAATCACACCTCCAATTACATCATAATTTTAGATAATGAGATCTTTTGTTCAAATTCAGTGTTTGAACTCTACCATTTGAACCAGAGCTCTACCTCTTCCTTTTTTGGTAATTAATTGGAGATAAGAATCTCACATGCTTTGAACTTTGATCCAGAGATCTCAGCTTCTTGAATAGCTACGATTACAAACATGAGCCATCCAAGCCCCATGTGAAATGCAAGAGAATGGAACTAAAATTCAGAAGTTAGCTTGTCTGTCTAGAAATTTTGTTCTAGGTCTTATTTTTCCCCTATTTCCTGGAGATCATTTTGAGAAATATTATTTTATGATTAGAGTTATGGCTCTTTAAAATTTTTGCTAGTATGAGATCCTAATTTGATTTAAAATTATTTAGACATAGTAAAATTTTGTCTATTCTCAATATTGACAATTTCTTTTTTGGGGGGAGTCATGGGGCTTGAACTCTTGGCTTGGGTGCTGTCACTCAGCTCTTCCAGCTCAAGGTTAGTGCTCTACCACTTGAGCCACAGCACCACTTAGGCTTTTTCTGCTTTTGTGGTGCTGAGGAATCGAACCCAGGGCCTCATGCATGCAAAGCAAGCACTCTACCACTCTAGCCACTTCCAACTTTTTCTGTTTATGTGGTACTAAGGAATCGAACTCAGGGCTTCATGCATTTGAGGTTTGCACTCCACCCTTGAGCCACATTCCCAGTCAGTAAAGTTTTCGCCTCTTTCCTCAAGGCTAGCACTCTACCACTTGAGCCACAGTGCCACTTCCAGTTTTCTGGTGGTTAATTGGAGATAAGAGTCTTAATGAACTTTCCTGCCCGTGCTGGCTTTGAACCGTGATCCTCAGATCTCAGTTTCCTTTGTAGCTAGGATTACAGGCATGAGCCACCGCCACCCCAGCTTTATGTCCAATAAATTACTAAAAGAAAAACCTGAAGAAGAGCTGTGGCTCAAGTGGTAAAGCCCTAGCCGTGAGTGAAAAGAAGCTTAGGGACAGCACTCAGGTACTGAGTTCAAGCCTCTGCCACAAAAGAGGTGTTTATTGAGATAACCATAGATTTACATGTAGTTATAAGAAATAATACAGAGCAAGAACAGTTTAGTATTGTTTGCCCAAACTTCCCATTGTAAAGTTTTCCTATTTTATCATTTCATGGTAAAACTGGTATAATGCAACCAGCATATTTACATTGGTAATAATTAATAGTACAAAATGGCCCTGTCCCTGAATAGATATATCCTGTTCCATGTGGTAGCCACACCCACCTCTTCTCCTACCACTGTGATTTTCTTTTATATTTGTCTTATTTTAGTGTCCTTGAGTAGTAGCTCTTAAAATGTGTTGGAAATGTTCCTCTACTGTTCTCTGGAAAAGATTATAGAGAGTTAGCATTGGTTCTTCACAGAACTCTCTTTTTTTTTTGGTGGTTGTGGGGCTTGAACTCGGCCTGGGTGCTGTCCCTCAGCTCTTCAGCTCAAGGTGAGCGCTCTACCACTTGAGCCACAGCGCCACTTCCGGTTTTCTGGTGGTTTTATTGGAGATAGGAGTCTCAAGGTCTCTCCTGCCTGGGCTGGCTTTGAACCGCGATCCTCAGATCTCAGCCTCCTGAGTAGCTAGGATTACAGGCGTGAGCCACTGGCGCCTGGCCACAGAGCTCTCTACTAAAGCTGTCACTTACTCTTCCAGGTATAGCAACCCCTCCATGAGCTGGCTTTTTGTTTCATTGATTTTTTTTCTGTTTTCCTGTTTCAGTTTTATTTATTTGAGTTCTATGGTTATTTTTTTCTTTTGCTTGCTTACTTTGTTATTTTTCTAGTGATCAAGGCAAGTACTTAGATTCTCCCTCTCCTCCTCCCTCCTTCCCTCCCTCCCTCTCCCCCCCTCTGTTTCTGTCTCTCTCTGTTTCTATCTCTGTCTCTAACTCTCTCTCTGTCTCTCTCTTTGTGCCCATCCTGGGGCTTGAACTCAGAGTCTGGGAACTGTCCCCGAGATTTTTTGCTCAAAACTGGTACTCTACCATTTGAGCCATAGTTCCACTTTCGGCTTTTTATTTTTTGTTGTTAATTGAAGATTAGTGTGTCATAGACTTTCCTGCCCAGGCTGGCTTTAGACCATGATTCTTAGATCTTCCCCTCCTGAGTACCTAGGATTATAGGTATGAGCCACTAGCATCTGGCTGACTTTTTTTCTTTTTGTTTGAGACAGAGTCCTCCTGTATAGCCCCAAACTTGCCATCTTCCTGCTTCAGGCTCCCAAGTGCTGGGATTACTGGACCATGCGCCACCACTTGGCAAGAACTTAGTGACTTGAGTGAATAATTCACATCATGTATAAGGACCATAAGATAAAATATTTTTCTGCATTCGATGACTAAGGAAGGTTTATCCTTAGGTACCTTAAACAAATAGGTTTTCTTTTCTTGCCAGGAACCTCATTTTCTGTTTTAATTGTTTTCTGATTTTATTTTTTTCCCTATTTATTTTGTTTTTGCATGGTGCTGGGGATAGATCCCAAGGCCTACCTCCTTAATACGTGTTAGGCAAGTGTTTTGTAGCCAAGTTATATGCCTACCTTACTTCTGCTGATTTTACCAGAGGTTGCTCTTTGTTTGGGAGAGGTGTAGGGTAACAGTGATCTTGATAAAGCATATATAGTGAGTAGTTTTCTTTTTTCCAGTCCTGAGGCTTGAACTCAAGACTTGGGCACTGTACCACTTGAGCCACAGTGCGACTTGTGGCTTTTTCTGTTTTTGTGGCACTGAGGAGTTGAACCTAGGGCTTCATGCATGCCAAGCAAGCAGTCTACCACTAAGCCACATTCCCAGCCTACTGAGTAGTTTCTGAAGCCATGCAAGAGTGAGACAAGAATAGATCTTTTAATAACTGTTGCCTTTTTTTAGAGTAAGTTTTTCTGTTGTTTAGTAAGAATTTTTGACCATTCTGCTCTATTGCTTTGCTATAGACCTCGTTCCCCCTACTCCCTGCCACACCTACAGGATTTATTGGGAAAATGGTGCTGCTGTGTGATATTACTGTGGTAATTTCTTTAAAAATCCAGCCCCTAGGGGCTGGGAAGGTGGCTCAGTGGTAGAGCACTTGCCTTGCATGCCTGAGACCCTGGGTTCGATTCCTCAGCACCACATAAGCAAAAAGAAAAAAGCCGGAAGTGGCGCTGTGGCTCAAGTGGTAGAGTGCTAGCCTTGAGCTGAAGAGCTGAGGGACAGCGCCCAGGCTCAGAGTTCAGGCCCCATGACCGGACCCAAAAAAAAAAATCCAGCCCCTACTCCCCTTTTTGTGTTAAGGATTGAACATAGGGCTTGCATTTGCTAGGCAAGTACTCTGCCATTGAGCTACATTGCTAATGATTTTTATTTAGATTCCAAGTTTTTCTATGTACCAGACCCAAGTATGGGTATTGAAACTTTTCATTATATGGTAAATTATAGCCCTACTCTGTAATTAGCCTAACTTCCTATGAAGTTTATAACTGGTGATTCATTACTTATTGTATTCCTACTTTCACAATATATGAATTATGTAACAGTCTCAGGTGATGTATCAGATGTGTGTTGTTAACATATGGTCACTTCCTGAAATTATGGTCCAATTATTTGTATACTTCAGAGTAAAGTCAGCCAACCTTTTTCATGCCATGTCACGTGTATAGAGTTTGTAAGCTGCTTCTGGTATAGGCACTCCCTCAGAAGAACTCATAAAGCATGAGGGGCCCATCCACAACATACTTGTAGAGAAGCTATGGTTTTTAGACTTTCTTTACAATATAGTTCTCAAAAAAATATTTTCTTATGCTGTCTTTGTTTATTTTAGTGTGGAAATTGGTGAAAGTGTACGTGGAGAAGATGTCTACATTGTTCAGAGTGGTTGTGGTGAAATTAATGACAATCTAATGGAGCTTTTGATCATGATTAATGCCTGCAAGATTGCTTCAGCCAGCCGAGTTACTGCAGTCATCCCATGCTTTCCATATGCTCGGCAGGATAAGAAGGATAAGGTAGGAGCAGAATCTTTTTTCCTTTGTTTGGTGCTGATGATTGAACCCAGAGCTTTTTATGTTAGGCAACTGCTTTACCACTGAACTGTACCTTGAGTCCAGATTATTTTATGATTTTTTTGTGTAGTCCTGCGTATTGAACTAAAGGCCTGGGCGCTGTCCCTGAACACTTGTGCACAAAGCTAGCATTCTACCACTTGAGCCACCGCACCACTTCCAGCTTTTTGGTGGTTAATTGGGAGATAAGAGTCTTGTGGATTTCTTGCCCAACTGACTTTAAACCATAATCCTCAGTTATAAACCTCCTGAGTAGCTAGGATTGCAGGCATGAGCCACTGATGCTCAGCATATTCTTAAGCAGTGAAAGGAGGAGTATTATATAGTAATATATTCTTTTTTTTTCCTTTTTCTTTTTTTTTTATTTTTTTGGTCCGGTCGTGGGGCCTGAACTCTGGGCCTGGGCACTGTCCCTCAGCTCTTCAGCTCAAGGCTAGCGCTCTACCACTTGAGCCACAGACCACTTCCGGCTTTTTTCTTTATGCTTATGTGGTGCTGAGGAATCGAACCCAGGGCCTCAGGCATGCAAGGAAAGCGCTCTACCACTGAGCCACCTTCCCAGCCCTAGTAATATATTCTTTAACTATCATATTTAGGGGGAAGTTATTTGCTTTTTTGTGTCAATTGTGGGACTTGAACTCTGGGCCTGAGCGTTGTCCCTGAGTTCTTCAGCTCAATGCAAACACTCTATAACTGAGCCACAGCACCACTTCTGGTTTTCAAGTGGTTTATTGGAGATAAGACTCTCACGGACTTTCTTGCCTGGGCTGGCTTTGAACCGCCATCCTCAGATCTCAACCTCCTGAGTAGCTAGAATTATAGGCTTGAGCCACGGGCACCAGGCTATTTGTTTATTTTTATTACCATCCATTAGCTGTACACAGGAAAGGTCTATAATTTCCATATGTGTACAATGTATTCTGATCAACCTCACTTCTCATCAATCCTCTATCCAACTTCTATTGGCTATGGATTTATTTATTTATTTATTTATTTATTCATTCATTCATTCATTCATTCATTCATTCATTCGGTCGTGGGGCCTGAACTCTGGGCCTGGACACTGTCCCTCAGCTCTTCAGTCAAGGCTAGTGTTCTACTACTTTAGCCACAGCTCTACTTCCAGCTTTTTCTGCTTATGTGGTGCTGAGGAATCGAACCCAGGGCTTTATGCATGCAAACAAGCACTTTACCACTGAGCCACCTTCCCAGCTCTCTATTGGATATTTTTAAAACCATATATCCTTTGGTATTGCCCTATTTTCAAAACAATAGGCATATGGTTAGTTTAAATAAAGCAACATGTTTGTATTTTATTCAACAAATTCATGACTTTTATTTAGCCATTTCTGTTGGAATTACTAAGACTAAGCACCATTACTATGGAGTTGAATATTTTTTTTTGTCAAGACCAGGACTCAAACTTGTTACCTAATTTCACAAATTGGCTGACTCTCTACCACTGACCCATGCCTACAACCCCATAAGGTTTTTTTTTTGTTGTTGGTCATGGGCCTGAACTTTGGGCCTGGGCATTGTCCCTCAGCTCTTCAGTTCAAGGCTAGCGCTCTACCACTTGAGCCACAGCGCTACTTGTGGCTTTTTCTGCTTATGTGGTACTGAGGAATTGAACCCAGGGCCTCATGCATGCAAGGCAAGCATTCTACCAGTGAGCCACCTTCCCAGCCCCCTTATAAGGATTTTTTCAGTCATTCATGAGGCTTAAATTCTAGGTCTAAGCACTGTCTTTGTGCTCTTCTGCTTAAGGGGAATGCTCTACCATTTGAGCCACAGCACCACCTCCGGCTTTCTGATGGTTAATTAGAGATAAGAGTCTCAGGGACTTTCCTGCCCGGACTGGCTTAGAACTGAGATCCTCAGATCTCAACCTCCTGAGTAGCTAGGATTACAGATGTCACTAGAGCTTGGCTTTTTATTTTCTGAGACCAGAACTCTGTAATCTAAGGTTTACTTTCATTCATTAACTGGTGCTCTACCACCTGAGCCACCCCTCCAACCCCATATATTTTTTAGAAGTATTTTTTGGGGGGGTCCGGTTGTGGGGCCTGGGTACTGTCCTACAGCTCTTCAGCTCAAGGCTAGCGGTCTACCACTTGAGCCACAGCGCCACTTCCGGCTTTTTTTTCTGCTTATGTGGTGCTGAGGAATCGAACTCAGGGCCTCATGCATGCAAGGCAAGCGCTCTACCACTGAGCCACCTCCCCAGCCCCCCCATATATTTTTTAAACTGTAGGAAATTCCCAGCCAGCTACCTTTATATACATATTCCCAGTTACTCTGGTAGCTGAGACCAGAGGATTCTTTGAGCCCAGGAATTCAAGGACAGCCTGGCCAACAGTGAGAACAGATCTCAAGGAATAAAATACTATATAGTAGATCTCTCAAAAGCATTACCAGCCAGTTGCCAGTGACTCATACCTGTAATCCGACCTATTCAGTCTGAGTTCTGAGGATTATGGTTCAGAGCCAGCCAGGCAGCAAAGTCCATGAGAATCTTAGCTCCAGTTAACCACCAGAAAACTGGAAGTGTAGAGTGCTAGCTTGAACTGAAGAGCTCAGAGGTAGCACCCAGGTCCAGAGTTCAAGCCCCA
>NW_012267304.1:3057734-3077910 GCF_000151885.1 Dipodomys ordii
TGAACTCTGGGCCTGGGAGCTGTCCCTCAGCTCTTCAGCTCAAGGCTAATGTTCTACCACTTGAGCCACAGTGCCACTTCCGGCTTTTTTCTTTTTGCTTCTGTGGTGCTGAGGAATCGAACCCAGGGCCTCGAGCATGCAAGGAAAGCGCTCTACCACTGAGCCACCTTCCCAGTCCCTGGACTTTGCTGTTGTACAGGGTACAGTACTTAAATCTACCTTTATTGAAGGGAGTTGAGGTTATTGGAAAGTTGACCTCCAGATGAGTCAGTAGTATAATATACAAGGTAAACAGCTTGTACCATGTGATCCATTTTTGAACTTTGGCAGGTGAGATGTTTGTTATACAAGTATGAGTGCATTAAAAGGTTTTATTAAAATTTTTCATTAGCAAAAATCAGTTAACAGGAGGGGATTTCATTGTTTGGTTTCCATGTGTTTACAATGTATTCCATTCAATCTCACAATGTCATACTTTCCTTTCTCCCTTACCTAGAATAATTTCAACAGGCTTCATTGTTCTATTTTCATACTGTAAACATCTACTTTGATGATATGAATCCTCATTCTCTTTGTTATCCCACCTCCCTCATACCTAGTAGCCACCTCCGAAAGCATGTTGCTCTTTCCCTGCCCCCTAAACACCCTCTTGCTCAATAAGTTTGAATAATTGAATACTGGAGGTCCCAACGGCTGAAACTAGGTATGTGAAGTTAGGAAGAATTTTTTTCTATTGTGAAAATACTGTACAGAGGGGTTACAATTACATGGGCAAGATAATGAGTACATTTCTTATCAAGCATTGTAGCCTTCTCCTTTGTTTCCCCTTCCCATCCCATCTTCCCCCCCCCCATCCAACCCTTCTCCCCACCACACCAAAGTTGTAAAGTTCGTTTTCGACATACGACTTGTACATCTCATTGTTGCAATGGGTCCAGTTGGAGTAAAGATGTTACACTTAATATTTGTTCTAGATTATGATTTACTCAGAGTGCCACATTGCTTTCTATGAATTTCCTTGTAGCACAGTTCCTTAAATAGAGTAGGTACTTAATAAATATTTCTCAAGCAAATGAAGTGTTCCTCAATTTTTTTCTTTCCATTTAGAGCCGGGCTCCAATCTCAGCCAAGCTGGTTGCAAATATGCTGTCTGTAGCTGGTGCAGATCACATCATCACCATGGATCTACATGCTTCTCAGATTCAGGTATCAGTAGAAGCTAAATATAGGGGATTATGAAGAAGGGAGGAGAGCCAGACATGGTGGTCCCAGTTCTTTGAGGGGCTTGAGGGCTGAAAACATCAGAGGAACCAAAAACTGCCCAAATATATAGCTCAAGTAAGCTAGATATGAACAAAAATGTTAACCTTATTTAATATAAACCTAGAAAAGAATGCAAGGTGTGCTGTTAGCACCCATAGCATAAGGGCTGTTGCAACATTATAATGTTGAAAATATAATCAAATTGCTTGAGGGCAGTAACTTACATTTTCATTCATATATACTTAAAGTGTTTCTTCCTACATTTTAAGTATACATGAAGTGTAGATTGAAAGTATAGATTGACTACGTGTTACTAACAAGGTGATATACAGTTATGAAATAAGACTCAAACTCCATTGCAGTACTTTTCCAAGGATTGAGACAGTTACTTTGACATATGTACAGAGACTAACCAGGTCAACTGTTAACAAAGACCATGAAACTTTGTCAGATGTTCCATTTATATTAGAGGTTCCAACTGATAGAAAATTTTCAAATGAGCATCACAATTTCCATGATTCTATAGTTAAGGCACAGTCTGAGGTTGAATAGGAGGCTTGTTTTAGAATTTACTTTGTTATTATTACTATAGAAGTGATATACAGAGGTTACATTGACATGCGGCAGGTAATCAGTACATCAATGTCCAGTGTGTTCCACTGCTGTACTTTTCCACACTTTTTCCTTGGATTCTGAACAGGAGGCCTTTTTATTTTTATATTATTTTTTTTTATTTTTTTGAGCCCGGTTGTGGTGCCTGAACTCTGGGCCTGGGCGCTGTCCCTCAGCTCTTCAGCTCAAGGCTAGCACTCTACCACTTGAGCCACAGAGCCACTCCCGGCTTTTTTCTTTTTGCTTATGCGGTGCTGAGGAATCAAACCCAGGGCCTCATGCATGCAAGGCAAGCACTCTACCACTGAGCTACCTTCCCAGCCCCAAGGAGGCCTTTTTAAAGTTATAGAATGTGCTTTTTCTTAGAAACCCAGACTAAGGGGAGTAGAATACTCCATTTATTTTACACTATTTAATAGAGTTCAAAGCCTTATTGTTTAAAAGTCTTAAGACAATGCAGTAAGATATATAGTACAGAGGATTGTACTTATTTTATAGAATAAGGATACTTTAATACAAGTTAATTTGTATAAACTCAAAACCCATTTCCTGACTTCTGTTTGGCCATTTGTAATAAATACCTTCCACCAAGTTTATATACTATAGGATTTACAAGTGATTTACTAGTAACTCCTGAGTGTGCATGCTGGCCGGGCAGTTTTTACAGCCTTTGCTGAACTTGGCTGGTCTTCAGAGGGGTCGTTCATGTTGCTGTGGTCAGGCATGGGATGGCTAAAGGATGGTTTTGCTGATCTTGGCTGACCATCCCTGAGTAGATCTTTGAAAGTTGCAGTATGGTAGTCTCCAGGTAAGCCACTACTTTCTGTTAGCTGTGAGAAGGAACAAAGGAAGCCAGACTGATCCAGATTTTTTTGCTCCAGGGCTTTTTTGATATCCCAGTGGACAATTTGTATGCAGAGCCTGCTGTCCTGAAGTGGATTAGAGAGAACATCTCTGAATGGAGGAACTGCACTATTGTTTCACCTGATGCGGGCGGAGCCAAGAGGTATGGCTGCAAACTACTGTGATTTCCAGGGTGCTAAGAAGTCTAGGGTGCTAAGAAGCCGTTCAGATGATTGTATCACAAAGTGATGTTTTTTTATAGCCAAGGGGTAGTTTGTATGAACTTCTGATTCCCAGTAGGGACATACAGATTTACTATTTTACTGACCTGTGTTACTATTTGAAAAAAAAAAATAGAAAGGGAGCCCTAAACAGTCATGGTCTTGTAGGCTTGACTGTCATGTTATTGACTTGGCACTATAGACCTAACATTACTACTATAAATCTATATGGAAAGGTAGATAATTTGATATGGAAATGAATGGTAGCTGTTATTGAATCTCATATTAGTAGATAAACAAGCTTTTACATACCTTTTGTAAGGCTGTTGGCTAGAACATTTGATCCTGAGGATTAAAACATTAACCAGGCGGGCACCAGTAGCTTATTCCTATAATCATAGCTACACATGGGCCGAGATCTGAGTATCACAGTTCAAAGTCAGCCTAGGCAGGAAAGGGCAGGACAGTCTGTGAGACTCATCTCCAATTAACCACTAGAATATCAGATGTGGTACTGTCTTTCAAGTGGTAGAGTGCTTGCCTTGTACTGAAGAGCTCAGGGACAGCGCCCAGGCCTAGAATTCAAGCCCCATGACTGACAAAAAAAAATTAACCATGGAGGATAGTAAAGTATGGCTTTTTTTGTTATGTGATCCTAGGGCTTGACCTCTGGGCCTGGGGGCTGTCCCTGATCTTTTGCTCAAGGGGAATGCTCTTACCACTTGAACCACAGCACCACTCCTGGCTTTTTTGAGTAGTTTATTGGAGATAAGAGCCTCACAGTGTTTCCTTTTCCAGCTAGCTTCAGACCACAATCCTCAGATCTCAGCCTCCCGAGTAGCTAGGATTAAAGGCATGAGCCACCAGCGCCTTGAAAGTATGGCATTTTTTGATGTTACTTGTGATTAAACTCAGGGCCTCATGCTTGTTGTATCTTATCATTAACCATGATTTTTTTAAATTTAAAAGCCACTACCTTAAACTTTTAAGCGAATTCATTGTCAGATATTGCTGGTATAGTACCTTATAGCTCACAAGATACAAAGTAAAAACCCTTGATTTTTTTCTTCCTTTTATAAATTTTTTTTTGGTCTGTCGTGGGGCTTGAACTCTGGACTTGGGTGCTGTTCCTTAGCTTCTCAGTTCAAGGCTAGTGCTCTAGCCCTTGAGTCACAGCACCTCTTCCGGTTTTCTGGTGGTTAATTGGAGACAAGAGTCTTAGCGACTTTCCTGCCCTTTCCTGCCTGGGCTGGCTTTTTAAAAAAATATTAAAAAAATTTTAAATACTGAAGATACTGTACAGATGGGTTATCCTTACGTAAGGTAATGAGTACATTTCCTATTGAGCATTGTTACCCCCTTCCTTGTCTCACTGTTAAAATGGGTCAACCTGAACCATGATCTTCAAAGATCTGAGCCTCAGCCTCCCTAAGTAGTCTTCCTTCTTTTTTGCTTGTACTGAGGCTTAAACTCGAAACTCAGGGCATCATGCTCTTGCTTACCTTTTTCTGTTCAAGACTGATGCTTTTTCCCTTTATCCACACTTCTACTTCTCATCTTCTTACTGATTAGAGATAATAATCTTTTGAATTTGTGTACTCTGGTTGGACCTTGATTCTCATATCTCTGCCTGAGTAGCTAAGATTATAGATGTAAGCCACTAAGACCCAGCTTGACAGCTTTTGATTTTCTTAGTGGAGGAGTCCTCAATAATGCATACAAATGTATTACACAGAGTGTTTGTTGATTTTTGTTTCTATGGAGGCTTCAATTTGAGGCAATGATTGCTCTTGCTTAGTTGCTCAGATGATACTCTGCCATTTGAGTCATGCCTCCATCCTGGCTTTTTGCTTGTCATTTCTTTGGAGATGAAATCTGGACTTTTTGCTGCCTAAGCTGATTTTGAACCCCCGTCCTCCAGATCTCAGAATCTTGAGTAGCCAGGATTCCAGGTTCCAGATTTTACATGTATTTTTCTTGTTGGAAAAATAGAATGAAGAAGCTACGAAGCACAGATGATTAGGAAAAGCTAATTCAGAACTTTCTAAAGTCATTCAAATCCTCAATGACTTTCTCAACAGCTTCTTTAATTTCAGTAATTTATAAGCTGAGAACTTGAGTTCTGCTTTTTTTTTTTTTTTTGGGTCCGGTCATGGGGCCTGAACTCTAGGCCTGGGCGCTGTCCCTCAGCTCTTCAGCTCAAGGCTAGTGCTCTACCACTTGAGCCACAGCACCACTTCCGGCTTTTTTCTTTTTGCTTATATGGTGCTGAGGAATTGAACCCAGGGCCTCATGCATGCAAGGCAAGTGCTCTACCACTGAGCCACCTTCCCAGCCCCTTGAGTTCTGTTATCTAGCCACATGTATGGCTTGATGAACCCTGTGTAATCACTAGTTACCATCTGCGATACTAGAGACAATATGTTTTTTTTAAAATCCCTACCCTGGTGGTTGTTCCTTTTTTTCTTTTTTTTTTTTTTTGTCGGTCGTGGGGCTTGAACTCTGGGCCTGGGCGCTGTCCCTCAGCTCTTCAGCTCAAGGCGAGCGCTCTACCATGAGCTACAGCACCACTTCCGGTTTTCTGGTGGTTTATTGGAGATAGGAGTCTCACGGTCTCTCCTGCCCGGGCTGGCTTTGAACCTTGATCCTCAGATCTCAGCCTCCTGAGTAGCTAGGATTACAGGCGTGAGCCACCAGCGCCCAGCCTGGTGGTTGTTTCTTAACTTTTTAGTCATTTTGTTCACATCATGCCAGAAGATTTGGGAAATAGTCACTTCTCAAGTAATAGAGGATTTCTTTCAAGTTTGGTCTAAGAAAGTTCCCTTTAGCAGATGGCTTTAGTGATTTTGATAAGTTTTTCATTGAGATTGCCTTATAGTGTTGAGGTTTTTTCAAGTGGCCCTTGTGGCTGTTACTTGTGTCTTGGCAGGTTGTCAGGAGTAGGTAAGGATCCTTGCATGATTGTAAGCTGCACAGCCATACTTCATTGACTGTCTTTTCTGCTTTGATGGTGACCATTGGTTACTGAGCACAGTCAGGGATACTTGAGATAAGTTGATACTCATTTACTTTGGATAATCATTCTAGGCAAACTGCTTACTATTGATATTAGGTACCTAAGTAGGAATAAAGGACAATACAAGATACAATTTGTTTGCATCAAAGAGCAAATTTGTGTAGAGTAGCGGTTCAAACCATCTCTAATATAGCATAAGCAAAGGAATAGGACATGATGAACCAAAGCAGAGCTTCTTCTTCAAGCATAACAAAGATGGCCCAGTGCAGCATTGATACATATCACTTGGGATAGCCTGCTGCTACTTACCCCTAATTCCCTCTCTGGTTGAGTGAACTGTGTGGTACTTTGTAACCAGACAGATTTGTCCTCTATCCCACCTTCTAGTTGTGGCTCAGTATGTGGTTTGTAGAAGTGTTTTATTCGGAGATAGCCTTGGCTGTATAGAGATAAGCCCAGTTTGTCTGGTTAACTGGTATCACTTTCTTTCTAGCATTCATAAAAGGAATTCCCCAGCTTGGTGTTCAGGTACAGTTGACAATGACTGGGTGGATGTTTTGCCACCATCACAGAGGGAAGAAATGAGGGCACAAGCATTGAAACAGGCACTGCTCCTCTCCTACCAGCTTCAGGTTCACGTCTCACTGCATCCATCCACAGTCATGAGTTTTCTTCCACAATTGAAATTGGGATAATTTTTGCACTCCCTATTTAGTTTAATGAGATTTTCTGCTGCCAGTCCATTAAAGTAATGTGCTTTATCATATATTGTTTACCAAGACTGGTGAGGGTATCTGTCTACTTTCTGGCCAAAATGAATGATTATCCAAATTGAGTAACATATTCCTATAAAAGGCATGATTTAATAAATAAAACCCAGTTTGTGTGTTTGTCTTTGAGATGCTTTCTTCCAGCCCTGGGAATGGTTTGGTTTCAAGGAGTATTCTTCTCCCAGGAAGCCGCCCATTCTTTTGTGTGTGTGGTACTGGGGACTTGAACCCAGGGCCTCATGCATGCTAGGCAAGCACTCTACCATGCTATCCTAGCTCTACCGGCCAATTCTTCTGTGTTGAAAGCCTCATACATGTGTATTTAAATTAACTTAGATCATCTCCTGTTTTACAGAGTGACCTCCATTGCAGACCGGTTGAATGTGGACTTTGCCTTGATTCACAAAGAGCGAAAGAAGGCCAATGAAGTAGACCGCATGGTACTAGTAGGAGATGTGAAGGATCGAGTGGCTATCCTTGTTGATGACATGGCGGACACTTGTGGCACAATCTGCCATGCAGCTGACAAGTATGTTGTGGGGCTGGTGATTAGGAGCAAAAACCTAACTGCTCTCTGAATGATTACAGCTGGCTGATTTCTTTTTGGAATAGAATTAAAGGGAGATAGGTAGTTTTTTAGAACAGAATTTGAAGGGATAACTGTCAGTAATGGGACTTGAACTCAAGACCTCATGCTGTCATTTACCTTTCCTTTTCCACTCTCAGCTGGCACTGTACCACTTGAGCCACAGCTTCCATTCCAGCTTTTTGGCTGTTAACTGGAGATAAGAGTCTCAAGGTCTTATATCTCAGCTTCTTGAGTAGTTCCTATTACAGGCATAAGAGCTCTGCTGGTGACATCCTTCATCTTAACCTCATGACTGCTTTACCTGGAACTTTAAAAAATAATACTTACTTCATGCCAGTCACCAGTCTCTTGCTTCCCTAGTTTATCATATTCATTAGCTTTGTGCTTACTAATCTAAATGTTATATAGTTTTGGTACCTTTTTTTGCAGTGCTAAGGTTTTGAATTCTGGGGTTTTGTGCTTACTAGGTGGCACCCTACTATCTGAGTCAATCCCCCAGCATTTGTTTTATTTTTCAGATAGTCTTAGGTTTTGCCCAGGACAGCCTTGGACTATGGTCCTCCTACTTATGAATGACTGTCCTATATAGCTATTTTTTTTCTTTTAGGTACTAGAGTTTGAACACTACCTTGCTCTTGCTGAACAGGCACTCTACAATTTGAACCATGCACCCAATTCTCTCCTATATAATTGGGATCACAGGCACACTCTACCAAGACTGATATAAGGTCTTGATAACATTTGCCCAGGCTAGCCTGGAACCTAGAATATCCCAATATCAGCCTTGCAAGTAGCTAGTAATAAGTAGCTAGAATGACAGATGGATCCCTACCACACCCAGCTATTGTTTGAGATGAGATTGCTCAAACTTGTTCTTTTTTTTTTTTTTTTGTTGGTTGTAGGGCTTGAACTCTGGGCTTGGGCGCTGTCCCTGAACTCTTCAGCTCAAGGTGAACGCTTGCTTGAGCCACAGCACCACTTCCAGTTTTCTAGTGGTTTATTGGAGATAAGAGTCTCATGGACTTTCCTGCCCAGGCTGGCTTTGAACAGTGATCCTCAGATCTCAGCCTCCTGAGTAGCTAGGATTAGAGGCGTGAGCCACCAGCGCCCAGCTCAAACTTGTTTTTAAACAGTAATCCTCCTGATCTCTACTTCCATGCACATGGAATTATAGGCATGAACAACTATGCCCAGAATTTTTGAGGCAGTCAGGATTCTTAGTCTAGGGAAGACTTACTCGGGTCTGCCTCAACCTCCCAAGTTTTAGGACTACAGGTATCCACCACCATGCCACCTCTGTGTTTTGTTGTTGTTTTTTTTTTTTGGTCAGTTGTAGGTCTTGAACTCTGGGCCTGGGTGCTACCCCCTCAGCTCTTCAGCTCAAGGCTAATGCCCTACCACTTGAGCCACAGCACCACGTCTGGTTTCTGGTGGTTTATTGGAGATAAGAGTTTCACGGACTTTCCTCCCTGGGCTGATTTTGAACCACAATCCTCAGATATCAGCCTCCTGAGTAGCCACAATTACAAGCATGAGCCACCAGTGCCCAGCTTCTGTGTGGTTTTGTAAACTCCTGAATATCTGTGACTAGTATATAAAAAGTGCCAAATCTAGCCAAGTACTAGTGGCTCAAGCCTATAATTCTCACTACTGAGAAGTCACACACAAGGAATTGTGGTTCAAAGCCAACCTGGGCAGCAAAAAATGTCCATAAAACTCCATTTCCAATTAATCAGCAAAAAGCCAGAATGGAGGTGCCAACTGTGAGTGAGCAAGCTGAGCAAACATGAGGCCATGAGTTCAAGCCCCCTTGTACTGGCAAAGAAAAGTTTGAAAAATGTATTTAGGTGTTGTGATTCCTGGCTTAGATCCTTGAGTTTACTTACATTTTTAAAGTTGATTTATCCTTTATTAGTTAGGTAATTGATGTACTAATTGTAACAGATTAATTGCTTACAATGACAGCAGCTTACCATGATAGTTTCTCACTTCATGGCACAACCCACTGCAAATATTGTTGCTTGCACTCACTTTCAGGGGCTCAGACTTTTTCTCTAGAAAGGGAAAAGAACAGAGGCTTACTAAGGAAAATGGTTGTAACTTCTTCCAAGAGGTAGCTTAGTGTAGATTTCTCTCCTTAGTAAGGACAGAATGTGTTCTTACAGAATCCTTCGAATCCTCCTGTGGAGCCATAGCCCCAAATCTGATGGGATTTGGAGATTGCCTGTGAGAGCTATTTTGATGTAGATGATGTCTGCAATGGCAGAGGCCTCTTGACGAACTTAGTGCCCTTATGAGAAGAAACTGCTAGAGAGCTTGCTGGCACTGTCCTGGTGTGTGTTCAAGAGGTTGTAAAAGCACACAGCAAGGAGGCTCCACCTTGAGGTTAAAAAAACTGAAATGGACCTTGACCTTGGATTTGCCAGCCTCCAGAATTGTAAGAAATAAGTCTGCTTAATCTACCCAGTCTATTGTATTTTGTTATGATAGACTAATATGTTCCTCTTTTGCTTTATTTAATATGACATGTAAGATTAATCCAAATCAACTGTTTCTCCTCTAGACTTCTCTCAGCTGGAGCTACCAGAGTTTATGCAATCTTGACTCATGGAATCTTTTCTGGCCCAGCCATTTCTCGCATCAACAATGCCTGCTTTGAAGCAGTTGTAGTCACCAACACTATACCTCAGGAGGACAAGATGAAGCATTGCTCCAAAATACAGGTGAGGATATGAATAGCAAGGCCAAGAATTTAGGAGGTTATTACATAACATTGAATTAGATAGCTGAATTCTGAAGATTCTATTGAGAAGGGGAATCACCATTTTGATGTGCCTGAATCAAGATTTTTTTTTCCTTCATCATTGGTAATTTGACCACTTTCCTAAGTGGTTATAGTAAAACATATTAGAAAATGTAGAGCTGGGCACCGGTGGCTCATGCCTGTAATCCTAGCTACTCAGGAGGCTGAGATCTGAGAATCATGGTTCTAAGCTAGCCTGGGCAAGGAAAGTCTGTGATACTCTTATCTCCAATTAACCACCAGAAAACCTAAGTGGTGCTGTGGCTGTGGCTCAGGTGGTAGAGTGCTTGCTCTGAGCTGAAGAGCTGAGGGACAGTACCCAGGCCCAGAGTTCAAGCCACCTATCCCCCAAAAAAATTAAAAAAGAAAATGTAGCTGAGTGTAGGCTCTTGAGGGAGAGCACTTACTTGCCTGTTCACCAGCCCAGGCTACAGATGGGCTATTTAGCTCTGCCCCTAAGTACTACCTTTCTTATTTTTATAGGTGATCGACATCTCTATGATCCTTGCAGAAGCCATCAGGAGAACTCACAATGGAGAATCTGTTTCTTACCTGTTCAGCCATGTCCCTTTATAATAGAATAACTTCTGAGGCTTTTTAAAACTGAAGTTAACCCTACCCCTTGTTCTCCCTTGGTTTCTCTTAGTATTTGAAAAATTTAGCAGAAGACCTAGCTTGCTCCAGTGTAGCTTTCTACATCCCACATGGTATATTAGAGTTAGTGGATCCTAATTTGGGGAAAGGCAAATTGAGATGAACTGCTGATATTTTCTACCTGAATTATCTTATCCTGGCTTCCTTCGTCATAATTTATAACCCCTGCAGCATTACCTAGCTGCTGTAACATTTGCAGACTTTTGACCTTGTTCTGCAAAGTGGTTTAAATGTGATTGACAAAGTTTGGACCCCTTTGCATGTGAATACTATTGGTTTTTTTTCTTTGTTCCAAGTAACTAGCAACAAAGCCAGCCTATGTGAGATAGATTCTCCAAGGCCTAATACCTTAAAGCAGGTCTGAGCAACCTCAAACCTAGTCCTGGTAGCTGAGTCCCCTGTAAGGCAAGCAGTTCAGCTTAAGCATTTGTTAGGCAAGGTCTTGAAGTGAGGATGGAGGGTAGCTCAGTCTAGTAAATATGTCTTGGGAGGAAGAAGCCTGATCCATCATCATCATCTGCTTGACTGTGTATAGCTTGGATACTCCTTTGTACCTATTCCTTTCTATTTGGATTTACATTCAGCTATCTTGACCTTTTCCTGGCCAAATATCATCTTGGGCCCAACTAGTCATTGTACTGTAGTCTTTTGCAATATAATCTTGCTTCCTGCTGTGTAATTGTTAATGTTCATACTAGATAATTTGCTGTAGTTTAATCTTTCAGCCTGCTACCACTGTGGTTGTAGGTTTTAGTTGATATCTTATATAGTGCCTTTTAACTAATTTAAATATTTAATTTTAATTTGGTTTCCTTGGATCCATTTGGCCTCAAGTGAACTGAGAATCTGTTATTAAAAGACTGATGTTATTGTCTGTTGTAGAGAAAACTAATAAAGTGTTTGTGTGTGATTTGGTCTGTATTATATCTACAGGGATTTCTCTCCCAAAGGTTTGGCTTAGAAGTAATTCTTTTTTTTTTTTTTTTGGTCCGGTTGTGGGGCCTGAACTCTGGGCCTGGGCGCTGTCCCTCAGCTCTTCAGCTCAAGGCTAGCACTCTACCACTTGAGCCATAGTTCCACTTCCAGCTTTTTTCTTTTTGCTTATGTGGTGCTGAGGAATCGAACCCAGGGCCTCAGGCATGCAAGGCAAGCGCTCTACCACTGAGCCACCTTCCCAGCCCTTAGAAGTACTTCTTGCTTCCCAGTGATTTTCTTTGTTTCCAAATTCTTAACTATCTTAAGACAACAGAAAATAATGCAGTGATTTTATTCACCTGCAAGACAAAGATTCTGGGGTTTGCTGAGGATAAGATAAAATTAATTCTCTGCCCCATACCGGAATCATAGGAAATATAATGTCTGTTGGCTCTCTACTGCTTATTTCTGGGAACCAAATTAGATATTTACGTATATAAGGAGAATAGTTTCTGTGTTTTATTCATTTTGAACCAATATTCTTTCCAAATGTGGTAGTTTATATCCACTCCTCAGTGTTTGGCATTTAATTTCAGTTATGAAAATTACCTGTAATTGGACAAAAGCCATCACCAGATTCTCCTCATGCCTAGAACCATAGATTGCCTGGACCTAGGCTGTCAGTCCCCACAGCCCTCAGTTGGGTGCTGCTACTCAGTTTTCTTTCCAGGTTGAATTTCAAATGTTTTCTACTAGAAATGTTGACTTGTTTGTGCATTGATGGCGAAGAGCCCTTAATAACCTGAGGGTTATTAGAATTAGCTTGGAATTCTAAAGAAAAAGATCATTGTCTTTGCTATTGGCTTAACCTCCTGTCATCTCTTACTAGCTCCTTGTAACACAAGAGGAAAGAAACCTAGACGGTAATTTGGTAATGGGTGGCTCCTCACTAACCCCAGAATTACAAAGCTGAGGGAAGATATCTTTGTACTATTGGCCTAGAGCCCACTATCCAGATTAGAGACTATTTATTCATGCTAAATGTTCCATGTGTAAAAAATAACCCGCCATTATCCTAGGTTGGGAAGTAAAATCGGCTCCCTTCCCTTGTAGTTCTGGTCATTAGACACATCCTTCACCTGATTAGCTTCTAGAAGCCAAGAGCCTGGTTTTATGCTCTATCATTACCGAAGATCGCAATTCTTAAATCTAGCCTCCGGAGTAGTATTATGTATGTGAGTGGTACCTGGCTTATTTCATTTTTTTCACATTATTTTTGGACTAGGGATGTGACTCAAGTGGTCAAGCACTTGTGGAACAACCTGGTGCCCTTGAGCTTAGTCTCTAGAACAAATTAAAGTTTTACTTTTTTTAACCTGGTGGTGGCTCACACTGTAATCCTAGCTACTCAGGAGGCCAAGATCTTAGAAGTTTGAAGCCAGCCTGGGCAGGAAAGTACATGAAACTTACCTCCAATTAAAGCAACATAAAGCCAGAAGTAGAGCTATGGTTCAAGTGCTAAAGCACTAGCCTTGAGCACAAAAGCTTAGGGACAGTGCCCAGGCCCTAGTTCAAACCCTAGAACTGACACACGTGTACACACATGGACACACAACCCAGCCAAGTCTGACTAGTCCATTTCACCTGGAAGTACATTAAGCAGAGGTTTTCTGCCTCTCATATATACAACCCAAAGTTTGCCAAGTTTTAGTCTCAACTTCTGTGGATCTGGAGTCTGGAAGAATAGAAAAGATGAGGACTTTTGTGCAGCAGCAGAGCAGAGCTGGGTAGGGCTATCCTATACGGGAAGCCTCCCTTGCTTTCCCCATCTCCACAGTACTCAAGTCCCTGCAGCGCCCCCTCCTGGGAAGAGGCCTGCAATGCTAGTTAGCTACCACCAGGTGGAGCTAAGCAGGGGTCAAAGGAAGGAAGGGACACCTGGGGAACAATGCCTGGGCAGCCACCTCCTGGCTCATGTGGCCTGCAGTTACGACAAGCTGCCACCAGGGAGAGCTGAGCAGGACCCAAAAGAAGGAAGGGGCACCTAGAGTAAAATGGCTGTAGGCTCTACCTGTAAGTAACATGAGCGCCTGTCAACCTTCCAGGCCCCCTGTGTGTGTCCCCAGTAGCCAGGGTGACAACATTATCCAGTTCACATTCAGCAGACAGGCAAGTGCACACACCTTCAGTGTACCCCCTCAGTACATTTTCACAAAGCAAATTTGTGCTGGATACTGGGAAGATATGAGTATGACAAAGTCCTGTACCATTGGGATGGATGACTAAGATTTGGTGTGGTAAGTATCTTTTTTGGGGGGGAGGGGTCTGGTCGTGGGGCCTGAACTCTGGGCCTGGGCGCTGTCCCTCAGCTCTGCAGCTCAAGGGGAGCGCCTACCACTTGAGTCGCTGCACCACTTCTGGCTTTTTCTGCTTATGTGATGCTGAGGAATCGAACCCAGGGCCTCATGCATGCAAGGCAAGCACTCTACCACTGAGCCACCTTCCCAGTTCTGGTAAATATCTTGATAAGGAAGAACCAGGCGCTACCAGAGCAATGGAGAGTGCACCAAACCCAGAATTGGTCAGGAAAGAGTCCCTGGAGATAATTAACTCTTGAAGAAGTCGAAGTTGGTCATCAGGCTCTAGTGGCTCACACCTATAATCCTAGCTATTCTGGAGATCTGAGGATTGCAGTTCAAAGCCAGCCTGGGCAGGAACGTTCATGAGACTTATCTCCAATTAATGAATAAGAAACTGGAATTAGAGCTGTAGCTCAGTTGGTAAAGTGCTAGCTTGGGTAAAAAAAAAAGCTAAGGGACAACACCCAGGCAAATCTCAGGACCAGCACACAAAAAAGACAGAACAAAGTAACTAAAGGTATTAGAATGGTCATCATCAGGAATACAAACTACAGATACTGGCATGGATGTGGGGGAAAAGGAACTGTAATACACTGTTGGTGGGAATATAAAGTAGTTCAACCACTCTGGTAAGCAGTTTGGAGACTCCAGAAAAATATTCTAAGGCATTTATCCTAAAGATTACAAACCAGAATACAGTAAAGCCACTTATACAACCCTGTTGTTCATTGCTGCACTATTCACCATAGCCAAGGTAAGGAAATAGGCCACATGCTCCTCAATAGACAATTAGATCAAGAAAATGTATATAAACACAATGGAATTTTACTTATCCATTAGGAAGAATATTACATTATTTTGCAAAGAAATGGATAGAGTTGGGAAAAATATGTTAAGTGAAATGAGTCAGGCCCAGAGAGAGAAAAGATACATGTTTTCTCTCAGATGTGTAAGTTAGAACACATTTATAGATGTACAAGTAAATGCAGGGTTATATGCAAGTGTAGACAAGTGTATTAACCAAAGTATAGTGTTTGAAGGGGAGAATTCAAACTGTAAATAAAATGAATACCAAGAAACTAGTATTTGAAAAATGTCGGACAAGGTGAGGGGGGTAGGTGAATAAAGAGAGGAAGAGGGGCGAATGCAGTTATAATATTCAATGCATATTCTATGGAAGTAGGATTGAGGGGAAGGGTTGGAAGGGATGCATTAAGATGCATGATGCATTAAGATGCATTGTATTCACAATGTATTGAATGGTATCTCCTTTGTACAACTACTTAAAGATAATAAAATATGCTTAAGAAAAATAAAAACAAACTGGAGGAGGTTATGGCACCAAATAAGAAACCTTCCCCATAATCTCTCATCTCATATGACAATCATGATGATTTCCGTGTGCTTGGGAGCCACGCTCAATTGAAACCAGAGCAGCAGCAGGTTAACTAATAATAATCTAGTCAAGGCCCAGACTTAGAAGGCACCATCAGAGACCTGAACAGGAAATAGCAAATAGGAACTCACCAAAAAACAAGGCAAAGACAAGAGAACGTGTATGTGATCTGAAAAGTTAGGCTTATAATCCTTTATATGTGTTTTTTTAAATTTATTTTTTGTCAGTCGTGGGGCCTGAATTTTGGGCCTGGGCGCTGTCCCTCAGCTCTTCAGCTCAAGGCTAGTGCTCTACCACTTGAGCCACAGTGCCACTTCTGACTTTTTCTATTTATGTGGTGCTGAGGAATCAAACCCAGAGCCTCATGCATACAAGACAAGCACTTTGTCACTGAGCCACCTTCCCAGCCCTAAATGTTTTTTAATTTGCAGTGTATAAGATTGATCCTTCAGCCTTACATGTGCTATGCAAAACACCCACCACTTTAGGAGCTTCTGAAGTACCTCTCCTACAGGTCAATATCAGACATTTCTTTCCTTGTAAACGATTGCTATTTAACATCTACTTTGTGTGTGTGTGTGTGTGTGTGTGTGTGTGTGTGTGTGTGTGTGTGTACGTGTACCATTAAGGGTAGATATCATCATAATTGCCATACTGGAGATTGAACCCAGGATCTCCTATTTACTAGATGAACCCTTTTATCACTTGACATATGCCAACAGCCCCTTTTGCCATTGCTTTTTTGGAGGGGAGGAGAGTGCCAGTTCTGGGGCTTGAACTCAGGGCCTGGGTGCTCTCCCTGAGCTTTTTTTCCCTCTCAAGGCTAGTGCTCTATGGCTTGAACCACAGGTCCATTTCTAGATTTTTTGGTGGTTAGTTGGTGATAATCTCACAGAGTTACCTGGTTGGGCTGGATTCAAACTACAACTCTCAGATCTTAGCCTCCTGAGTAGCTAGAATTACAGGTGTGAGTCACTGGCGCTTGGCTCGGTTATTTATTTTTTATTTTTTTGGTGACCATGGGGATTGAACTCAGGGCCTGGGTATTGTGCCTTGAGCTCTTCTGCTCAAGGCTAGCCCTCTACCACTTGCGCCACAGCCTAGTGATTCATTGGAGTTGAGTCTTAAACAGCTGACACTAAGCAAAAGGAAAGAAATGTACATATCACCTGATGTGGAAGAAATAGTTGTACTGTCAAAGCTTGTAGAATTCACAAACTTTATAGACAAATGTGTTTGTAACTTTACATATCACTATCCTATGATACTGTGAAATTTGTAAAATCTATGTAATCACAATAAAAATTATTAAAAAAGAATTTCACAGACTTTCCTGGCCAGGCTGGCTTGAAACTTTGATCCTCAGATCTCAGCCTTCTGTATCACTACGGTTACAGGCATGAGCCACTAGTGCCTGGCTGGTTATTTTTTTTAATTTTTAATTGTTATTATAAAGGTCATACACAGAGGGGTTACAATTGCATATGTCAGCTAAAGAATACATTTCTTTTTGGACAATGTCACCCCTTCCTTGGTTTGGTTATTGTTGAGGTAGGGTCTCTTACTTTAAGCCTAGGCTAGCCTGGACTCTGATCCTCCTACTTATTCTTCCCCATATTACTGGGGCTGACAGGGGTGTCCCCCTTGCCCTCAGCCATTGGTTGAGGTGGAGTTGTACAAAATTTTATGCCTAGGCTGGCCTCAGACTGCAATCTCCCTTCTCTGTTTCCCAAAAAATTAGGATTATGGGGGCTGGGAAGGTGGCTCAGTGGTAGAGTGCTTGCCTTGCATGCATGAGGCCCTGGGTTCAATTCCCCAGCACCACATAAACAAAAAAAAGCCGAAAGTGGCGCTGTGGCTCAAGTGGTAGAGCTCTAGTCTTGAGCTGAAGAGCTGAAGGACAGCGCCCAGGCCCAGAGTTCAGGCCCTACGACCAGACCCCCCCCCCCCAAAAAAAATTAAGATTATGGGCTTGAGTCACAGTACTATCTATGAAGGCTGCTGTGACTACTGACCGATATAAATTTTATAGACTACCTGATAGAGTTCTGGTATACCATCAGTGCCAGGAAATGTTAGTTCCCCTCTGACCCCCAGGGAAGAATAAGGAATCAGTACTAGTTGTGGCTTTGTTCTGTGGGTGGCGGAGGAGGAAAAGGCTTTGATGGAAGAATGGCTATTTGGCGGTGTTCTTTTCAACGCCTCCAGGTAGCCTGCAGCTTATCCATGAACAGAGTCCACTGCCTTCCTCTCCACTCCTACTCAGAACTCAGTGAAAGCTTGGATAGAACAGAGAGAAAAGCAAATTGGAAAACCACCACCCCTCTGTAGGTTGAGTTCTGAATGGCCTCATTAGCTACAACTCTACTTCCTCCTTGGTAATGTGGAATAAAGATCCAAAGGCTAACTCAACTCCATGTCCCAACTCCATAGCTTGGCCTCTGTGAGTTCCTTCTTCTCTTTAACAAGTGGTATTGGCTACTCTGTTTAGAGCTGTCTCGGTGAGGCTCTAGGTGGCAACCCATACCCCAATTTGATGGTTAAGTGAGGATTTTTGTCACGAAATGTCCAAAATATAATTTGAGATAACCTTTACTGTTGAGCTATGTCACTGCACATTTCTGTGAGAGATAAGGAAAAAGTATTTTAAAATTTAACAGGGCTAAGACATTATAGATCTATGGAGTTTGTGGATGAGCTCTCTAATTATTGGATATACTTTATAAATTCCTGATCTACATTGTTTTACTGCAGAGAAATCTGTTCCAGCTTTTAGATTTATGGACTTGCCCTTCTCTCTGCCGTCAGCAGAGGGCCTCATTAGCACAAACTCAAAATCATTGGCAACTATAAGGGAAGGGAAGTTAGCCAAGGTTCTAGAAGCACAGTAAAACTTTAACAGAAATGGGCAAGAAAACTGGCTGCTCAGCTAAATTCCTTCCAAAAACATTGGATTTTATAAGATATTAAGGGTTGACTACAACCTTATTGTTCTTACTTTTGTAGATGAAAATTCATCTAAAATCCACAAGTCATCTTCACTGCCTAAGCTGGTACTGTGGATTCTGATCAGAGTTGCTAGATACGAAAAATAAACATACAGAAAGTCAAGTTGGCATGGTGTTTCAGGCCTGAATCACAGCTATTCAGGAGGCAAGGATAAGAAGAGTATGAGTTTGAGGACAACCCAGGCAAAGGTAGCAAGTGAGACCCTAACTAGGAAACAAAATACCAGCAAAAGGGCTGGGAGGCAAGGCTCAAGTGGTAGAGTCAAGTATGAGGTCCTAGGATCACTCTCCAATACCTACACCAATAAACAAACAAAACCAAATAAGCAAATAACAACCAGAGTGTCAGATAACAACCTTTGATATAGGCCTAAGAAATAACATAGTGTTGGGATCCCAAGGTTTTTTTGTTGTCTCAAATATCTTAGATTAGGTATTAGAGAGGCTGCCAGTGGACACAGACCAAAGAATTACTACCAAAGCTAGGTGCTGGAATCTTAGTTACTCAGGAGGCTAAGATCTGAAGATTGTGGTTTGAAGCCAGCCCAGACAGGAAAGTCCATGATACTCTTAGCTCCAATGAACTAGCAAAAAGCCAGAAGTGGAGCTATGGCTTAGTTGGTAACAGCACTATCCTTGAGGGGGATGCTCATGGACAGCACCCAGGCTGTGACTGGCACAGTGGAAGCACATGTTTGGAGGTATGCAAAGGGGGGGGGGAATTGAGGGAGAAAGGGTGAACAAATGTAGTCATTATATACAATTGTACATTATGTAAAAAATGAACTATGTAACTTGAGAGTAAGAATGGGAGGGAGAAATGGAGGAGAATGAAGGGATGACATTGACTCAGAAGCATTTTGCTTATCACCTGACCATGGAATTGTAACTCCTTTGGACTACTATTTACTATTATAAATAAATAAATAATAAAAATGATGCTCATGATTTGGAGAGACACTAACATTTGAGTGTATTTGTGGCCACATAGAAGAACTTAGCTATTTGTCATCCATGTCTGAAAGTAAGGGAACAAAATGCATCTTGCCAACTGGATGACACATTGGGAGCATTTTCTGATGCCTGGTGACATTGTCCTGAGACATGGTTGTGTCTGCAAAGGCTGATGTAGACCCTTGATGAAAATAATTTACATCAGGGGTTCCTAGAAACACATTTGTGGACTGAGTCAGTGAAAGTAAGTTCTCACTACTGGTTCCCAGAGGATTTAACTCTAGGGAACACCATTTTGTTTGCTTCCATGTGGGTAAGAAGCATGGGTACATTGTATGCATAGAAATGACACAATGAACTGCCATCCTTGCTTTGTACAACTAATATATGTTAATAAAAAAGAAAATATCCATGCCAGGTGCTGGTGGCTCATGCCTGTAATCCCAGCTACTCAGGAGGCTGATATCTGAGGATCATGGTTCAAAGCCAGCCCAGGCAGGAAAGTCTGTGAGACTCTTATCTCCAATCAACCACCAGAAAACAGGAAGTGGCGCTGTGGCTCAAGTGGTAGAATGCGTGCCTTGAGCTAAAGTGCTCAGGAACAGCTCCCAGGCCCAGAGTTCAAGACCCATGACCAACAAAAAAAAAAGAAGAAAAGAGAAGAGAAGAATAAAGAAAATAGCCACCAGGGGCTGGGAAGGTGGCTCAGTGGTAGAGTGTTTGCCTTGCATGCATGAGGCCCTGGGTTCGATTCCTCAGCACCACATAAGCA
>NW_012267304.1:3079675-3102000 GCF_000151885.1 Dipodomys ordii
GCAAGCGCTCTACCACTGAGCCACCTTCCCAGCCCCGCTGTGAGACTCTTTATCTCCAAGTAACCACTAAAAAACCAGAAATGGAGCTGTGGCTCAAAGTGGTAGAGCTCAGGGACAAAGTGGTAGAGCTCAGGATCTGCACCCAGGCCGAGTCCAAGCCCCACACCAACTTCCCCCCCCACAAAAAGAAGTCCCGATAGCTGCTTGTTTTCATCTTAAATTCCACATAGCTGTTTGTTTCTCCTTTTAAAAAATCAATTACGGCCAGGAGCAGATGGCTCACGCCTGTAATCCTAGCTAATCAGGAGGCTGAGATCTGAGGATCTCGGTTCAAAGCCAGCCCGGGCAGGAAAGTCCATGAGACTCTTATCTCCAATAAACCACCAGGAAACCGGAAGTGGCAAGGTGGCTTAAGTGGTAGAGCGCTGGTTTTGAGCTGAAGAGCTGAGGGACAGCACCCAAGCCCAGAGTTTAAGCCCCATGGCAAAAAAATAAATAAATTACAATGTATAGGAAGAAAATAAGCAGTTTAAGTCATAAGACTTCTCTAAGAAAGCTGAGTTGCTTGTCTATGAGGTAGATTTATCTGGCAGTATTGTTACGTGGATTAAATGCAAATGAAGCCCCTTAGCATCTAGGAATCACTGGACAAATGTTAATTTTCTCTTTTTCTTTGAGAGATCTCCCAGTCTAGCACATGGTAACCTTTAGGTTGTGATCTTCCTAATTCTGCCTGGCAAGTACTATACTGGGATTATAGACACTTGCCACCCTGCTCATCTCACTTCCTTCCTTTTTTCAATATTGAGGATAACGTTTGGACATCTTCCGCTAACCCGCTGAACACTGAAAGATAATGTTGTCTCAGTAACCAGTGCTTTTGTTAAAAAAATGCCAGATTTAACAAAAACCCAGGCAATATAAAATAGTATTCGGTGTAAAGGAAGTCTCTCCTAACCTAAGCCACAATCTCCCTTCCTTTCCATAGACCACTGTTACATATTTTTTCTTCTAGAGGAGTTATATGCATATACATGCCAATACATACCCTTCCATGTGACTATTCTAGATTTGCTATTCTATACCTTCACATGCTAATTTTAGCTTCGAATTACCTTGCTGAAGGCAGTTAATCCTGAAGGTCTGCAGGAAAAACAGTGCTGCTTTGAAACCTGTTGCTACTGGTATGGGGAGGATGTTGTGAAGGATGTTATTCATTGTATCCCACAGCATCCTCTCTGAGGACCCTGGGAGGACTTCCTGTCTGATCTTAAGTGCTGAAAACAGTTGTTCTGAGTAAAGAATTTGTTTTTATCTCCTGGACATTGTGAGTTGTGTAACAGCCAAGTTTCCCCTTTCCTGTTGGCCATTAGAAAGCTGAAGGGCCAACTCTTGGCCCCACCCTTGGTAGCCACCAAGGATTTCATGTCATGTATCCGCAGCCTTGTGCTTGGCTGAGCTTTGCATTCCCCTCCTGCATTTTGATCGCTCATTGTTACTGTCTCAACATATTTTGCACACAATGATAGTGTACTTAAACTCTTCTGAGAGAAGGTGACATTGAAATAATGAAGTAATAGCCTGATGGTTTACTCTTTTTAAAATATTTTTATTGAGATTAAGTGATTACACAAATTTCACACTACGGTGGGCTAGTGATACTTAAAGTCACAAACACATTTTAACTTTCATAAGACAAATTGTCATTATCATGTTCTATAAAGTTTGTGAATTCTATCAGCTTTGCCAATACAACTCTTTCTTCCACATCGGGTGAGATGTATATTTCTTTCCTTTTGTTTAGTGTAAGCTATTCCCTCTTTTCCTCCCTTGAGTTGCTTAGTTCATTTTCATCAATGTCCAGTGCAGCTGATGGGCCCCTCTGTTGTATATTTTCTATTGTTTCCCTCTGATTCTGTGTCCTCCTCCTAGCTTCCCTCAGATGTGCATATATATATATATATATATATATATATATATATATATATATATATATACCATATATGTGATCAAGAACATGGAGCTATTTAGAAATGATATGACAAATTAAGTAGAGGTCCTTTGTTTCTTGAGTCCTGTTTAATTTGTCATATTTGCTTGCATTTTGAATTTAACATCCACATATCAGGGAGACCATGTGCTATTTGTCTCTCTGCTCTTGGCTCACCTCGTTCAAAATGATTTGTTCTAGTTCTATCCATTTCCCTGTAAAATGTAATTATTTTGTCCTTTCTAGTGGCTGCATAATGTCCCATACCACAATTTTTTGATCCATTCATCTGTAGTGGGGCATCTGGGTTGTTTCCACATCTTAGCTCTTGTGAACAGTGCAGCAATGAACATGGAGATGCATGTATCCTTGTATCCTCATTCCTGTTGCTCAGGGTAGATGCCTAGGAGTGGTATGGCTGGATCATGGGGGAGGTCTATGTTTAGCTTTCTGGGTACCTCCAGGCTGCTTTCCAAAGTGGTTGTATTAGTGTACACTCCCACCAGCAATGAAATAGGGTTCCTCTTTCTCCTCATCTCCACCAGCATTTGTTATTGGCTGAATTTAGAATTTGGGCCATTCTGACTGGGGTAAGATGGTATCTCAGGATTGTTTTTATTTGCATTTCCTTTACAGCCAGGGATGAACATTTCCTCTTGTGTTTCTTTGCCATTTTTATCTCTTCTTCTGAGAAGTCTCTCTTTAGTTCCCTCGCTGATGGTTTACTCTTGACCTTCAGTCTCCCTGCACCCCTCCCAGAACTGCCATCATATCCTTCCAGCAACTTCCCCATGCTTCTCTTTGGCCTGCTTGGCAATTACTGCCCCCACAAACCTTTCATCTTAGCCAGATAGCATTGCTTTTGGACTTAGGGGAATGTGGTGCTTGTCACTGTCCCCGACCTGTCCTCACCTCCGCATGCATTGTGTACACCATTTGCATGCTTGCTTTGATCATTGTAGAGGATCATTTACAATGATCAAAGTTGGGGGACTTAGGAGCTTGGCTACATATTAAGACCATTTTCAACCACTCAAGCTTGCTGACATGCCCACACTGGCTTGTGTTGGCAGCATATGCTACTGAATATAAGCTGTTTATTTACCAAGCTGGCCAAAGCCTCAAGGGAAGACAGATGAGACAAGGACATATTCAAGAAAGGAGAGGAAATTATTTGAAGGAACTACACCCCAGAATATCCATCTCTTTTTTCCAGGTGAAGGAATTGGAAGAACTACACAGGCAGAGTAGTGTCTGAAAAAAGAGCATGAAGACCCCATCGAAAAATTCACTTCTAAATTCTATTCCTAGACCCTGCCACTGAGTCACTAAGCAATGTCAGACAAATCTTGCTCATTCTTGGGCCCTGGCTTTCTAATTCAGAAAGACAAAATGGTAGATGATCAACTGGGAGCTGGTGGCTCATGCCTGTAATCCTAGCTACTGAAGAGGCTGAGATATGAGGATTGCAGTTTAAAGTCAGCCTGGGCAGAAAAGTCCCCAATTAGCTCCTCAAAAGCCTGAAATGGTGCTGTGGATGAAGTGGTAGAGCACAAGTCATGAGCACCAAGAGGCTCAGGGACAGCACCCAGGCCCTGAGTTCAAGCCCTTAACTGACAAAAAAGGTAGATGATCTCTAAGGGTCATCCTAGCTTTGACAGCTCATGCTTAGTGCTCCCTACTATTCTTTCATGGCCTCTAGCCATCCATGGGAGGAGGTAGAGAACCATATTTCCAGCCTCCTCCACCAGCAAGCTCAGGCTCCGGCAGTGGGGATGGGCCACTTCTCCCAAGGATGCACTCTACAAGTTGGCTGCTACTCCTTTACCCTCATAGTGTGGATCCTGCAACTCTCAATCCAACCAGCAAAGCTGCTCCTTGACCGAAATTCAAGTTTAACATTGCAAGAAGTTCCAACAGGCCCACTGCTTAGCTGATTGTAGCACTTTAGGTTTCCATTGTTATCAGTGTAGATCAGACAGAATGACTCTAAATGGGGTCACTTCACTCTTGTCTTTATAACAGTCATCAGTCCCACTGAAGCTGATAGTCCTCAGAAGTTAATAGTGACCTTTGTGAAAAGGCTAATTTTTTTTTAAAAAGTCTTTTTATTAGCATTTATTAGTTATACAAAAGGGGGTTGTTGTGGTATTTATACATACGTGTTTATATATGTTTCAGTCTATCCCAATCAAATTCATCTCCTCCATTTGTTTCTCTCATCTCCATTATAATTTTGTGTATGAAGGGCTTGAACTCAAGGCCTGGACACTGTCCCTAAGCTATTTTGCTCAAGCCTATTGAGCCACAATTTCATTTCTGTTTTTCAGTGATTAATTGGAGATAAAAGTCTCATGGAACTTCCTGCTTGGGCTCCTTTTGAATCATAATCCTCAAATCTCAGCCTTCTGAGTAGCTAGGATTATAGGCGTGAGCCATTGGAGCCTGGCTTCTCACATTATTTTTCCAAAGGGACTTAAACTCAGGGTCTCAGGGCCTTGCACTCTCATTTAGCTATTTCATTTAAGGGTGGCACTCTACCACTTTACCCACAGCTCCATTTCTTGCCATGTTTACTTTAGATTCTTTCTTGTTAGAAATGAAAGCGTTATAGGAGCAATTAATAGCCATATTCCCTTCTCTTCTTGTTGGAAAACATTATTTTGAAGTTTGCCACTATGTGGGGCGTCCTTCCTACTTATATAGTAATACCTTTACCACACTGTGTGTATCCATAAATATTATATAGTCTTTGTTTTTGATTTTATCTTTTTTCTTGCTTTTTCTTTTTTCTCCTTCCTTTTTTCTTTTCTTTCCTTCCTTCCTTTTTTTCTTCAGACTTGACATCCTCCTGCCTCAGCCTCTTGAATGCTGGGATTGCAGGCATGAGAAACCACACTTAGCAGCATTTCTGGGTTTGATTTTATTTTTACATGAATGGTCTCATAATGTATCTTTTAATTTCAAATGTGAGCAATTATTTTTGTGGCTTCATTCACACAGTGAGCTTCCAGATCATAAGATACCAACAGTTAGGTCTATACACATTCATCTTTACTGTAGAGATGCCAAGGAGGCCTTACCACTTGTCTTTCATAGGCCAGCCTTATGTGCTTGGGAATAGAACCAAACTAACTAGCTTCTTTTAGACCATCAGCCAGGAATTTTCTCAACTTCAAATCATACCCAACACACAGCAAATTCTCTCCTTTTAAAAAATTAACATACATTAATTGTAAAAGGGGTTTTGCTTATAACCTTTCCATACATATGGTATATCCTGATCAAACTTACCCTCCTTTACACTTTTACCTCTTCTAAAACAATTTCAAACGTTTTTATTGTTATGTTGTCATATACGCAAATAAAGTATATGGACCATATTTTTCCTCAGTAATCTTCTTTGTTAGCCTTCCCCTTCCCACTGGTATCTACCTCTACCCCATGTGATTTACGTTCCTATTACTATTAATTTTCTATCTTTTTGCTTTTTTTTCTCAAACAATCTAGGGATGTAGCCCAGGTTGGCCTTGAAATCACTATATAAGCTAAGCTAGCTTCAAACTCATGATCCTCCTGTATTGGGAATACAGGTGTGAACTACCACACCTAGACAATATTGGTATTTTCATTTATCACCTCAACCATCTTACTGCCAAGTCATGAACATCTAAAGCTTCACTGCTTATTTATTGAAAGAATGCCTTACAAATGTAAGGCAACCAGGAGACTGATCTGTAAACACTGGAGAACAATTCTCTGCATTTAGTCCTGGACTATGATCCCAATCTCTCATGGTGCTGAATCCACACCACAACTCTGGCCTCAACTGCAGATTCAGATAGCCGACTGCTTACATGGCTTTTCCCCTTAGATGTCTCAGCACATGTGGACAAAACTGAATTCAAAATTTTCTTCAAGTCAGACCTCCCCTCTCAGGAAATGACACTTAACAAATCTCTCTAAGCAGAAATCCAGACGTCATCCTTGACATCTTCAAACCCACCCAATATACCCAATTCATTCTAAGGTCCTGCCAATTCTGCTTCATAAAAAAAGCATTATTCCACTGCTTCTCAACTGCAACAGCTCTCCCTCTGCTCTGAACCCGAGTCTACACTATATTCTCCATCCTGGATCCTGATCAGCTTCTTTGCCTCCACACTTGCCCTCCTGTAATCCATGTAGTAGCCGTGTTTGTAAACTGTGTCAATGGGTAGGAAGGGGAAAGTTGGGGGAGAATGAAGAAAGGAATGATGTATCAAAATGTATTGTAGTTATAAGCTGATTCATTGAATTGAAACCCCACTGTACAATTACATAAAAAAAATAATAAATAAATTAGCCAGAAGCCAGTGGTTCATCCCTTGCTCCTCAGGAGGCTGACATTAGTGAACCACTGTTCAAAGGAAAACATCAGAAGTGTAGCAGTGACTTAAATAGTAGAGCATTATCCTTGAACAAATAAGTTCAGAGACAGTGTGAGTCCTGGGGCTTAGTTCTATTCCCAAAGACATAAAGCTGGCCTATGAATGGTAAGTAAGAAAGCCTCCTGAGACTATGAAGGAATTGGTTCTCTGTGGTGAAGGCAAATGTAGATAGGCCTAACTGTTAACATCTTATGATTTGGAAGCTCATTGTGTGAATGAAGCCATAAAATAATTAACTAATTAATTAAAAATATGTCAGAGTTCTTATTCTTTACCTTTTATTTATTTATTTATTTATTTATTTATTTTGGGTCCAGTTGTGGGCCTGAACTCCGGGCATGGGCACTGTCCCTCAGCTCTTCAGCTCAAGGCTAGCACTCTACCACTTGAGTCACAGCGCCACTTCCAGCTTTTTTTTTTCTGCTTATGTGGTGCTGAGGATCGAACCCAGAGCCTCATGTATGCAAGGCAAGCGTTCTACCACTGAGCCACCTTCCCAGCCCTCTTTACCTTTTATATATACACCCATTATATTATTGAGCAGGTCTCAAACTTGTATGTGGGAGAGTACTGTACATTTGTTGAACAATAAAACTGTAAACAATTAAAACAATAATAAACAACTTTTGAGCAAAGGTAAAAATGAGGCTATTCTGTTTGGGAAGGGAAGCAGGTCCTTCAGTCCCATCTTCTGCTTAGTGTCTCCCTTGCTCCTTCTTTAACTATCCTGGCCAGCAGCTACTGCAACAGTTACACAGAGTCAGCTCTGAGAATCATTAGTGTTCTGGAAAACTCAGTTGGAAATGCTACAAAACCAACTGCAAAGTCTTACAAAACAAAGAAAACAGAAAGAAGAAAAAGGTACTTCCCTGGCTGCCCCATACCTCAGCTTCAGCTGCAGATGCCCATGGGTATCTCCCTCAGTGCTCTAAATAGTTTCAACCTTCAGCACACAAACTTCCTGTTCCCTGGGCAACTGCTCTGTCCTCTCTTCTGTCCTCTCTTAATTCTACTAATTACCCTTTCAAGACACAACAGAAAATCAGCCCAACTCCAGGGAGTCTTTATTGACTCCTTCGTCTAGAGGGATTTAGGTATGAAGGTGGGAATAAGAGTTTCAAACTCTCAGAGCCTACAGAACTTTGCACTATGCTGGGCCTGGATACCTCCAGAGCAGCCATCTTCCTTTGCTTATCTGTAGATAGCACAGGGCCTGGTTTGTAACAGGTGTCCAATCAATGCTTGAAGAATAGCCCAGTTAACGAAAGTGATGGTCTTGACCCTATTAATAGACTGTATTAATACAACGCTTTAACCAACAGGACATACTAGATAGGGCTATCTTTACTGATAAGCATAAAATACCCTGAGCTTGGCTTCTTCTTTCCCAGTCTGGAAGACATCAACCTGCCTGGCAGGTTCCTGGGAGAAAAAGAAGTTTCTCAAAGCTAGCTGCTGTTGTCAGATTACCTGGACCATATTTGGCCTGAGTGGGAGCCCAATGGCTCTACCTGGCTATGAAGCACACAATGGCTTGTAATGTTGAGGGCTACAGGAGAGAAGAGACTAAATGCTATATATTTTTGTGCCAGTCCTGTGGCTTGAACTCATGGCCAGTACCTTGTCCATAAGCATTTTTGCTCAAGGCTAGTACTCTACCACTTGAGTCACAGCTCCATTTCCAGCTTTTTTTGGTGGTTAGTTGGAGATAAGAGTGTCACAGACTTTCCTGCCCAGGTTAGTTTGAACTTCAATCCTCAGATGTCAGCCTTCTGAGTAGCTAGGAGTACAGGTGTGAATCACTGATGCCCTTTTTTGTTTGTTTTAAAAGAAAAAAGAGGGGCTGGGAAGGTGGCTCAGTGGTAGAGCACTTGCCTTGCATGCATGAGGCCCTTGGTTTGATTCCTCAGCACTACATAAGCAAAAAGAAAAAAGCCAGAAGTGGCTCTGTGGCTCAAGTGGTAGAGCGCTAGCCTTGTGCTGAAGAGCTGAGGGACAGCACCCAGGCTCAGAGTTCAGGCCCCATGACCGGACCCCCCCACAAAAAAAAATTAAAAAAAGAAAAGAAAAAAATTTATTGTTTCAATTTCCTGGAGTCTTGCATATATTCTTGGTATTGTTTGCTCCAGCTTAATAAAAGCATTTTACCAAAGTGTAGGGCTGTTTGTTAGGCTGAAAAGACCATCAACACAAGAAGGAGGGACAGTGGAGGTGTATGTCCATACATCCTCCCTGGAAAATATACTGAGATGGCTCACATAGCCCCCTTATGTGGTTTTTGACCACATAAAAAAAGAAGAGGTAGGATAATCACAAACAGCATCTCCCATTTCTTTAGAATTTACCATGCATCAGGCATTGTGCTGATGGATTTGTGGAGATCTTTAGTTCTTCATAGCCACTTGACATAGATATTATTATTATTCCCGTTTTACAGATTAAGAAATGGAAGCATGATAGGGTCAAGTAGCTTGCCTAGGGTTACACAAGGAGCTAGTTAAGATTCAAACCCAAGCCCATCTTCAATGACTATACTACCCTGCCTCTCATTTGTACAAAGGCTGTAGACCTGGACCTTGGGGAATGACTAAGAAGACCTGTCATATTCTTCAAGGGAAGAAAATATGGCTAGAAGCATACTGGCAGAAATATGTATAAAGAATGCCAGAGAAGCTCACCAGTCAGCTGATGTTAGGGAATTGGTGGAATAGGATGGGGGTAGGTTGGGGTAAAGTGACATGCATTATCTGGATGCCATGTGCATGGAGACAAAGCACAGTGTGAGCAGAAAAAGGCCAGTTTGTTCTGAGGAGGGTTAAGTCATCAGGAACCATGTACATTCCTAGGGATAGACCCCTCCTCACCCCCCAAAAAAGGAATTGAGACCATGTGCTCAGACATAAACGTATACATTGGCATTCTTCAGAGTAGCCCAAAGGTGGAAAAAACCCCAAATGTCCATCTGTAGATGGAAGGACAGACAAAATGGAGTATGTCTACACACTGGAATACTACTTAGTTTTTAAAAGGAGGGAACACTGACATGATCAACGAGAATGAACCACGAAGACTATACCAAAGGAAGTAAGCCAGCCACAAAGAACAAATGTTGTATGATTCCACTTATATATGATACACAGAGTAGTAAAATGCACAGACAGAAAGTGGTGTCTGAGGGAGAGGGGGTACAGGGATTATTAAACAGTATGCACAGAATGTTAGTTTTGCAAGATAAAAATAATTGCAATGATACTGGTTGAATACACAGATGTAGAGAACTGACTACTCCATGCCACTGAATTATATAATTAATTTTTTTTTCAAAAACAAGCAAAACATCCCAGCCACATTCTGGTCCACCATACTTGCAGTCCTTGGGAATGGTGATTTTTCAGGTCTAGGTATCTAGCCTTAGATGGCAGAAATTGCCCACTTGGTCAGAAGTGGCAGTAAGTGAGAGCTGCCTGAAGAGGGTGCAAGAGAGCTCTGGGACAATGAGTTTTCTCATCACCTCTTTGCTCCTCCCTCGCAAGTTCTGCTTCCCAGCCAGTCTGCAGAGCAGGAGAGAAACCCAAAGAAAGCAGTTGGGTGTGGCCTGGCTCTCAGAGAGTCCTGGGGAATCCCTGTGACTGAGCTAAGGTTGCTCTGCTCCTACCTTTCCTAATATCTCCAGGGAGATGTTCTCCCCTCTGAGACCTGAAGCTGTCCCTTATCCAGTGAGGACTGATTAAAGGTACCAACTAGTCTGCAGCATGGTCTTGGAAGGAGAAAGAGGTGATCCAGTGTAGTGAAAAGGCCATAAACCTGAGTACAGCAGCAGACAGGCTCAAGCTCTGCTTCTCTCATTTAGTAGTGCATAACCTTTGACATGGTATTGAGCATTTTTCTGCCTCATGTACCTTGTCTATAAAATGGAGTGAATAATAATACAGGGGCTTATCTCAAACCCGTGGTAAGAGGCAGGTATGGTGGTGCTCACCTGTGATCTCAGCACTTACGAAGCAGAGACAAGAGGGTCATGAGTTCAAAGCCAGCCTGTGCTATGTAGAGGGACCCTTGTCCAAAAACTAAATAATTGATTAATTAAGACCAGGATTAAATGAGATATGTAATATGCAGCCTGCAGTGATTGTGAGCCTAGTTATTATCTAGGAATGGCTCACAAAGTGACCACGTTCCTGTGATAAAGATGGACAGCAAGTGACTCTATGGGTGGGGAGAGCTACTAACAAGGGCATAAATGACCAGCCAGTTGCAGAGTAGTAGCTAGAGGAAAGTGAGGACAGCTGAAGAGAGAGAGAAAGCAAAGTCATGTTTGGGGCCTTTAGGAAAAACCACGATAGCCTACCATCTCCCTTAGGCCATGGCTTTGTGGCTGAAGACCAGGTTTTAGCCCTGCTGTGGAAAGCTATTGCCACTTTTGTCCTTCACACATGGGAGCCTTTGGGGAGGAGGAAGGGAGGTACTACTCCACCTTGGCATCTCCTGGGGCCAGCTGTACAGTAGCAGGTTGTTTCAATTCCTTCCCTCTCAGTGTCTAAGCTTGTTTTTGTGGCTGGAGAGGAAAGGCATGGGCGGGGCTCTGCTGCACAGCCCCAGGAACCACAAGCCCGCCTCCAGAGTGAGGGTACAGAATGTACCCAGACTGCAAACCACACCCTTGTGGCTTGGGGAGGCCCCTGGGACAGACTGGGGAACTGTCACACTACATTGTTTGAGAGCCCTGTGCTTAGCAACCAGCCTGGGATTCCATAGTACTCAGACAATGGGATATCCCATGGGGGCGGACCTGACTTCAAGGACCTCCTACCAAAGGGTTTTCCAAGACCAAAGATCCCTGTGATTTGAAGAGATCCACAGGCCTCCGACTCTCCTGGGAGAAAACCGTCTCTGGAGCTGGTCTGGCACAGCTTCCAGGCTGGGCCATCCTGAGGGAACAGATTCTGCCTTCCCCGACTTGTGTCCTCCGTCTTCCACAAGGCTTAAGTGAGCTTTCCAGGGCAGTGAAGGAAAGGGACATTTAGAGACAGTGAGGACAGTGTCCTCAAGCTTGAAGTGACTTGGAAAAGAGAGACGGTTGGGAGATGAGAGGGACTTCTAGTTGGATGGGTCACAGAAAGATCCTGTGAAAGATGAAATTGGGCGAGGACAAGTGCAAAGGGTTCATTAGTGACAAAGCCTAACAACATGATTTGGCTGAACACGAATAAACAAGAAAATACCAAGTAAAGGAGGGAGCTGACCACAACTAAATGTGAATCAACCTCAAAATAGAGCACAACTCAGTGATGTGGACCACATTTTCCAAATCAACCATCAGGACACAGACTGACAAGGATGAGTGTACTTATAGGGAAACAATTCTGGGTGTTGGAAATCATGACTCTTCCCAACAATTGTAGGTCCTAGGCTCTCTGAGACCATGTTCTGACAGTTTAGACCTCATCTCAAAGCTATGTCCAGAATCTGGAGAAAAACAAAGTTCAGAATGAGAAGAAAGATAAGAGATTGAGCATCTGGGCAAAAACTCATAAAGTAGAAGCAGTGTGGTGAGAGAAAGAACTTGCTGTGCAACATTAGGAAATTACTCAACCTTTTTGAGCTCTACTTATCATTGAAACTGGGATACTAATACCATCTGTAATAAAAATGATTGTGAAGATCTAAATGATTTATATAAAAAAAATACCAAGCACATAGTAGATCCTCAATGAATGTATGGCTGCCTATTTGGAAAAGGAAGGAAAAAGATGCAAGAGGACTGTCAGGAAGAAGTTGCTCAGCAGTTTCTTTGCAGACAGTAGCTGGAACAGGAGGAATGGGGGAAGGAGAGGGGTAAGAATCTGGCAGCTAACAGGCTGAATCTAGCCCCCTCAAGCAGGTTGTTGGCTCCAAAAATGTTTTCCCAAAATTTGAACTAATTGCCCATCTTTAAATACGTATATTTCTGAACTGGGTGTGGTGGCTTACATCTGCAATCCTAGCTATTCAGGAGGCTGACATCTGAAGATCTTGGCTCAGAGCCAGCGTGGGCAGGAAAGTCTGTGAGACTCTTATCTCCAATTAACCACCAAAAAAAAACCCCCAGTGGAAGTGGGTGGTAGAGTTCTCATGTGGTAGAGTTCTAGGCTTGAGAAAAAAAGCCCAGGTCCTGGCACAGAAAAAAAAAAGATTTATCAGAAAAGTCCAGACTTCTAGTTTTTCTTCAAAAAGTCAGAACATCTAGCAATTCTGGACCATTGTGTCTACCTGACAGTGATTGTAAGAGGGAGGAGATGGCATCTCCCATTGGCCTTGCTAAATTGTAATGCACAGATGCAAGTATACCTGAGGGGGCAAATGTTATAGTATGTGAATATGTTAATAGAGGTGTTATTTTAAAAATTCAAGTGCTGGGCTGGGAAGGTGGCTCAGTGGTAGAACGCTTGCTTTGCATGCCTGAGGCCCTGGGTTCGATTCCTCAGCACCACATAAGCAGAAAAAAAGCCGGAGTGGTGCTGTGCCTCAAGTGGTAGAGCGCTAGCCTTGAGCTGAAGAGCTGAGGAACAGCGCCCAGGCCCAGAGTTCAGGCCCCACGACCGGACCCCCTCCCCCCAAAAAATGCAAGTGCTGGTTCAGCAGATGCTTCTTCCTTCCTTTCATGCCAGGGATCGAGTCCAGAAGCTGAGGCTCCCAAGATCCTGCATTTGGGGAGAACGGGGATGCAGAGAGGAATGTGCCAATCCTAGGACTTGAACTCAGGTCCTAGGTACTGTCCCTGAGGATTTTTGCTCAAGGCTAGTGCTCTACTACTTGAGCCACAGCTCTACTTCTGGATGTTTGGTAGTTAATTGGAGATAAGAATCTCAAAGAGTTTCCTTTCCAGGCTGGCTTTGAACCAAAGTTCCTCAGATCTCAGCCTCTTTTGTAGCTGGGATTATAGGTGTGAGCCACTGAGACCTGGCTAACATCCTACATTTTTCACAAGCTCACAAGTATGCATAAGCTCCAGCCTTGGCACCAAGTTCTTTCTGTTTTCTTTGTCTTTGGTACTTAGGTTTGAATTCAGGACCTCTAGCTTGCTAGGAAGGTGCTCTACAACTTGTGCCACACTTCCAGGATCTAAGTTTGCTGGACTGGTTTCGAACTCATAATGATCCTGACTGTATGTACCTGGAATTACAGTCATGGGCTGCCGTGCTCCCTGTAGCAAGTTGTTTTTTATACAGCGGGTTTGCCGGAAGTTTGAAAAACTTCTCTTGCCTAGGTTAGGTCCCATCCCTCGGGATTGATTCTTCATCTCCAGCCATGCTGTCAATACTGAACATTGGTGTTCGGTGAGGTCTGGGCACTGGGACTGGAGAAGCCCCCAGCATGATTTCCCCTTTCCCCTTGCCTGCCTGGGAGCCCGAGGGATCTGACTTTAGCCCTGTTGTAACTGGCTCAGCTTGGCTCCCAGGCTCCGCTGGCCTCATCCCACTCTAGTTCTGGCATTCTGAGGCCAAACACTTCCTCCCCCTTCTTCTCCCCAAGTCCCTTGTTAGTGGAGTTTGTTTTGTTTTGTTGGGCAGCATTTAAGTGAGGACATGTGTACAGGCGTTTAGAAAAATCTGAAGCACTCCCATGCTCCCTGGTGCCTCTTGTTCCCACTCCAGTCATCCAGAACTGGCCAGGAGCCGCAAGCGGGGTGCAGTGCCCCGCCCTAGCCGCCCCGCCCTGTCTGGAGACCGCATGGACCCACATGCCTTCCGCCTGCCTACTGGCCGCAACACCGCGTGGGGAGCCATGTGCTGCCGGTTCAGTCACCAGGGAGGGGGAGCCAGAGGCTAGCGATGCTGCTGCACACAGGCTTGGAAAGCTGCTGAGCACCCTTCACAGGGAATTTTCCCGTGGGCCGAGGATAGAGGGGAAAGAAAGGAGGCAGGGACTGGGCGGGCCTGGGGAGGAGCAAAGAAGGGGGTGGGGAGCCTGCCCCAGGCTGCCTGGGCAATTTCTTATTGCGTGACAGTGACTTATAGCAGCAGCCCTGATAGTGGCCCAGACCTGGGCACGTCCTTCCAAAGCAAAGGTTATAAACCACAAAAGAACATTTCGTTCTAACCAAGTGGGAGGGACAAAGCCTGGGTTAGGCTCTTGGAAAGGATCCTCCAGCCAGCCATGCTTTTTTTTGTTTTGTTTTGTTTTTGTTTGGCCAATCCTGGGTCTTGAATTCAGGTGGTGGGTGTGGGGCTTTTTCACTTAAGGCTAGTGCTCTACCACTTGAGCCACAGTGCCACTTAACATTTTCTTGTGGTTAATTGGAGAAAAGTGGACTTCCCTGTCCAATCTATCTTTGAATCGCGATCCTCAGATCTCAGCCTCCTGAGTAGCTAGGATTCCTTCCCAGATGTTTAAAATCTAACCTCTGTTTTTCTGCCGCCACCACATACCCGTTTTCTCTGTGAAGTGGGCTTGACGGCAATTGTGTCTCATTGCTTTTCCTAGTGATTGGAGTTAATGACATCCCACCTAGAAGGTGCAGGAAAAGCTGGAAAAAGAAGCTAGTGTGAAATGAAAGGCTTGCTGGCTAAGGCCTTGCTAATTGATTTTGCACCTGAGACTTCATCACACTTGCTCTCAGTAACTCCAGTCAAGTGCAGCTGTAAATAGGAGAGCTGCTATAAAGTCTGCAGAGCAAACCAGTGCCTCCACCCCAAAATCCCTTCTCTTCTCAAGACTCCTTTTGGCCTGGAGGTTTTCAGTATGATGTGAGTGGGGGTACATGGCAGTCTGAAAGGCAGCAGTGGATGGGTGCATGCTTTGGGCAAAACTGAGGGAGCTGCTTAGAAATCTAAGTGGGAGGTAATCTTCTGAGTTTTTTAACCTTTTTCTTTTTTTTTTGTGGGTTGTGGGTCTTGAACTCAGGGTCTGGGTGCTGTTGCTTAGTTCCTTTTGCTCAAGGCTAGTGTTCTACTACTTGAGCTACAGTGTCACTTCTGGCTTTTTCTGAGTAGTTAACTAGAGATGAGTCTCATGGACTTTCCTGCCTGGGCTGGCTTTGAACGGTGATCCTCAGATCTCAGCCTCCTGAGTAGCTAGGATTAGAGATATGAGCCACTAGCGCCTAGCTTCTTTAAGCTTCTTGTTCCTTCATTCCACCCAGAATACCAGAGGAGGGGATTCTGCACCTGGAAAAACCCATCTTTGACCAAAATGAGGTTGAATATTTTCAGAAACTTCTAGTCCCTCCTCAGAGCCTCCCTGCACAGACAAAGCACTGACAGAATAGATTGGCCATCTCTCTTGCCCCACCTACCGTTACCAGCAAGCTCCCTACCCCTGCCCTTTGTCCTCAAGTTTGGCTCCTTCAACAGCTGCACCAGACAAGGCAGAAGGCAGAGGTCTAAAAGGCGCTCAGCTCAATTGGAATGAGAAGCCTCTGGCAAGTCACTCTGGCAAGTTTGCTCCATCTATGGAGCAAACACTGAGAGCTTGCGAGAATTCTTGGGTAGGGCTGAAGTTCAGTAGGATATGGCCCTGAGCTGGGACCTGGAGAAAAAGAATCCAGTAAAAGACACTCAAAAGTGGATTATTTTTTGTAAGACAGGGCCTCAGTATGTAGTCCAGACTGGTCTCAAATTCATAACCTTCCTGCTTTGGATTCCTGAGTGCTGGGATTATACTCACACACCACCACACCCAACACTAAGGGGAGATAATAGCTACCATTTATGGAATGCTCACTAAGTACCAGAGACAAGGCCAAATTTTTTGCATAGATGATCTTATTTAATCCTTTCAAGTACCATGATTTATCATCATTTTCAACTTTGGTAGTAGAAATTCAGATTCAGAGAGATTAAGTAACACATGTAAAGTCTAAACCTAGGAAAAGGAAAGCGAGGCCTAGAATTTGGATCCATCAGTGTTCAGAGTCGCCGTCTTTAACCCCTGGTCAGTACAGTCTCCCCATTGACTGTCATGGCTTCAGAGGTTATCAAGGAAGGGGCAGACAACTTCAATCATAGGCCAAGAGCTGATGGATTCTGCCTCCCACAGATCCCTTTAACAAAGACAGTGGGGATCTTAGGAGGATTCTTTTCCTGACCTCTGCAGCCCAAGGGGAGAGAGCCTTTTCCTGCTGTAATTCTCTGTCCCTACCAAATTCAGATCCATCAGTAGCCCAAGGGGTCACAGGCTGGAGTGGGTTAGAGTGAAGCTAATCAATTCCCAGACGCAGACTCTGCCTTGACTTCCAAACAGTGCCAAGGCTTGAGCTAGGAGAATGTTCTAGATACTCCCCACCAGCATGACTGAGATGGGATGTCGCTTTCATCAGCTGTGCTAAAAGCTGCTCCAGAAAAGGCCAGCACTGTTTTGACACCTGTTGTTTTCCTCTGTTGTGAACCTTTCTGTTTGGGTTAGCACAGGAGGCCCCGTGGCAATGTTCTTTGGGATTGTCTAGTCTCTGCCTTGGTCCTTCTGGCCAGAGACAGTGATTCAGCCTGCCCAGAGTGCTCACATCTGCTCAGGAGAACACTGTGTGCTCTGGACTGGTGCCGCAGCCCGAGGGAAAAGGGAAGTGTGCAGGACTGCTAGGCCAGGGAACACAGGGCTGGGCAGGGCAGGGGAGAAGGCTGCGAGAGCTTCAGCTGTGGCAGATGGCTCCTACACTTTCACCTAAGCCTCGCCTCCTCCTCTCTGGCAGCAGAGTTGTAGGGGAACTGTCTTTGGAGGGTCTTCCTCCCGCAGGCCTCCTCCAAGCCTCTGGCCTCCAGCATGAGCTGCACAATAAGGTAGGCTCATCTGATTTGAGCCACATTACCCCCAACACCCCTCAATCCTTTACTCACTGCCTTTGTCCCAGAACTGGGTTCACAGCCTCCAGCCTTACTCTCTATAGCTCTCTATTCTCCCTGCTATTACCAGAGCCATCTGGTAATTTTTCACTTGTAAGTGAAAAATTCAGTGGCTTATCGCCCATCCCCAGGTCCCAGGGTGGTTTTAAAACTTTCACAGTTCAGGGCTGGGAAGGTGGCTCAGTGGTAGAGTGCTTGCCTTGCATGCATGAGGCCCTGGGTTTGATTCCTCAGCACCACATAAGCAAAAAGAAGAAAGCTGGAAGTGGCGCTGTGGCTCAAGTAGTAGAGCGCTAGCCTTGAGCTGAAGAGCTGAAGGACAGCGCCCAGGCCCAGAGTTCAGGCCCACGACCTGGACCCCCCCCAAAAAAAAACCAAAAAACTTTCACAGTTCAGACTAAGCTTGTTCTCTACCAGGGTGGGGATGCCGGGCACGATGCAAGTCCTTGGGTCCATGTGTGTTCCTGGAGTTTCACTATATCCCTTGCACTGGGTCCTGTGTGGCTAGATGCTAAATGTAGAAACATTATTTGCTACACCTCCCATCATTTTCTACTGAGAACTTTATGCTCAGACCCTTAATATTTTGGTCTTGGCTGAAGTCATCAACTTCCAAACTCACTTCTTGCCCTTTACATTCTGCCTTCTAAACCATCCAATTTACTGCCCCAAGATGTAGCTCAGGCCATTTTCACTCCAGTCCAGATCCTCCCTGTGCTTCCCACCCTTCTCCAGATACTTTCCCCCAAGCAGAACGCCTGGTATCTGATTGTGTAACCTTTTGCACCGCAGACTACTGTCTGCATGTACTTGACTACAGTATAAGCTCCAAGAGGGCAGGTGTCAAGCCTTTCCCTGCTGCCCCCACCACACAACAGGTCTTCTATTTCCCCCCTCACAGGCTGTGAGCTCCTCCATGGCACTTTTGGGATTAAGTCATCTGTAGCCCTGTTGGGTTTAATAGCTCCTGGGGCCAGGCACGAGTGACTCGTGCCTGTAATCTTAGCTACTCAAGATGCTGAGATTTGAGGATCGCAGTTCAAACCAAGCACAAGCAAGAAAGTCTGTGAGACTCTAATCTCCAATTAGCCACCAGAAAAATGGAAGTGGAACTGTGGCTCAAATTAATAGAGAACTTGTCTTGAACAAAAAGAACTCAGGGACAATACCCAGACCCTGAGTTCAAGCCCCATGTCTGACAAAAATAAATAAATTAATTAAAAAAATAAACAGCTCCTGAGCTACGATCTGTTCCAGGGGGCAGATTCTAGAAATGGAAAGTGTTTCCTTGAGGAACTCATTAACTAGCCAAAGACATGGAGGCAAGGAAGAATCTCAGGGAAGTTCAAGGTTAGAATCAGTAGTGACCTTGAATAGTTATGTAGAGTGTATGGATGGTGAATAATGGCAGCCATTCAAAGGCAGCTTATTGGTTACCTAAGGCTGTGAGGGAATGTGGGGGGACTTCTAGTGCTGTGAGAACCTTTACAAAATGATTTTTATTTGCAGTGCTGGGGGACTGAACCAATGATGTTCTTGTTTACATCGGTCACCTGTTACCATAGAAACCAAGTGCTCTCTTTATTTACTATTATAAGTTTTGTGGTATGGCTTGAAGTCAGGGCCTCATGCTTACTAGGCAGGCACTCCACAACTGACTCACACCCACTGTCCCCTTTTTGCTTTAGTTTTCATGGAAGGTAGCTCATATTTTTGCCTAGGGCCAGTCTCAAACCTCAATGCTCCTATCTATGTCTCTCATGTAGCTGGGATTAAAGTCATGATCCACAACACCTGGCTTGTTTGGTTAGGCAGGCTCTTGGTAAAACTCTCAATAAAGCCACTCTTTAGACTACTTGCCTCTGAATCATGTAGAGGAAAGATTTATTAAACACGAAGAAGGTGGATCTCATACCTGACCCTCTAAATGAGAATTCACAGGGCTGTGGAGGTGGAAGGCATGGCTACTGTCTGTTTCAAAGGTTCCCTTGGTGCACTAATACCCAGTGATGCCAGTACTCATGTGGTGGAGCATAAATATGTATTACGGGCATTGTGGTTCTCCCACCCCAGCACACAATCCCTGGTGGCCACTGGGTAGACAGGAAGCCCATCCTGAAATGCCCCCTTCCCATCATGGGTGTCTCTCCCTGAAGCTCATCTTTCCACCAGGAAATGCACCCCTGCTCCACCACTAATCAGATTACCCTCTTGCACAATCTACCGCCCGTCCTCCTTCCCCCATTACATTTCCACAGGACAATCAGTCCTCAATTGCTCTTTCCTCAGATGGGAATTGCTTGTTTACATGTGAGCACTTGAGATGCTCAGACTATGTCTGGAAGTCTAAAGCCTTTAGCTTGGATGACAAGGCCAGGCATACCATGGCTGTGCAGCGGCTATTTGAGGAACTGAATCACTCGTGAAGACGGGCATGGGGCCTGAGTGCCATAAACCAAAGTGTTTTGCATGCACTTGGCTTTAGGAATGACTGAAGCCTGAGTTTCTTCCACGGACAGATCTGCCTGTCTAGTTTGTTTGACAGAGAGATCAGGTTTGGAACACTATTGCTTTATAGCTTCAAGGAGGTGGCAATGCAGTGGCCTCCACAACCATAACAGAAACTGTGGGGCTGGCCCTTGGGGCTTCCTGAGCATCATTCATTCATTCCACCCATTGTAGTGAATATCTCCTCTGTGCTTCACATTACACAGAGTACCAAAGATGCACAAATAAGCAAGACCAATGAAGTTCCTGCCCTAACAGAACTTCCAGAGTCTAGCCACGAAGACTGGTGAAAGGAATGGCAGAAAGGACTGTGGTTGTGATGTGTTCCATGAAGGGAAGTGAAAGGCCATTGTCCTTGAACCTGTGTAAAACAGAGGGATATAGCCTAGGTAGGTGGTGGTGGTGGTAGTGTGGAGCTCAAGGAAGTGACCACAGTCGTAACCTTGAAATTGAAGAGTGAAACAGGCTAAAAAACCCCAAAACAACAACAACAAAACATGGGCAGAGAGGATCCCAGACAGAGATGTGAGGACCCAAGACAGTTGCAAGCTTGACACATGTGTGGAACATGTGAGAAGGGTGGTATAGCCAAACAAAGGACGGAGAAACAGGGGGTGAGACTAGGCAGCCTAGGGGTCAGACCTTGGGTCAAACCTTATAGGGCCTGGTACATGGTGCCAAAGAACTTGGATTTTTCCAGATATGGGATGTGAGAGTTTTACTGTGGGTAAGGCTGTATAATCTCTCTCTTTCCCCCTCTCTCTCCATCTGTCTCTGTCTGACTCTCTCCTTTCTCTCTCCTCTCTTCCTCTCTCTCTTTCCCCGCCTCATTGGCACCAGTTGTGCCTTTTGAACTCAGAGCCTAGGTTCTGTCCCTGAGCTTTTTAGCTTATAAAAGCTTTTTTGCACTCTACCACTTGAAGCACAGCTCCACTTCTAGCTTTTGATAGTTAATTGGAGAAAAGAGTCTCATGTTCTTTGCTGCCCAGAGTTGGCTTCGAACCTCCTAAGTAGGATTACATGTGTTAAGCCACGAGCACTTGGCTAATATGTGTTTTAGAGAGTCTTTGGCTGCTGTGGCAAGCACAGAAGTAGACATATCAGTAAAGATGTTATGATGATGACCTGGCCTAACTAAGCTGGTGGTTGTGGGGACCTCATGACAGTTTAGCCCACTTAGTTCCCAGATGAGGAAACTGAGGCCCAGAGATGAGAAATCACACTCCCCCTTAATTTTCTCCCATTAAGAGAAAAAAAAAAGTTGCAGAGAACTGAGAAGAGAAGGCTAAGCAGATTCTGGCAGGATAAATTAATTGACCATTAGGGCAAAGTTAGAGTTCTCACAACAGAAGGAAAAGTGAGTCTGGTTATCTGTTATTCGAAGTACTCGGGCTTTCCACTGCCTGAGGGTACAGTAAGGCCAGTATCACCCCTCAGTTCCACATCCTAGCTCTGTTTAGTCTGGCCATTGCTCAGACAGGAGCTAAGTACTTACAGGCCAGCCAGTTCCTTCCTCCCTGAAGAATATAACGAAGTGCTGAGCTGGGCAGAACTCCCAGTGCTCACTGGGTCTCCCAGCAAGCAAACAGAAACCTCATGAAGGGCCACGTGAGGTCAGGAGGGCGGAGCTGAAATGCCTGAGCTGGGATGAGATTGGCTACTCCTTGACACACCACTTTGATGGAGGACCAATCACAAGAGCCACAGTTGCCTTGGGCTGTCTTCCTCCTCCTCCACCTCCTCCTCCCACTTCTCTCTTTACTTGTCCTTGCAAAAGCCACAGAGGTTCCCACCACAAAGTGAGCTGGGAAGAGAAGTTCCTTCCCTCTTCCAGCCACACCCGGTGCAAAAGGCCTTGCAAAGTGCCTGCTCACAGCCAAAGGAGGAAAGCGGCTCAGAGCTTGGGAAAAGCCTTTGTTCTTTGGAAAGAACTAGGTTGAGTGCAGATTAGGGAGAAAAGATTTTCAAGCAAGGCCTTGCTGAGACTGACTTGAGTGTACATAACCAGGAAAAGAATCCTAGACAGGAAAAGTACTCATCTCATAAGACCACAGCTGCTTTGTGAGTGCAGTTCTTTGCACTCTCTGTGGTAGATTGCAAAGGCTTAAGAAACCTTTCACTAATCCCCATCTAGACAATGAGGGTCAGAGTACATATTCTCTGAGCTTCTAGTAGTGAGCCTCTAGCTGTGAGTCACTGACCCAACTACTTCTCATACACCAGATACCGGGCAAAGCTGTTTACATTTTTTAAATCTCCTTCAATCCCCACAACAGCTCCTTTGAGCTACATACAATTATGTTCCTTTCATCACGTACACTTTAAAGATGAAGAACCAGGATTCAGAGAAGTTAAGTGACTTACTCAAGGACACACAGCTTGCCAAGGGCAGAGCTTGAGTCTATATTCTATTCAGCCTGCTACTAATCTCACACCCTAGTTTATAACTGCTTTCCTAAGCAGCAACTTTTCAGGCTGTATGCCATCCAAATTGTTCTTAGAGTCCCCACAGGGTGGGTCAGACTAATGACTCTGCTTCCTGTTTTACACTTTGAGTATTAACCTGACATGTTCGTGGAA
>NW_012267304.1:3102190-3142131 GCF_000151885.1 Dipodomys ordii
AATATATATATATATATATATATATATATATATATATATATACATACGTACAACTACTCATTTGTGCAGAAATAAAAACAAAAGGAGAAAGTAGAAACTAATAAAATGGTCACCAGCTGGAGTGAGCGATACCCCTAGTAGGTTCTGAAATGTCTGCTGAATTCAGGATGGGTTTTCTGTTCTCTAATGATACTAATGAGGGCAGAGGAGTCTAGTGAACATTTATTAGACAAGTATAAAAAGTTTCACAGACTCCGTCTGCCCAAGATCTTTTGAAGGTCCATACAAAGCCGCAAGGGTTGCTTGGAACTCTCTGTCCAAGGAAATCATTAACCTTCCTCATTTCTGGACAACGATGCAATCTGTTTTTTAAGGCCTAAATTAAAGGGAGAGGATACTGTACACTTTGGGGGTTTTCCACCATAATTCATCCTAGGCTCTTGGTCAGGGAAATTTGAGCCTGGGGCCGACTTGGCTTCCTGACCACTTCCTGCTCTCAGCCTTTCTCCAACCCTGTGCCTCTAATAAGCCCAGGTTGTTTCAAGTTCAGCTCTATTTAACCCTTTGAAGTATGGGCAGAGAGATGGCAGCTAAAATCCATGAACCATTCATGCACATCACAGATCGGCCAAGGATCAAATAAGATAATATAAATGGTGACCATGTGGGGGTGGCCCTTCTGCACAATAAATTATTTTTATTATGACTTTTGTCAATAGGACAGCTTATTTATTTATAAGATGGATGACACACCAAATTGGTACTTGTTGAGCTAGAAAAAGTCTTAAACTTTTCTTGCACATTTTGTGTGTCTCAAGCTAATTGATTCGGGTTCCAGTACCTTCTGACTGCATGTATTTTGTTTGTTTCTCATAAAAGGTGTAAACGAATTTCTAGAACTGTAAGGCTTGTTTTTTCTCCATTGCTCTCAAGAGCAATAAGTGTCCAAATGACGGGTTTTGTGTAAGCACCCGAGGAGCTCTGTGTGTGTGTGTGTGTGTGTGTGTGTATACACCAGTTCTGAGGCTTGTATTGGGGATTGAACACATGGCCTCATACACTTGCTTAGCTTTTCTGGTCAAGGCTGGTACTCTACCCCAGAGCAACACTCCTCCAGTTCTGACTTTCTGGTGGTTAATTGGAGATAAGAGTCTCACAGACTTTCCTGTCTGGGCTGGCTTTGAGCTGTAATCCTCGTATCTCAGCCTCTTGAGTAGCTAGGATTACAGGCATGAGCCACCAGCACCGGTCTAGATAGACCTTAGTTGTATAGAAAGAAAGAAATGAATAGAGTTGGTTATCTATGGGAGCAGGAGAAACGAGCCATATCAGGTGTTTAGAGGCATTTCTCAGTGAGGAATTAAAAGGCATGGAGAGAACAGTTGATTCTACTTGAGAGTATGTGGTCAGCAGGTCAAGAGGTGATTTGGGGCAGAGGCAAGCTATGAGCAAATGCTTGCCCATCATGGAGAAGAGCCTCCATATGGAGTCATGGGCAGCTATGGTAAGGAGGCTGGAGAGGTCAGGCAGGAACCAGAATGTGCGCTTGCTTTTCTGCAATGGGATGGAGTTCGAATTTTATTGTACGTGAGCTCATAAGCCACATTGACATTATGAACAGAGGAAAGATACCAGCAAGTTTATGTTTGTAGGGATTCCTCAGGGTGAAGTGTGGGGTATGGATTGGAGGGGGGAGAGAAAGGAAATTTCCTTTGAAGGCTACTGCTACCTCCCAGGTGAGACAGGATTGTAGCTTGAACCTTGAATATAAGTGCAGGTGTTTAGATTAACGTGTATTTCAAAATAGCTAGTAAAGAGAATTTGCATGCATTGAAAAATGTGTGATCTGACATTTACATGCTATATGCATGCAGTAAAATGCCATACTTACATAGGTAAGGAAATAAGTATATTTGTTTTTAATCATTGTTACTCCATCCCTCTTTATCTCCCATTTACCCCTCCCATCCCCCCCAAGTTGTAATGTTCATATCTTTTTCAATACATACATACATACATACATAAACAGAACTCTACCATGGTACTTATGAAAGCCATCTACCTTAATGGTGGCTTTAAAAAAATGGTGTTACTTTATGTCCTTCTAGAGATGTGACTAAATAAATCCTTTCACAACTTCAGAACTGACTTCTGGCTGACTTTCCCCTTCTTAAAAAATGTCATACTTTATCATATATATATATATATATATAGTTATTTGTAATTAAATATATTTTTTTCTTTTTTGCCAGTCCTGGGGCTTGAACTCAAAGCAAGCGCTCTATCACTTGAATCACTGCTGCCCTTTTCTGTTTATGTGGTACTGAGGAATTGAACCCAGGGCTTTATGCATGCTAGGCAAGAACTCTACCACTAAGCCACATTCCCAGCCCCTAAATATATTTTTTAAGTTAGGCATGATGTAATCCTGGTGCTTGGGAAGTGGAGATAGGAGGATCATGACTTCACTATAGCTTGTGTAATATAATGAAGCCATGTCTCAGAAAAACTAATATATAAGTCTGGGCATGATGATTAATACCTGTAAACCTAGCACTCAGGAAGCTGAGGCAGGAGGACTGTGAGTTCAGAGTCAGCTTGAACTACATAGTAAGACTCTATCTCAAAAAAAATCAAAACAAAACAATACCTCCCATTCCCTCTCCTCCCACAAGTAAAACCCAAGCTGTGTGTGTGTGTGTCACTGTCCATATTCTGGATATGTAGATATAGGCTGAAAGTACAGTCCTTAGCATTGGGTATGGTGCAGGGTGAAGGAGAAACGAAATGTGGGATAATTCCCAGGTTTGTGCCTTAAATGATTGAATGGCTAATAGAGTGATGAGCAACAGAAAAGAGTCAAGTTTGCTTGGAGAGGTGATTAATGTATTCTAGTATATAAGCATGACACTGGAGTAGGAGACCTAGTAGTAGTGGGAGTGGCAAATAGGGAGCTCAAAGGAAGGGAGTCTGGGGTCATGACTTGAACTATACATATGGAGATGTACTAGTTAAAAAAACAAAACACTGGATTGGTGGTATGGCTCAAGTGGGAGTGCTAGCTTTGAGTGAAAAAGCTAAGGACAATGTCCAGGCACTTGAATTGCAGTGCTAGGAAGGTCACAGTCAATCAATAAGAAAATATAACACTGAGTGAGGCCAAAATTGGGAGTGTGTGAACTGAGGGAGACAGAAAGTCTAATGACAGAGTCCTGAGGACCACACATTGTAAGATGAGGGAGTGGGTGATCTCTCAAGGTAGTTGTGATGTTGGGGGAGAGTTAAGAAGCCCATTTAAGGCTTAGGGGTAAGAGTTTCAAGGGCACATGTTCGGTGCTGCCTCAGCCATACAGGGGGACATGTTGAGAAGTGGCTATTGGGTCTGTTTTTTTCTTTGGGGGGGGGGGAGCAGTACTGAGTATTGAACCCAAAAAGGCTTCATGCAGGCTAGACTAGTGCTCTACCACCTAGCTCTACCCCTAGCCCAGCTTCCAATTGTTTTCAATGAAAATGAAACAATGGACATCAAATTGTCAATCATGAATTGGGGCTCTTAGCCAACTTGGATTATGCAGACAGTCTGATGGCCATCTTCATGGTTTCCTTCTAATAGATTCATGGGCCTTGTCTATGGACATGTAGGTTCTTTACAACAAACAAATAGTATCCAATGAACACATTTGCAGACAGTTCTCTCCTGCTGTGGATTTGGGTGAGGAGCAAAAGAGCTGAGAACAGAATGATGAGAAATGCCTCAGGTGCCTTTTTCTGGTTTTTACATCTAACACCTAATGAGAAGGCCTTGAGCTAAAAGACATTCTGTCCCTTTACAAATAATACAGCCTGTGAGCCACTTGATACTGAATGAAACCAAGGGGTTGACACCTGACACCTTATGTGGCAGCATTGGTGTACTGAACCTAGAAGCCAGGTGCCTGCTTTCATTGGCTGCTCTATCTGCACTTGCTTTGTGACTTCAAGCAAATGTCTTCCATTTGCTGAACTTTCACTGTTGCATGTGCCAAATGAGTGGGCTGGACAGATGATCTCTTAGGGACCCACGACCCCAACATTTTTCTACATTTTAAAAAAATAATGAACTCAGATAAGTACCAATGGCTCATGCTTGCAATCCTAGCTACTCAAGAGGCTGAGATCCGAGGATTACAGTTTGAAGCCAGCCTGGGCAGGAAAGTGTGAAGGACTCTTATTTCCAATTAACTCCCAGAAAACCAAAAATGGAGTTGCAGCTCAAGTGGTAGAGCACAGCCCTTGCACAAAAATCTCAGGGACCCTGTCCAGGCCCTGATTACAAGCCCCAGGACTGGCACAAAACAAAACAAAACAAAAAATCCCTCTATTTTTGTTCCCAGCCAAGATGAGCAGAAACTATAGAGTTGTGATATGCCCTCTGTCCCTACACATGTTCAGGCTCCTTCCCCATCAGTACCTTGGTCAGGAAGTATGATGGTACATGGGTGACAGCTGATGATCCTACACCATTCTAATGCAAAGTCTCCTGCTTACCTTAGGGTTCACTCAGTGTGTACATTCTGTGGCTTGGGATGAATGTATAACAATATGTGTCCCTCACTGCCATATTATAGAGCATCATTTCACTGCCCTAAAAGTCCATCTGTACTTTGCCTGTTTACCCTCCCTCCTCTCTTGCTCCCCACAAGCCTTTTTCACTGTCTCTGAAGTTTTTCCTTTTCCAGAATGTCATAGAGTTGGAACCATACAGTTATATAGCTTTTTCACATTGGCTCCTTTCATTTAGTAATTTGCATTGGCATCTCCTCCATGTCTTTTCATGGCTTGGCAACTCATTTCTTGTTAAGCACTGACTACCACTCCATTATCTGGAAGTGTCACAGTGCGCTTATCCCTTCACCTACTGAGAGACATCTTCGTCGTTTCTAGGTTTTGAAATTAGGAAAAAAAGTTGCTTTAAACATTCACGAGTGGATTTTTGTGCTGACATGTTTTCAGATCATTGGATAAATCCAAAATAGTGTAAGTGCTGGATCTGATGGTAAGGGTATGTTTTAGTTGTCTAGGAAACTGCCAAACTGTCTTCCAAAGTGGCTGCAGGGTTTTCCATTCCCGCCCGCAATGAATGAGAGTTCCTGTTGTTCCATGTCCTTGCCAGATTTGGGTGTGTTGCAAGTATTCTGAATTTAGGTCATTTAAATAGGTGTCTTGGGTTGGTTTGTTTAATTTTAATTTTGCAATTTTCTAATAACCTGATATTCAGCATTTTTCATATGATTATTTTATATGTCTTTTGAAGGTTTATTTAATTATTTGCTATACTGAGGATTGAATTCAAGGCCTTGTGCTTACGAGGCAGGTACAATTCTGCTGAGCTATGCCTCCTGCTCTAGTTTTTTTTCTGCTTTTGTTTGTTTGAAAGAGTTTCACTAGGTAGCCAAAGCCAATCTCCAATTTAAGATTCTTCAGCATCAGCTTCCCAATTTCTGTGATTACAGATCTACACACCTAGAAGTTATTAACTTAAAGTTTACTTTCTCAATTATTTATTTTGTAGATCATGCATTTGATATATGTGAAAAGTCATCGTATCTGAGATCACCTAAATGTTCTCCTATGTTAACTTAAGAGCCTTGAGCTATCAATTGGTTTTCCCTCAAGCCTAGTTCTCTACCAAGTGAGCCTCCACTCTGGTGTTTTGCAGGTTTATTGGCGAAAAAGACTCATGGATTTGCCTGCCTGGGCTGGCATTGAGCCTTGATCCCCAGATCTCAGCCTCCTGATTACAAGCTTACAGGCTTGAGCCACTGGTCGTTAGCTCTTTCTTTTGCTTTTGATGTAAGTAGTTTTCTTCTCTATTTTCCTTTTCTAGTAGGAATCTTATTGAGTTTATTGATCATCTCAAAAAAACAGCTTTTTGGTTTTGTTGACTTTTGAAATTGATTTTTTGTTTGCAACTTCATTAACATGCTTTTTCATTCTTCTTTCCTGCTCAGTTTGGACATAATTTCCTCCTTCCTGTATCCTGAGAAGGAGCGTCACATTGCTGAATTTTAGATTTTTTTCTTTTCTAATAGATATGCTTGATGCTATATACTTCCCTCTAAACAATCCTTTTCTCAGGGTGCACAAATTTTGATAACCTGTATTGCCACTTATACTTAGTTTGAAATCTTTTCATTACTTACAAAGTTTCTTCTTTGACCATATTTAATGTATAAGTATTTAGAGGTTTCCTACTACCTTCTTCTGTTGATGTCTAGCTTAATTTCATTGTGGTCTGAGAGCAAACATTGTAGGATTGTCAGTGTGGTGTGTTTCACAGCTAGTGCTCTACTACTGGAGCCACAGCTCCACTTCCTCCCTTTTGCTGTTAATTGGAGATCAGAGTCTGCAGGCTTTCCTATTTAATGTGGCTTTGAACCTCAGTCCTCAGATCTGAGGCTCTTGAGTAGGTAGGCTTAGTGACGTGAGCCACTGGGGCCTGGCATGATTATTATTTTGAACTAATTATTTTATCTGCTAGATAATAATTAAGAATAAGAAAAATACAATTTTTAACCTTCATGTCAATGATATACTGGATACAAGAAACTGCTGGGCCAGGGCCAGTAAGCTGTGGGGGAAGAGAAGTATTTTATGGTCTTCTGATTACGTGTGTGACTACCTCCAGTGTTTGTTAGTCCTCCATCCCCCCTTAGGTGGGGGTAGTGTCTGGAGGGGGCTTTCCCATATTGGGGACAGGAGTCCTGTGTCCATCCCCTAAGTCACTTATTGCATTATAGTAAAATGATTTTTCCTGAGGCCTTTTGAATAAGAACAGAATGCTCTGGACTGTGTCAAAGTGTTTTCTTTTCCCCTTCCTATGCCAGAAACAGGAGTGGATTTTTTAATAATCACTGTGAGGACCTGGTTGAGCTCCTGGAGGTAAAACTCACAGAGGTGCCTTCCCCCCTGTCCAGATGCCCCTGGAATTTGGAGCTCTAAGCCTTGGCCATATTGAGTCTTCAGCAACTGGTCAACTACAGTTCGGGTCTTGCTTCCCTGGCACTGGTACTTGCAGAAGTTAGTTTGTTTTTTGTTTGTTTCTGGAAAGTTGTGGTGAATTTCTGCATGGCCCCTCCCTCCATTTTGGAGAAATAGTAGTTTGCCTTGCAGCCCCAGTTCTCTGATGGTCTTAGGAAAGTTATTCGCTTTTTCCCCCATTTTTTCCACTTTTGTGTTTGTCATTAAGACAGTGTGGCAACTTCTCACTTCCTTATAATCACCCCAGAAACCTGAGGCCTCTATGGCTTTTCTGTCTGTCTCCTTGGCTGAGTGAGAAGCTTGGCAAGAATAGAAGGTTTCTGTGTCATAGTCATCTTCTCTACTCAAGGCCTAGTGCTGAACCTGGCACATGACAGCTGGACTGAGGGGTGTTGGACATTTGTTCTCTTTCAGCCTCAATGCCCTTGACTCTTTTGTTGGGGGGGGTGTCCGGTCATGGGGCCTGAACTCTGGGCCTGGGCACTGTCCCTCAGCTCTTCAGCTCAAGGCTAGCGCTCTACCACTTGAGCCACAGCGCCACTTCCGGCTTTTTTCTTTTTGCTTATGTGGTGCTGAGGAATCGAACCCAGGACCTCAGGCATGCAAGGCAAGTGCTCTACCACTGAGCCACCTTCCCAGCCCCACCCTTGACTCTTAATGTTGTTCTTATTTCTCTCTTGTCTTTCTCCCTCCTCCACTACAGTAGAAGCTGATAAGATCAGAAACCTAATCTGTTACTATCAAATATACAAAAGATTCTGTCTAACAGCCTGTCTACCCTGGAGCTTGAACTCAGGGCCTGAGTTCTGTCCCTGAGTTTATTGCTCAAGGTTCGTGTTCTACATTTGAGCCACAGCTCCACTTTTGGATTTTTGGTGGTTACCTGGAGATAAGAGTCTCATTAACTTGTGCAGGGTTGACTTTGAGCCCTGATCTGATCTCAGCCTCCTAAGGAATTAGGATTACAGATGTAAGCCTCCAGTGCCTGACTAAAAGAGTTTCCCGAGAAGTGTCGGTGAACCAAATGTCTGAATCTACAAAAGAAGGGATTTGATCTTGGTAATTTCATGGCAGAGACTTCTTGTAAATTTCCTCTTTCCATACCACAATAGGGTGCCTGTCTAGGCTCATTTGAAGTACTCCTAGGAGAGTGTAATGCCCTTCAAGATGAACCCAAGTGGGTCAAAGGGGTTAAATTGTTCAGAAGTGTATGGAAAAACAACTTAGCAAACTTTGGAGCTCAGCAGCTAAGCTCCAACATGTGTGTGGGACAATTTGGAAGCTTGATGTTCAGCCCTTCAAAACCACATGGACTTATGTAACACAACCCAGTTCCTTGGTTTTGCAAAGAAGGGGTGTGTGTGGCTGGGAGAAGAGAATGTGGTTATTTACCAGTTTTTTCCTAAGGGCAAAAAACAGAATGTTCAGCATTCGTGGGAGGGGCGGGAGTTGTGTTCTGCCTGAGTAAGTCTTGCTCATTACTAGGGCAGGGTCAGGTGACAAACTTCTATAACTTGGCCTGGCACCAGATCTTCCATAGCTGGCCCTTCCCAGAGAAAAATATTCTCTTCAAGTCCTTGTTCTTCCAGTGCTTTGTGACAATGCTCTGTTGTCTCATTTCCCAGGCTTTGTGAGGGCAGTTGGGGATAATGCTGTAGGATCTTCAAGGGGAACTACAGATAAAAGAGTTCAATTGTGAATCTTTAAAATAAAAATTCTAAAGTGCCCTTTGTTGTGGTGTGTTTCTCTCTCTCTCTCTCTCTCTCTCTCTCTCTGTAGTAGCTGGGAACTGAACCTAGAGCCCCATGCATGCTAACCAAGTAACTTTATTACTTGGGCTTTGCCCCAAGTCCTTTTGACATTATTTTTTTGGAAACACAATACTGCTACCATTGCTCAGGCTATCCTCAAACTCATTATCTTACTGCCTCTACCCTCTGATTAGCTGAGATTTTAAGCATATGCCATTGTACCCAATTCACTTGCATTTTTCAAAGGGGAAGAAATTCCTAAAACAAGAACATGCCTTGTCTCTCGGCTGGCTAGAAGCTGGTAAGATAATGTTGACATCCTTTGGAGGGAGAAGGAAAAGAGAATTGCAAAGAGCCATTTGGCCCTTGGTGACATCAGATGTCTTTGTCATTCTTGTAAGGTTAGTGACTGCTCTTCAGCATGAATGATGACTGCTGAAACTGATCCTGTACTAGCTTTGGGGAACTGAATATTATTGGGTAATTTTACTGCCAAGAATTCCTTTAGCCTTACAAAAAGCTATATTCCTGAGGGGTGTGGTGCTGTACTGCTATGCTTCCAACATTCAGGAGGCTAGGGCAAGAGGACTGCAAGTTTAAGGTCAGCCTGGGCTACAGAGTGAGACTGTCTCAAAAACAACAAACCAAAGCTATATTACCAGAAAAAAATGCTCAGGAATAAATATCCCCACACAGCCCATCTTTTCTGAATAAGAAGTTGCAGAGTAAGTTGAAAGTTCTATGCTGATCATCTTTTTACCACCAATAAAATTAAAGAGGATTTGTTCTGAAACTTTCACACAGATTTTTTTAACCTCTGTTTGAAGGATCACTAGCTCTTTTGCCTCCATAAAGACATGTAAGAGTATAGTTTGAGCTTCTTGTTTCTGGAATTTCTCTTGTAAAAGAGTCTTTTTGAATTGCCTCCCATGGCCCCCTTGTTTAGGGGACCCCCATTGTGCAGTAGCAGAAACACCCCTCCCCCCAAGAATCTGCTTTGCTCTCTCAGTTCCTAAGGCATCTGACCATGCCTCCAAACAGTTCTGCCCACTGGGGCACGCATATCTACTTTATGGAAGTTTGTGGTCACAGGCCTTTTTATGAAGCTCTTTTTGATAACTATCCTCATACACCCGGTCCCAACTCTTAATATAAATAAGCCTATAATCTAATCAGTTGCTCCATTGTCTGTTCCTTTCTCTTTCACTAACAGAAACTTGAATTTGTTTGACAGTAAGAATGTACTCAGTTAAACTAAGGAAGCCTCTCTTTTCATTAGTTTTGGCCAATGAGATGTAAACAAGCATGCTGTGCACTATTTCTAGGAAGCTTTCTCAAAACCAAGGAACTCTCCTCCTTCCCCTTCCTCCTTTCTCCTGCCGAAATTCTGGATACAGTGGCTAGAGGTTAAACAGCCATTTTGAACAGTGAGGCATTAGTTTAAATATGGTAGCAGCAATATGGAGGAAGATTGAATCTAATCACTTTATGTAACTCTGGGCTTCTGACCTTCTGGCTTCTTTTATGAAAGAGAATATAAACTATCTTTTAAAACCAACTACTATTTTTTTCTGTTATTACAGCCAGAGTTAATTATAACCAATACTATATCCTTACCCTAAAATGAGACTGGCTTAATGTGTAGCATCAGAAAATGGGCTGGAGTTTTATGGGTCAAAATGTGCCTATGGGGGGAAAGTTAGAGATTTAGAATATCTTTTTGTCTGGACTTTTTTTTATTAGCATACATTAATTTACAAGAGGGGTTTATTTGACATTCTATGCATGTATATAATGTAACCTATTAACCTCACCCCCCTTTTCACTCTCCCTTTTGCCATCCTCCTCCTTAAAACAGTTTTAAAACATGGTGGCACTTGGACTATCTTAAGGGATGACAGCAGGGGCTTCCCTAGAACAGAGTCTTAGAAATACTAGTAGGCTTTAGGCATTTCTTTCATTAAGTCAGTGTGAAGCATAGTGTTGACATGGACATATAAACCAATCTGATTAAAAACTGTTGCCAACCAGGGATGTGGCCAAAAGGGAATGCTACTATACTGATGGTGGGAATGTAAACTTGTTCAACCGCTCTAAAAAGCAATATGGAGGGCTGGGAAGGTGGCTCAGTGGTAGAGCGCTTGCCTTGCATGCTTGAGGCCCTGGGTTCGATTCCTCAGCACCACATAAGCAGAAGAAAAAAAAACCGGAAGTAGCACTGTGGCTCAAGTGGTAGAGTGCTAGCCATGAGCTGAAGAGCTGAGGGACAGCACCCAGGCCCAGAGTTCAGGCCCCACAACTGGACCCAAAAAAAAACAAAAACAAAAACAAAAAAAAAAACAAAAGCAATATGGAAGTTTCTCAAAAGATTAAACATACAGCTTCCTTATGACCCAGCAATCTCACTCCTGGACATTTGTACAAACGAATACAAACCAGCGTACACTAAAGCCACGAGCACAACCATGTTCACTGAAGCATTATTTACCAGAGCTAAGATATGAATCAACCCAGATGCCTCTTAGTGAGCAAGAAAATATGGGATATATACACAATGGAATTCTATGCTTCCATCAGAAAGAATGGCATTGCTCATTCATAAGGAAATGGAAAGACATGGAAAAAAATTATTATATTAAGCAAAGTAAGCCAGACCAAAAGAAACATAGACTGCATGGTTTCCCTCATTTGTAATAACTAGAATATGTCTATAAATCTACAAGTTAATCCAATGGGTTATAAGATAAATAATTACACTTGGACATGATAAACTACACTCTAAGCATTCTCACATTGAGAAGAAAGGAGAATATTCTTAGGAGCGGATCACAGTGGCTCAATAGCTATGTGTGTATGACCATATAAAATGATTCTTATCGAAATGAGCTCCAAGAAATGGAAATAAGAGCTTTTATTGTTTTGCCTTTTTTTGGTGTTTTTTGTTTTTGTTTTTGTTTTGCCAGTCCTGGGGCTTGAACTGAGGGCCTGGGTTTTTCTGGGTGGTTTATTGGAAATAAGATTCTCATGGACTTTACTGCCCTGGCTGGCTTCAAACCATGATCCTTAGATCTCAGCTTCTTGAGTAACTAAACTTACAGGTATGAAATACCAGCACTTGGCAACAAAAGAATTTTTATTGTACTGTTTTCAGTTATTTTCTTTCTTTCTTCTTTTTCCTTTGGTTTATTCCCTGTTGTCACTGTTTTTTTCTGTACCCTTTGTCTTGTATATAAATTTATATGATTTGGGGAAGGGAAGGGGAAATCACAGAAATGGTGGGACAAAGGGTGAGCCAATTCAACAATGATATTAACTAGACACTATGTTGGAAATGAAATTGGGGAGGGCGGGTCATAAGGGGAAAAGTCTGAGAAGATGAGGGAGGGGGGTAACAGTTTTAAAAAAGAAATGTACTCCTTACCTGACTTATGTAACTATAACTCCTCTGTACATCACCTTTATAGTAAAATTTAATTTTAAAAATGTTGCCAGTATCAGGAGGAAGGAGGGCTAATGGAGAGGACAAATGTGGTCATAATACTTTATATGCATGTACAGAAATAGAGCAATAAAACCTGTTGACATTGTTTGAAGAGAGGAGGTGAGTTTGATTCAGAGAGATGGAGGAGGTGAGTTTGATTCAGGGTATACTATATGCATGTATGGAAATGCCATAAGAAAATTCCTCCTGTAACAAATAATGTTTGCAAATGAAAATACGAAAAGGTATGTTGCTGTATATTGTGGCACATGTCTATATTTCCACACTTAGGAGGCTAAAACAAGAGAAGTGCCAGTTGGAGGCCAGTCTGGTAGACATAGCAAAACCCTGTCTCACAAAACAAAAAATCATTGACAGAAAAAGCAGTACATTGCATTCATGACTGAGATGATGACAGGTCAGTTTCCTTGCATGATTTGAAAGGCTTTGAGACTGCCCAAATCATCTCAACTCACCACCACCGGCTAAAGCATCTATGTCTCAGACATTTATTTACTAATAGGTAACTGTGTAAAGTTCTGAGAATCGGTGGTCCTGACCTGGGGAATCTTCCAGAGCAGGCAGGCAGGTAGAAACCAGACAACAAAAACCCCCCAGCAGCTGGGGGCTGGTGGCTCAGACCTGGAATCATAGCTATTTAGGAGGCTGAGAACTAAGGATCATGGTTCAAAGCCAACCCAGGCAGGAAAGTCCCTGAAACTCTTACCTCCAATTAATCACTATGAAAGCCAGAAATGGAGCTGAGGCATAGGTGGTAGAGTGTTAGCATTGAGGAAAAAGGAGTTCAGAGACAGTGTTCAGGCCTACAGTTTGAGCCCCAGGACCAGTAAAATAAAAAAACAGAACACACACACACACACAAGTGAATAATTATGATCGGTGATAAGTGCAATGAAAAAATTGTAAAGGAGACATTTCTTTGGAGGGAGTGGTGGACAAAGTTCACTAAGGTCAAGGGAGAGTGAGGGAGAGGAATAAACAGACTGGAAAAGAACAGGGCCGATTGTGCTGGTAGCTACTGGCCAAGGAGCACATGTGCTCTGAGGAACAAGGGTGCTGAGCAGGCTGAAGTTTGGTCAGAACTGGGGGTGGGGATGGTGACCTGCAGAAAATCTAGAGTATCGGCTGGTGCCAGATCACAGAAGCATTTGTGGGCGGTGAGAAGGAGTTTGGACTTTAGTCTAAGCACAGTGATAAGCCATTGATAAGCTTAAATCAAGGGAACGAGAACAGCATGATCAGATTTTGCATTAAGGTCACTCTGACTGTGGTGCAGGATTGGACAGGGTCCAGTGGGGAAGGCAGGGAGTGACCAGTATGTGAGTTGTGGTCTTCGTGGGAGACAGAATGGCTTAACAGTTCATGGAGATGACCGGGAACCTGGGCTATGAGCTCCAAGTTGAGTGAGCCAGAATGGGCAGCCTGGCTATGAGAACAGAAGGGAGGGAGGATCTCCTTTCTTTCTTTCTTTCTTTCTTTTCTTTCTTTCTTTCTTTCTTTCTTTCTTTCTTTCTTTCTTTCTTCCTTTCTTCCTTCCTTCCTTCCTTCCTTCCTTTCTTTCTTTCTTTCTTTTTCTTTCTTTCTTTCTTTCTTTCTTTCTTTCTTTCTTTCTTTCTTTCTTTCTTTCTTTCTTTCTTTCTTTCTTCCTTTCTTCCTTTCTTCCTTTCTTTTCTGCCAGTTGAACTCAGGGCCTAGGCACTGTCCCTGAACTTCTTTTGCTCAAAGCTAGCACTCTACCATTTGAGCCCCAGTGCCACTTCTAGCATTTTCTGTTTATGTGGTAGTGAGGAACTGAACGCAGGTCTTCATGCATGCTAGGCAAGCACTCTACCACTAAGCCACATTCCCAGCCAAACCCTGGTTTCTGGCTTGAGCAGCTGTGTAGCTAAGGTGCCACATGAAAAGGTGGCATCCAATAGGGAGCTGGGAGTCAGGACTTTGAATTTGGTTTAATGTCTGAATATTTGTGAAGGAAGGAGAGAGTTGTTTGTTTTTTTTTTGGGGGTCCAGTTGTGGGGCCTGAACTCTGGACCTGGGCACTGCCCCTCAGCTCTTCAGCTCAAGGCTAGCGCTCTACCACTTGAGCCACAGCACCACTTCCGGCTTTTTTTTGCTTATGTGGTGCTGAGGAATCGAACCCAGTGCCCCCAGCAAGCAAGGCAAGTGCTTTACCACTGAGCCACCTACCCAGCCCGGAAGGAGAGAGCTGTGTATTTGAATTTTGAGCTCAAGAAACTGCCAAGTCCTGGAGATACACAGTTCTTTTCTTCTTTTTTTGTACCAGTCCTGGGGCTTGAAGTTGGGGCCTAGGTGCTGTCTCTGAGGTTTTTTGCTCAAGACTAGCGTCCTATCACTGAGTCACTCCACTTCTAGCTTTTTCCCTTAAAATTATTATTATTATTATTATTGTGTTGTAGAGAGGGGTTACCATTTCCTGTTGGGTAATGAGTACATTTCTTCTTCTTCTTCTTTTTTTTTTTAACAACATCATCCCTTCACTTCTGGCTTTTTGCTGGTTAGTTGGAGATAAGAGTCTCACAGACTTCCCTGAAGGGGCTGACTTAGAATCATGATCCTCAGATCTCACTTTCCTGAGTAGCTAGGATTACTACAGGCATGAACCACCATCACCTTGCTTTTTCTTTTCTTTTCTCCCTTCTCTTTTTTCTCTTTTCTCTTCCTCATGTCTTTTCTCATCTTTTCCCATCTTCGTTCTGCCTTTGCAACAATCACAAGTCTCTCAGAGCAAGCCATTCATTCCCCCAGCCTATGTTGGACAGCCTCTGTAGAGTATTCTATGCTTTCATTCTGGTTTTGCAAACCAGAGCTCCAAAGGGTGTTGTCACAATACAGCTACTAGGAGTGGCACATGAAATGAAAAGTCTGAAAAAATAAAGCCATGGCTAATTCCTTCCTCTACAAACTTATATGGAGTCTGTGGAGGCTAAGCTGTGAATTGGCCTTTACAAGCACCTATTGATCCTGACTGCTCCAAAACATACCTTTTTTTCCAGTTCATTGCAACCCAGGACCTAGTCATTAACATAACTACCATGCAGGGACATCAGCAATGAGCACAAGCCATGGCCTGATGAGTTGTCAGACAGGAGCAGAAAATCCACTGATGCACCATGAGGGCTGCTTTAGAAACCATCCTTTCTGTTTTCCCCAGCTGTTCCTTCCCAGGGCAATTTACTAAGAACTAGATATGATGATGAATAGAATTTGAGCACCAGAAGGGAAATTGAAGGTTACAACAAAGAGGTAATGTGTGCTAGTCTCACAACCAGGAAGCTCTTTGTGGCTGTGACACTGTCTGACTTAGAAATGGTCCAATATAGGTACTTGCTCTTGGGAAAAAATGAGGTTTTGAGATGCCAGTGACTTACCCAAGGTCATATAGTCTTCTAGCTAACAACCCAGGACTCCTCACCATCTTTTTCTATCAATCCAGCCATCCAAAATGACCTTTAGGGACCAGTTTAATGTTATAGGATTGCAGGGCGTGAGGTAAGTCCTTGGAAGAAGAAACATCTGAAAGAATAGGTCAAAAGATAAAAATCAGAAGAGGATCAGCAAGCCTCAGTAATTTTTCTTTCTTCACAGCCTGCCTATCCTCCTTGGTTCTTGGTCTTCTGCTACCACATGTCTGGGGACTTAGGTCTAATGACATCATTTCAGCTCCTGTGATGTTCAGACATGTGCATATCTCCCATGCCAACCCTCTACTTCATTTCTCTTTCCACATATGTAAATATGTAGATATCTCCATATGTAAATATGCTTAGATCAGCCAGAAAATTGTGATAATTTTCTTCTGAAAAGCTCTCCCAATCTACCAAATGCAATACTCCCAAGGAACCAAAATGGGATGGGAACAGGTTGGTGTTTCCTGGGTATCCAGTTTGGGATAATGACAAAGTTCTTGAGATAGGCAGTGATAGTTGCATAACAAAATGAATATTGGTGAATATTGGTTTTGTGTGTGAGTGTGTGTGTGTGTGTACGTGTGTGTGTGTGTGTGTGTGTGTGTGTGTACGTGTGCTCAAGGCTAGTGCTCTACTACTTTGAGCCACAGCATCATTTCTGGCTTTTTAGTAAGTTAATTGGAGATAAGATCCTTACAGACTTTCCTGCTCAGGCTGGCTTTGAACTATAATTTCAGCCTCTTGAGTTACTAGGATTACAGGCATGAGCTACCAATGACTGGCTAAAGGTGAATATGCTTTTTGTAATTTTTAAAATTGTCAAAAGGGGCTGGGAAGGTGGCTCAGTGATAGAGCGCTTGCCTTACATACATGAGGCCCTGGGTTCGATTCCTCAGCACCACATAAGCAGAAAAAAAAGGCCGGATGTGGTGCTGTGGCTCAAGTGGTAGAGCACTAGCCTTGAGCTGAAGAGCTGAGGGACAGTGCCCAGGCCCAGAGTTCAGGCCCCACGACCAGATTCCCCCCCAAAAAATATATATAAAATTGTCATAAAGGTGATATATAGAGGGGTTACCATTTCATAAGTCAGGTAATGAGTACATTTCTTTTTGGATACTGTCACCCTTTCCTTTGTTCTCTCCCAGTTTCCCACTCCTGTCCCTGCCCACAAATTGTATAGTTCATATTCAACATAGTTTCTGTTGAGAACCACTGTTACATTTGTTTACTCTTTGTCATGTCTTTGCTTATGTTTTTGTCATGCTCTCCTTTACCACCCCCTCCCCAAGATGGATAAAGAAACAAGACAAAAAAAGAAAATAAAAAACTCTCTTGTTTCTATTTCCTGGAATTCATTTTGATAAATTTTATTTTATATGATGAGATGCACAGAAGCATTGTACCATTATGTTCCTCCCCTAAGAGTGTCCTTCTTCGGTCTCTCTGTGTGCAAATACCTAGAGTTAAAGGTGAATATTCTTAATGACACTGGACTGTACAGTCAAAATTGGTTAAAATGAGGTAGGACTGGTGCTGCTTACTTATAACCCCAACTACTTGGGAGACTGACATGGAAGCTTGAGTGCAGGAATTTGAGACTGGTATGGGTAACATAGGGAGACCCTAACTCAGAAAAGTTTAGGCTCTGCACTAGTGGCTCATACCCGTAGTTCTAGCTGGAGGATCTGAGGATTTTGGTTGGAAGGCAAGACAGATAAAAAAAAAGGTAAGAAAGTCCATGAGACTCATCTCCAATTAAACACCAAAAAAGACTGGAAGTCGAGCTGTGGCTCAAGTTATAGAGTGCTAGTTTTGAGCACAAAAGCTTAGGGACAGTTCCCAAGTGCTAAGTTCAAGCCCCGGAACTGATAAGAAAGAAAGAAAGAAAGAAAGAAAGAAAGAAAGAAAGAAAGAAAGAAAGAAAGAAAGAAAGAATAGTTAAAATGCAAATCAAAACCACTGAGACTTCATCCCATTCCAGTCAGAATAGCTATCATCAAGAAATCAATAACAAGTAAGGATTCAGGGGAAAAAATCATATACTGCAAATTAGTATAGCCATCTTGAAAATCATTACAGAGGTTGCTCAAAAAGCTACAAATATGGTTCAGCAATACCACTCCAGGACATATGACCAAAAGTATGTACCTCATCATATAAGAGAGACACCTGCATATCCATGTTTATAACAGCAGTATTTAAGCTAGCGAAGCTATGGAATCAGTCTAGGTATCCATCAACTGATGAGCAGATGATGAAAATATGGTATATGTAGGCTATGGAGTATTATTGTATGATAAGCAAAAATAAATTATGTCATTTTCAGGAAAATGGATGGAACTGAAATCATTGTATTAAGCAAAATAAGCCAGACTTGCAAATATCTTGTTTTCCTTTATATACGGAATCTAGATCTAAAGAACATTATTGTAAAAGAAGGGTTCCTTGGGAGGTATAGCAAGAGGTGGAAAGTTAAAGGAGAGAGTGAGTGGTTGTATATTATTGAATTACATTATCTGCATATATGAAAACAGAATGAAGCTCATTAAATTATTATTTTTTGGGAGGGGGTCCGGTCATGGGGCCTGAACTCTGGGCCTGGGCGCTGTTCCTCAGCTCTTCAGCTCAAGGCTAGCGCTCTACCACCTGAGCCACAGCACTACTTCTGGCTTTTTTCTTTTTGCTTATGTGGTGCTGAGGAATCGAACCCAGGGCCTCAGGCATGCAAGGCAAGCACTCTACCACTGAGCCAACTTCCCAGCCCTCATTAAATTATTTTAAGAAGAGAGAATGGAACCAGATGCCAGTGACTCATGCCTGTAATCCTGGCCACTCAGGAGGTTGAGATCTGAGGATCCCTGTTTGAAGCCAGCAAGAGCATAAAAGTACCTAAGACTCTTGTCTCTACTTAACCATAAAAAAAGGCATGCTAGAAGTGGTGACTCAAGTGTTAAAGCACCAGCCTTGAGTGGAAAAACTAGGGAACAGTGCCCAGGCCCTGAGATCAAGCCCAAGCCCTAGTACACACACACACACACACACACACACACACACACACACACACACACACACACACACACACCCCGACAAGAGGGAGTAAGAGAGAGGAGTGGTGAATTAGATCAAAGCACATGACATGTACAGATATAGCACAAAGAAACCTCTTTTCACAAGTAATATGTGCTAATAAAAGAAATCATTAAATAAACAGTTAAAATGGTAAATTCTATTATTTATGTGAAAACCACAAGCTAAAAAAAAGTTGTGCCATTCTTAACTTAAGGCTCGTTCGTTCTTTCCTCCATGTCCGACTCATTTGCCACTGGTCTGGCTGATTCTTTGCCTAGTGGAGGCTCCTCACTTTCCCACACTTAAGCAGCACCTGTGACTTGTGAGAATTGCTGCTTCTTGAGCTCTGACATTGCTCCCCCCACAGTCTAGGGGTGGGGCTGGTATCTACATCTTAAAATTCCCAAGGAACCTGCTGTGGGTGGACTTTAGACCACCCTTGAAGAAATATTGCCTTACCGTGTCTTTGGACTGTGTCTTTTCCTTTCCTCTTTTCCATGACCCCTATTCTTATCCCGGCTGGCCCTCATCAGCTCACACCTAGATTACAGCCACAGCTGGCCATTGCTAGCCTTTCCTTGGTCCAGCCTCTCCAGCTGCTGCAACCCATCCTGTAAAATCCTTTTGCATCACATAATTTCCCCACTCAGAAGCCTATCATGGCTCTCTGAGACCTATCAGATACTATCTAAAGTCATTTGGCTGGAGGCCAACCAAGCAGGCTTCCATCCTATCTTTTATTCCTCCATTACACTCCCACCTCTCTTGCTCTTATTTGTCTACTTTTTCCCTTCTGTTAATCTCTCAGTTGGCCTACACCACACAGGGAACACTTGTTTATACAGGAGAAATTATGTATATATATATATATATATATATATATATATATCTACATATCTATATCCTGTTTGAATTCTCCATCCTGTTTCTCAATACACCCATCTTGCTTCCCCCTCATCCAGGTCCTGTGACTCACTGGTTCCTTAAACCTCTCTGTGCCTTAGTGTTTCACTTTCTCATTGTAAACTGGGACGGTTTTTTCGTCCATCTGGTTTGCAGTACTGGGATGAAAATCAGGGCTTTGAGCCTGCCAGACAGGTGTTCTACCACTGAGTTACACTCGCAGCTGCTATAAAGGTACACCTTACTAGGACATAGTTCATGTGTTTGTGGGGGAATTAAGACTTAATAAATGTACAAGGGATTAGAATGATGTGTGGCCTAAAGCAAGAGTCATGTAAATGATAGCTGTTTTTGTTTTTGTTTTTATTAAGTGCTGTGATTATTGGAAATTTTCTGCTTGGATTTTGCTGACTGGCAGAGTTCTCTACTAAGCCTTGCCTGATGTAGTGGAGCAAGTTAAGTATTTAGTATTTGGGTTCCAATGAGCTTCTCTACATGACACAAACGAAGGAAACTGGGCTGTTTACAAATCTCTAACTGGTCCATCAATTCCTAACCAACTAGAAGAAGTGATATTTGAAAACGAGATTTTTCTGAATAAGTAGGATGATGTTAGGATAACTTCAAAATACCATAAGGAGCAGCAGGCTGTGCATCTAAAGTTGTGTGTATTTCTTCTGTACAATATGTTTGGAAATATATATTTATATATAGTGGAATCACTGCTTCTCACAAATTAGCATATGTATTATCGTTCTAGTTTTCAAATCCACATTTATGGCTTTTGTGGCAAATATAATCAATTCTTTTTAAACCGTCACTGCATTTTACTCACCATTATTGTGTTCTCTTTTTCTCCCTCCTCCCCCCTCTCTTTCCTGAACTTTCAAATACCAAAAGTGTTTGTGGGGGAGGGTCTAAGATATGTTTTTGACATTGCAAAGGTGATCACTGTCCATGGGAGCAATACTGAGCTCTCTGGCTCTCAGTTTTCTTGTCTGTCAAATGGAGGCAAGTCATCACTACCTCTTCAGGGCAGGAAACAGAATGTTTTCCCTTCAGGAGAAGGCCTGCGAAACAGGGCTCTTGTGATCCTTGTGCCTATGACAGGAAAGCTGCCTGGAGGAGAGAGGAGACGCTAGATAGGAGGTCACACAGTAAGGTGGCATGCCTAGGCTGAGAAAAATCACTGCTACAGATCTCCTTTCCGTAGTTCTGGGCTCAGCTGAGCCCAGAACCTCAGAGGCCACAGAAGTCTAGGAACAATATGTTTCTCAGCTTTTCCCCACCCTTGTTGGTTTTCTGTGGGACAATAACAACAAAGAACTGCTCTTCTATGTGAATAATGAACCTCCCCAGTTCCTCTTATCTGGGCTAGTAACCACTGTGGCCTCAGAAGTTGCAGTGTTTGTCTCTGTTTAGGCGGGGTTGCCTAGGAAACAAAGTTGTTCTCTGTTTACCACTGTGGCTGTGGGACAAGTTTTTTCCCCTCCTTGTACAGAAAGGACTTGATGACCAGAGAGGTTTGGGTGTTGCTGAGCTATTTGAGTCTTCTCTCATTTTTCTTATTGTGGTAGTGAGAATTGAACCCTCATTTATTTTCATCTATTTGTTTTTGTTCAGCTGGCAATAGATGTGCAAATGAGTAGACTTAGTCTAGAAACCCTTGGGCTTGTTTTGGAAGGGGGGGCAGTATTGGGAGTAAGTGGGGATTGAGAGCCTGGTCCAGTGGGGGCTCAGCTGCCTGGAGACTAACAACGCACTAACCCAATTTGTATTTGTGCCAGTGGCTGTGCAATCTTTGGGCCATGAGTACATTGGGCCATGTACTCAAGTACATGGGCAGGTAGACAATAAACATGGCGCCATGAATAACAAGGTTAGGGATGGGTGGAGATATTGAGACTTTAGAAGTCAGCAAGCAGGAGTTTTGCAACATTCTGAAAAATAGTCTTGGTGATTGGAGGACAAGCCAGTATGTATGGCCTTCACAGAAAAGGCCATATACCGTGTTTATGTTTTTGCCAGTCCTGGGGCTTGAACTCAGGGCCTGAGCACTTTCTCCGAGTTTCTTTTTGTTTAAGGCTGGCACTCTACCGCTTGAGCCACAGCATCACTTCTGGCTTTTCCTGTTATGAGGTACTGAGGAATTGAACCTAGACAAGCACTCTTGCACTAAGCCCCATTCCAAGCCCATGTATCATGTTTGTTACTTGGAACGGATATTGGTACAAAGGAGGGGACCAAGAGAAGGGATCATCTTGGCCAAAGAATTCTGTTCAAATGGCCAAAGGATAGGCATATATGCTACAGGATGCAGAGCTTGAGTGAAGTCACCACAATACTGGTGATTGTCTTCCTTAGGAACCAAACAGAAAGCTTAGAACATGGTTCAGGCCAGGGTAGGTCCAGGTGAGGGCATAATAGGAGACTCTAAATGCTGACTAATACTGGGTCAGAGAAACAGTAGGAAATGGCAGAAAAACGGGGCTATAGAGGTAGGTGACAATAACCCCAAGGGAGCCAGAAGAGGGGAGCAGGAAGCCGTAGCCTATGTCTAAATAGGCCTGCCCGCAGGCTGGCAAGATTGGTGATGGACAGCTAGCAACAGTGACAGTAGAGAAACCAGGACTGAAGATATCCTTTTTTGAGCGGGGTGAGGGGAGAATAATTGAAGTAGCACTGTCACCTCACACACCCTCCCTCCTCTGCACTCTAAGCTTCTTTGCCAAGGCTTAGGGTTGCGAGCAGATTGGCACTGAGGAGAAGTCATGATATGATTTGATAAGACTTATTTGTGTTGATGGGGCTCCTCTCTTGTTCCACATGTATACCTTTTAGGAGGCTCTCTTGGGAGTGTCTTTAGGCATTCTAAAATCACCCCATAAGCAGAATTTTGGTGTTCACAGTCTTACCTCACTGGTCACTCTGCAGCTGTTGTACAAAAGCTAGAGCAGAACAGAAAGGGAAGACCGGCAGCCTAAGAGCTGTGTGACTTCGGCTAGTGAGGGTCCAGGGCATGTTGTTTGTGCAGGGATGGCATGGATGGCCCGCAGTTACACAGGGGACACAGGTTTAGCACTCATAGGGCACTCAATAAATACCTGGTGGGTTGGCAAAACAGCTTCCTCCACTGGCTAAGGGGCCTCTCCCCACATCAGTCCAGTTACACTAAGTCACACACTAAGCTCGTTCTTAGAAAAAAAGAACAAAGTTTATTGAAATTTCAAGCTTACATTTGAACAAAAAAAAAACATCAAAGTCCAAATCCTGGAGACATTCAACAGGATAAGGTGTCAGAAAGTGGAAAAGTGTTCAGTTACAGAACCCCTTAGAGACAAGCTCCTGGGCACAGTCCCCATGCCCCACGGGATCAAAGCCATTTATTCCCTAATCTATCCCTTGTCCACAGCAGGATGCTATCCTTCTATTTGCCCTCAAGTTTTCCATTAAAAAAAAGTTCTCAACTGACAATGTGAAATCCAAACCGATCTTCTCTCAACCCCATTCTATGTAGTCAGCACCAGTGAAAGGTGGGTTTGGCTTTTGAAGGAGGATTTCACAGGTCTTTATAGGACAAATGGGGAAAGGGCTACAGCAGCAAGGCATCTCTGGCCGCATTCTGAGGCTGGTCCCCTCTCTCTGCCTTTCCTCTTGAATCTCACGTAACCTAAAGCACAAACTCCATCAAACTTGTAAATGAACAGTCAAAGAATTAGCTTTAAGAGGTGAGGGACCATTCAAGACTCCCAAAGCTGGTTAGGCCTTCAACATGTAGGTGTATGTGGCTATGTATACATCTCTACACTAAGATACAGATCTAGCCCTATAGGTATATATACACATTTATGGCTATATAGAAAAACTATGCCAATATGAACCAAACAGAACTTTGTAAGCGCTCATCCCAAAGCTGTAATCCCACACTGGGCTGTGCACAAAGCCATGCATTATACCATATTAACCAACAGAAGGCGGACTTGGCTCAATCTCTCCCATCTGTACCCCTTCCTTAGCAAGGCAGGGGAGAAAAGAGAGGTTGCCTCTGCTTAAAACACAAGTGGCTTCTTCATAGGAACAGTCGTTGCCAGGTGAAGCTGTTGAAGATGTCCATGGAAATGAGAAACAGACCCCTTATGCTTTCTAGAGCAAAACTGGTATCACATCACAAACTACTTTTCTCCTGTGCCAGCTGCAGCTAAGTTGCTCAGGCCCTGGGAGCCCCCAGGGCACGGTGACATTAGAGGCTCACTGGTTTGGGGTTACTAAGCCCCATGCAACTCAGCTTCCAGAGACCTGCTCTTTGTCAGGGGTCTGTCACTGGAGTGGACCCAGGTGGCCATGTCCTTGGGACATCTCTTGGCACCAGCTATATTAGGTGTAAAGTTCTCCACGTGAGATGACGCTTGGGGAGCCAAAAACAAACTGGAAAGAACTAGGTAGAACAAGTTTAGTGGCTCTGCCCACCCTGAGGACAGAGCCACTTACACTGCAGAGCCACCAGAGGCTTCCGGTGCTTGTGGGGATTCAGGAGCTGGCTCCTCAGGGCTCAGACTGGATTTGAACTTCTCCAGCTGCTCAGGACTCGCCAGGGTCTTCAGGAGGGTGTTCTCACGTTCCAGCTGTGAGTTCTTTTCTACCAGCTCACGAATCTGCTCCTTCAGGATCTCCACCTCCTCTCTCACAGCATACATCAGATGGTTCTTCACCAGATCCTGTCATGGAGCAAATCAGAAAGAAGCCATTTGTTAGCCATCTGGGGGCAGCTTCACATTGTTGTCAATCTACTAGGTGTCCGAGCCTTCATGTCACTGGTCCTATAGTTCTATTCCTTGTGTTCCCCTCTAAAGCACTTAAAACCCTCAGACAGCTGCAGGATTTGGGGCTATGCTAAGGTGAGGGGCTCAGTTTTGAATGACAGAGGTCCCCCTTTAAGTTGCTAATGACTTTCAAGTCTGGCTTTTAGTAACCTTTGGGTTCCTGGCTGATCTTTGGCCCTGGTGCTGGCCTAAATCCTGGTGGGAGGCAGGGAGGGAACTTGCAATGTGCCCTATCCTGTCATCTGCTTTCTAAACCTTCACCATGAATATAAAATGGATTGTTTTTGCCTTTTCTCCCATCTTACATGACAGTATATGAAGTTGCAGGTGTCTTGCAGCCTGGGGAGATGGGACACAGGGACACTTGCTTTGGGAGGGGAGGGCAGATGCAGATATGGCTGCATACTGGCTGAAGTTGATGACTGCACTAGAGGCAGGGAACTGTGACATCAGACTCCAGGGTACAGTTAAGGGACGTCTACCTGCAGGAAGCCCTGGGCTTCTTCAGCCATTTTGGCTGCTTGGTGGTGTATGACCTATACCTGATAAGGAGCAGGCAGAGGGTGGGGTGTTTTGCTCTGTGTTTCCTCCCAGCTCCTGCCCCCAGCCCCGGCTCTGCAGAGGCACTGCAGAGCAGTTGCATCCAATGAGCTCAAGCCTCTGCCAAGTGCAGGAGACGGACCATTGCAAGTCTTAGATCCCTGCTCTGTGGGTTGGGGAGGAAGCCAGAGGCTGCCGCAAAGCCCTAGGAAGCAGGAAGGGTCAGCAAGGAGGTCATCTGGCAAGGGCAGACTGGAAATGCTCTGAGGAGTGTCACTCTGAGCAGGCTGTAGGGAGAACAGGAAGCAGGGAGTTGGCCTCCTGGAGCTTTTGGCTAAGGCTTTCCCTGCCGGTTTCCTGCCCCCCCCCCACTGCCCCCAGTTACATAATCAGCAGCTAAGTGTGGGGATGGAAATAATGCAGTGATACTAATGTCACTCACTCACCATGGCCTGTTCAATCTTGTTGTCAATTGCCACCACACTGGCTCCAGAGGCACTGCAAAGACAAAAAGAAAAATGACCCGTTATTCATTCGGTTCTGTTCTGAATACAACACAGCTGCAGCCCCAGTCCTCCATGTGCCAGGCTCTTCCTTTCTCTTGTCTCCTTGGCGGTTTGTCTTCAGATCCTTCTCTGGTTCCTGAGGGGAAACTGCACATCCCTACCCAGGCTAGCTCTGTCCAGCCACCGCCCAGAGTTCCAACTGAGTAAAGCCACACACAGTCCTGAGGCGCACAAGCCAACGTGGCCTGCTCTTGGGCGACTTGCAAACAATGGGGCACACAGCCCAGAGAGGCTTCCCTCCTTCCAGCCCAGAAAGTCCCCGGCAAACCTACCAGTAGCTGAACCTAGCTAAGAATGCCTTTCCCAAGTCGCTTCTGGCCTCCTTGGCAGTGTGCAGCCAGACTCCTGCCCGGCTCTGCCCAGCCAGCTACACCTCGGTCTCCGGCTGCCTCTGCGGCTGCAGCAGCTGTTCTCACGGCGCAGCAGCCGCAGGGACGCTCCAACAGCCGATCCCAGCGCAGCGGTGACCCCCCCACCCCGCTCGCGTCCCTTACCCCCCGCCCCTTCCCAGGATGCTGCACCGCAGGGAACCGGGACCGAGGGCACAAGGCTCGGCTCAGAGATAGCACTAGCAGCCCAGCCCCAGCAGGCATCCCCCATCACCCCGCTCAGCTATGGAGCTGGGACCATGGTTACCTGTTATCCAGCTTAACGGAAACCACATCCCCTCCAAGCAGGGAAGAGAAGAAAGAAATGGAGAAATTGTGCAGCTGGTAGACCGCCACCTCCATGGGGGTCTGATACATTTCGGTGTTCATGGTTTAGGTGGCCGAGGGCTGTGGCTGGGCTGGGCAGGCTGGGCGGCTGCTGGCGCTCTGCAACGACCGGGGGGTCTGGCCTGAGCTAGGTGGGCACGAGGATTGCCGAATGGACTCAAAGCCAGGCAGGCACTCAGCAGTAGTTGAAGGGAAGTGACTCGAGGGGTGTCACTTGGTATGTCACAAAGTCCACAGCCTCCAGTCCAACCCAGACTCGGAGATATTTCAGCTTCTGCTTCTTTATATAGGAGGAGCCGGCTGCGTCACATGGCGTCAGGGGCCATGCAAATGAGTCTTGTACTGAGCTTTGTGGCCCAGTTAAACCACATCCTCTCCCTGAACCTTAGGCTGGGACTGTAAACAGTTCAGCATTTTCCTGTGCCAACTGGCATCGCCAAACAGGGTTCTGGAGATTGGTTAAAAAAAAAAAAGCACACTGGAGCTGATTTCTAGAGAAATTGGAAGAAAGGCTCTAACGGCGGTGGAAAGCATTCAGTAGAGGGCGGTGCTGCTTTGAAAAGCTGCTCTTCAGGTGTAAGCCAGTACACCCCCAAGGCTCCTCAATGCTCTTAGACCACACTCTCTGCATTCAACTCCCCCCACCCCCCCAAAAAAATCAGGAGCCTCGCTGTCTCCTGCCTTCTCAATCTCTCCCCTGCACACATACTTTATCACCAGCAAATTCAGTCTCTCAGAATGCACTTCTCCTCTGGCTCAGCTGGTAGCTCTCCAGCCTGCCCCAAATTCCAGAACCTTCCACTCCTCTCTTCCTTGGAGATGTGATCAAAGGTATGCATGTTCAGGTCTTTACTATCTGCATATGCACATGTGAAGAGAGGGTGTTAAGGACTAGGGTGAGTGGATCCATAAATAGTAGCTAGGAGCTAGGTGGGTAAATAGAGTAGGTAGATAGACACTGTGAGAGTGGGCATTGGTCTCTACACCCTACACTGCAAAGAATACATTCAACATTAAACAGATCTCATGCCTTCCCCCCTTTATGAGACCGAGTGTTGCTGTGTAGCCCAAGGTACCTCCTGTTTCCTCTCCTTCCTTAGTCCTGTGTATTATAGGTGCATGCCACCATATATGGCTAGCTCTAATTTTTAATTTTTTTATTATTTTCCTATAAACAGCATACAATAGGAAAACTACAAACCAAGAACACACACATACACTACCCTCAGAAAAAACATCTGCTCTGTGATGAGTTCAGTAATACATACACAATTAGAAATTTGAGAAGGTGGCTCAGTAGTAGAGTGCTTGCCTTGCATACATGAGGCCCTGGGTTTGATTCCTCAGCACCACATAAGCAGAAAAAGCCAGAAGTGGTGCTGTGGTTCAAGTGGTAGAGTGCTCCTTGAGCTGAAGAGCTGAGGGACAACACCCAGGCCCAGAGTTCAGGCCCTATAACCGACAAAGAACTTTGGGGGTTTAATGAAAAACTAAACTCCAGGATACAAGGAAAATGAGTTGGTTATTGCCTAATAGCTACATATGGGCCAGGATAGTGGTATATATTTTCCCAGCCCATGGGAGGTGGAGGCAGGAGACTTTTGAGTTTGAGGCCAGCATGCTTGACATGAGAAGATTCTGCCTCAAAGACAAGTTACACACGTTTTCATCAAAACATAATTTCATTCTTTTTCAGCCTCAAGATATATATATATATATAAAGATTCTTGAGATTTTTTTCTTGTCCTCCTTAAGTGAGGCCACCTAGTGGACAAAAGAAAAAATGCAACTAGGAGGAGTAAACCAGGCTTAGAAAGGGACAGGTGATGATGCAACAATCAACATTATTTACACCAACCCAGAACAGAGGAACACTGGGTTCCACACATATACAATAGTTTGGAGGAAGTTAAAGCCAGCACCCATGAATCAGTGCACCATAGGATGTGGTCCAAACGAATATTCTAATGCAATGGTGCTATTGGAAAAGTACTGAGACCTCTTATCAGCAAAGAAGGTAATTATTATTTGCTTGAGGATATTTCTTTTAACAGGTACCTAGCACTGACACCCTGGAGAAGGCTGCAGCTAAGCCCAGTCTGAAGGCCTTAACTTCCTGGGCTTCTAGTGTAGTTTTATCATTAAAAAGCCACCATGTCAGTGAGAAACACACAAATAGTGATCACTGTATTTGTCAAGGGCTGACTCAGTAAACTACCCAAACAAACCTGCTCACTAGCCCATTTTCTCCCATTTTGAGTGGGAGATAATGTCAATCTCAGAACATTATTAACTTCAGGCTCCCTAAACCCTGTATTTACACTAGGCTGTGTGTAGTAGATAGAACGAAGTGCAGATAATATTTATAGGCCATCAAGTATGTTATCTGAGAAAAACTCCCTTAAATCAAGAGCTTAAAGACTGTTGGAATTTCTTGGCTTATTAATCTTCCTTCTATGCCATCCAGAATGTTCTTAGTCCAGGAAGGATCACTGAGTTGCCTTGTTAATTTTTTTCTAAACTATTGTTACCCACTCCAAAATACAAAGAAGATGAAAGAGGAGACAGCAATAATCTGGGTTGGCAGGGACAAAACACCACCAGGTAAAAAAGGTACAGGACAGAAAGTAAAACAGCTCTTTGCTGTGGACTTTCTATGTGATGACAGAGGCAGAGAAATCCCGGCAGTTTGGGAAGGGAAAAGAGATTAGGTTTGCTATGTAAGTGGCACTAGAATGGTGTGCTAATTATAATTCAATTAAAAAAAACAAGCTGAGTTTGAGATTCACTGACCATAATCCTACCATTACAGGAGTACCAGCTATGGGCAGACACTACTGGTTGTGCTGTAGACCCTGCCGTGTAGGCACTGTCACTATTGTTCCACAGAGGAAAAAACTTGAAGGTCTGAGAATCTCCCTAACCCAAAGTGTTAGAGCTAAAGAAATGCAGAGCTGGGACTCCAGCCTATATCCTTCCCACCAAAAAAAATTTGTTTCTACTTTACTTACTCAAGTGGGGAGTAGGTTTGTTAAAGAGCTGAGTGGAGGGAGGTTCGTGTGAATGAGTGGAGGCAGTTGGGAGACTGGGTTGGAGGTCACAGAAGGTCCAGGAGGCAATAAAGGTGAAGGGCACAGGAAAGTCTTCCAGGGATGCCTACAGCACTGCTGGAGAGGTCTGGAGGCCAACTTTGAGCTCCGCAAGCACAGCCAGCTTTTTTGACTTTGGGGTTTGGGAAGATTATCTGAACTATCCTGGTGAGTTTTAAATGAGTGAGTTCAAAATGCAGCCAAGAAGTCCTAAAGACAGTTTCATCTGTCAAGAAAATGGGAACTATGAATCTAGCCTAATGGCTTCCAGAATGGACTATATAAGTCCTTTGGTACACAATGTTCCAAATAAGGTATGCAGTCTCAGAATAGCAATCACAGTCCAGTCAGACCTCCAATTCCAGGTGGCCCACTCATTGCCACCCTTAATTAGGCCCCCCTCACCCTTTTCATAGGCTTGATGTGCTTGGCTTTTTAGAATGAAGGCAATAAGAAAATAAGCTCATATCAGGGGTTTAATTTTAAAAGAAATAATTATTCAAATATGTTCCTGGTTTAGCCAACACTTAGACTAAATCGCTTATCCCCACTATACCTCTCATTCTGGTGTGGGAGAAAGGATTGTCATCTATTGCCAAAGCATAACCGGATCTCAGGGTCTGATAAAAGGAGACAGACAATGGACTTAATGTCTACAAAAGTTTTTCTAAGGAGGACTAGGCAGACAGGTGGGTAGAAGGGGGCAGAAGAGGAGGAGGAGGAAGAGAAATTCAAAGGAGTTTTCTGCTTAATCATTGGTAACTAGAAAATTCCTCTCCCCAGAAGAGCTGTGCCAAAACTTGCAGGTGGGAGTCTGTATTGTACATGAGACCCATTACCTGATCTAATATTTCAGAGTAATATGCTGATCTGAGGCTAACAGTGTCCTTGTGTCTAGGGGAGGTAGACCCCACACAGGCAACAGTGGAGCCAAGAGAGTCAATCACCCAATTAACTCCAATATTTAATGTCTCCAAACTCTCCCACAACTTAAAATCTAAACCACACAGTCTGATAAGCAAAAGACCTTCCAGTACCTTTCATGTCTAGCCCTAATGCCATGAGACTTTTTAACAAAATAGATCTAGCTGACCCTACAACTTCCAGGGGTGACCTTCTAGTGGGAATGGCATAATGAGAATGGGGGCCACTGTCCCCATTTCAGGAGGACCCAGGAAACCAGTTTATTTCCTTTGAGCTGAAAGAGGGTGTCTCAACATTCCTACAGATCTATTCTACTTCAAACAGGCAGACCCCTCCAGGAAAGGAGCCCTTGTCACTTCAGGTTCCCACAGGACAGTGGATGAGTGAGTGACAGAGGCTTCAGGCAGGATCTCTGCATGCTGCTGATGGGTGGGTAACAGGCTGGGGTGGATGCAGTAGGTTGGGGGAGGTGCTGAGGGGGAACATCTCACTTCCCTTTTTGCCACACTTGAAGCATTGTGTATGTACCACACAGCCAGAAGGAAACTATTTATAGGAAAGTCTTCCTTATTTTCTACAGGGAATGTTCCACCCAAGGATTCAGCAATGTTGCCAGAAAAACACAGGGTCCTGTGTAAGGAGAAGCGGAAAAAGACAGGATTGGAGAGGTGCGAGATCAGCCACAAAGCAAACACTGGGTTAGGAGCTGGAAAATGAAATACAAAAAGGATATTGAGGGTTACAGCATTAGTATGGCATTAATGGGAACTTCTGAAAAACATCCCTCCCCACCTACTCCTTTATTGAAGCCCCCATCCATCTCCATCAGAGGCTCTGTCCAGTTCTAATTACTTACTTGTCCCTTTTTCTGAAGAGGCTGGGGGAATAAGGAGGCTGAAATGCCATGGCTTAATTTGTCTTTGCTCCTCTCTTATCTTCTCTCTTCCCCTCTGATTCCACTCCAATGTGGAAGGCTAAAGACAGGAAGGCCAGCGCCACTTACATAGTTACTTTGGCTTCGTGGAAAATCCCCAATGTCCAGAAGGAGGGAATCAAGAAGAAAGACTGTGACAGAGAAAGTGCCTTGTTCTCTGTGGATCATGTGAACTGCCCTGTATGGCCAAGGCCCAGAGAACCCTGACTTTGGGGGGAGGCAGGAAAATGGGGAGGAGGATGAAGATGCAGAAAATGATGGAAAAGGATAGGAGAGAGCCCAAGGAAAATCCTGGTGGACAGACAGATACTGTCTTGGAGAAGCAGCCCAGCACCCCTGACACTGGATGATGGCAAAAGCAATGAATTGTGCCTTTCAGCTTCCTCCTGGACAGGGTCCCATGTGAGCTTCACAAACAATCTCTGAGTGACACTAGGGATGACAAGCAGGACCGAACCTCATTTTAATGAGGCATTCTCCCCCAACTGCCCTTATTTAGAGAATAAAACCTGCTCTTGTCGAATCACCTTCATCCCAACTTTTTTTGTGCCAATCTTGGGGCTTGCACTCAGGGCCTGGACATTGTAGTGGAGAATTTTTTCTCAAGGCTAGAGCTCTACCTCTTGAGCTATAGTTCCCCTTCCAGCTTTTTGGTGGTTAACAGGACATAAGTCTCACAGACTTTCCTGCCGAGGCTGGCTTTGAACCACAATCTTCAGATCTCAGCCTCCAGAGTAGCTAGAATTATAGGAGTGAGTCTACTCCAGTGGCTTATTATGGGGGGGAGGCGTTGTCTTGGTATCTAAGAAGGACTGGAAGTACTGGTGATTTATCCAGGAATACAGTTTAAACTAAGAAGATCTGAAATTGCATGAACCTTATGTCAATATTTATGCGAGTCTCCCTTTCCCTTGTGCCTCACAGCTGGGAAAATTTACCTCCCTAATTGTTCCGATCTCTCTTCTCATTTTCTATCCCCTTCAACATCCATTTAAAAGGATAACATGGATATTTCTGAAGAAGATATTGGTAAAATTAACCTTGGTAAACGGAATCACCATCTTCCTTCCACTTTCCCACACTTCTTGCCATTAACATTCAATTCAATTCAAATCAATTCAATTCAAAGTGATTAAATGCTTATTCAAAGCCTACAGTCCAAGTCATGGAAATTTAAGCATATTGGTAATAGAAGTAAAAAACTGTGCATCTATTCAAAATATCCTGGCTTATGACATGTTCAGAAGATCCCTCTACTGGTTAAACTTTAGTGAAAGCTTTGTTACAGGAAAAGCCTAGGGCTTAGGAGTGCACAGAAAGGTATTTTGGAGTTCAGAGGAACCATACTACTCCTATCCCTGGACATTACTTCACTCCATAGGAAAGGCTGGGCTTTTCTTCATCCCAGCATGCCATTTGACTGATGGCCACCCAAAGCTGGGGTTTCTGTAAGCCCCATGGCTCCTCTCACACTGTGACCAACAGTACCAGGGACAGGGAAGGTTCCTCAACCAATGATTCCCTGTGCTTGCTAGGCGAGTACTCTGCTGCTGAAGCCACACCCCCAGTCCTAACCCTAGAAGTTTATAAAGCTTCAAGACAAGGCTAGTCCTTTCCTTCTCAAAATGGGATCTTTTTTAGCCAGGGACTTACCTCCCCCTGCTAACCTCTTCACTTTCCTCTGGCCAGCTATCAGCCTCACTCTTGTTCTAGCTGCCTTAGAAGCAGGTGAGAAAGTTCCTTGCCCTCCCCCTGCAGACCCACAAGCATCTTCAGGAGGTGAACAGGACCCTGCTCCGCACAGCCTACACTCTGGAAATTGTGGTACCCTGAAGCTTTCCAGGGGCTGGGATAAATAACAAGAACATGGCCAGTGCCAGCCCTGTTTTTCTGCACAAGCCCTTTCCCAGCCTACTGGGGGGACAAGGAGACACTGATATAGGGCATTTCCACATCTCCTGTGCTCTATAGAGCTTCCCAAGAACCCAAGATCCAAGTCAGTTTTCCTGGCAGTTGCCAGTGTTATTTTGAGTGGCATGTTAAGGACTTGGAGCTCCTGGCAATGCTTGGAAGATGAGAAGCAGGGCACCTTGTCAGGATGCAGAGCCAGCAGACAAGGGGCTGTGAAGTGGGTAGGGGCTCTGAGATGGAGTACCTGGCTCCACTGCAGGCCCCACTATAGAATGGGGGCCTTTAAAGTGGTACAGGTTCCCTCAGGAACAAAGGATCAGTTAATAATGTTGGCCTCTTCAGAGCCTCCAGCTCCTCAGTCATGATGGGTAAGTATTATTAGCCTCCTTTGGCCCTTGCATTGTGTTTCTGAGGTCTCCTATACCTTACAGTGGAGCTATCCAACACAGGCTCATTTGAGGGGGCTCCCTGATCCTCTTTTGTGAGGCTCTATGACATTTGAAGAGAGGCATTTCTGATTGCAAAGGGACTCAGCTCTGTAGTCACCCTACTGTCCCATCCCAGCTTCCTGGATGGAGAAGAACCAGCATAGTTGGGGTGGGGATCAGTGGTAGGGATACAAGGGGAACACTACTCCTGGAAGAGAAAGAAGAAAGAAAGGAAACAAACATGGCAAGTTACTCCCTAGACAGTAAAACCTCCCCCTCCCACCGAACTATGGGAACAATGTTGGGAAACTCAAAAGAGAGCTGAGAGAGGCTAAGGAGTAGATTCTACCCATTTAAGAACTGCTAATAAGGAATAAATACACCTTATCAGGAAGAAAGAAGCACAAAGCACACAAATATTCATGCCAACGTTTTTTCTGGCCTTTCACAGTTTTATTCTGTCTCTCTTCCTCCTGTATTTCTCTGTCTGTCTGTCTGTCTGTCTGTCTCTGTCTGTCTGTCTGTCTCTCTCTCTCTCTCTCTCTCACACACACACACACACACACACATACACACATTCTCATGGCCCCAAAGGGATAGTAAGAATCAAGATTCAAGACACAGCAAGATGGCAAGGTAGAGCACTCTAGTTCAAGCCAATGTCAAAAGCCACAGCCTCTACCTCCTCTGACATCCAGAGCTGGTTGCAAAGAACATAGGTGACAGAGTTATAGCAGAAGCTTGGAGTAGCATTTAAGTGAGCACAGGAGGAACCAGCTTGAAGCATCACACTGCACATTTGGAATAGGAAGTCCCAACACTGCCAGGACTACAGTTTTCAGACATTAATCATATATGATAATAGAATCTAATGAAGAAAGAAAGATGAGCAGCATTTGGGCACAATCAATCATATGGCTGCCCAAGACATGACTCCCATAGGCTCTTCCTGAGCTATCCCGATGCAGGCAACTTCTGTGACTGGTTCTTTCAGAATGTCATCTGAAGGGCAGAGATGAAAATTTCTATCTATTCCAGACCTTGACTGTGTAACTGTAAAGATCACAGTTATATCTCTGAGTTCCAATAGACTCTTTACACTTTGAGGAATCAGAAAAGTTCCTTTTTTGATGTAAAAAGCCTGGAGAAGGTGCCATATGTGTCAACTAACAGTTCAGGTGCTTCCATAAGAACAGGGTAGTCATTCGGAAGGAAAACAATGAGTCTGGACAAGATATCTAATAGCAGGCTAACCAGAAAAGCTACCCTGGCCTCCAGCCCCAACAATTATAGTGGCATGGGTCTAGAGGTATGCAAGGGTATTTTTTAGATGATTCAGATATAGCTCTTTTGTAACATTCCATGGAACTGCTGTTAAGAATTACTACCAAGGAACAAAGTAGGGGGTAACAATGCTCAATAGGAAATTTATTTATTACCTAATTCATGTAATTGTAACCCCTCTGTACAGTATCTTTACAATAAAAAAAAGAATTACTGACAAGGTAGCTGGGTGCTAGGTGCTCACACCTGCAATCCTAGCTACCCAGAAAACTGAGATCCGAGGACTGCAGTTTGAAGCCAGCTTGGCAGGAATGCCCGTGGGACTCTTATCTCAAATTATCTACCAAAAAGCCAAAACTGTAACTGTGGCTCAAGTGGTAGAGTACCAATCATGACCAAAAAGGCTTAGGGACAGCACCTGGGCCTAGAGTTCAAGCCCCAGAACTGGCATACACACATACATACACACACACACACACACACACACACACACACACACACGAACTACTGACAAAGAATACACACACATTATCAGGAAGAAAGAGAAGCACAAAGCACATACATGTTTATGCCAACACCATTTCCAGCCTTTCACACAGTCTGATTCCCAGAAACAGGCAGGCAGGAGAAGGCCTCATTCCTTTCTTCCTGCAAGATGGTAAGGCAAAATACTGTAGTTCAAGTCAGAGTGTCAAAAGCCATGGCTTAAGTGTGAGAGTCAAGATAGGTTCTACCCAAGTAGCAACTATGGTACCATGGGCACTAAGACCTACTTTGTGTGACATACTCTGCTGTGGTTTTACATATTTTAGGCTGATTATCCATTCTGCCATCTCTTTTTTTTTTCATTCCTGGAAGCTTGGTCAGACCAGGAGCATTGTGACCTACTATTAGAGGAATAAACAGTAACCTACTCTGATTTACATCTAGATCACTGGAAAATTTTGTTGTCCTGTTACAAGGAACAGCCTCCTTCTCAGCTGTTCACAACTATTTGTGGGAACTCTCATCCTGAGAAGTCAGCTTCATGGAGGTGGGCATTACAGTGGGGAAGAAAGATGAACTAGAGAACAAGAAATGGCTAGCAAAACACAGTTTGATCAGTGAATCAACCCAAACTCCCTTCTATAGAAGCCAGCTGTCCTTATAGCCCTATGGCTGTCACCACCCTATCAACTTGGGTTGATTCCCAGGTTAGCTGGAGGAATATGACTCACTCCCCCTCAGGAACCTGCTGGGACTGACTACAAAGACTTGTCAGGATCACACAAACATGCCCATTCCCACCCTGATCCAAGGCTGGAACTCACCTACTTTCTACTACTGTCAGCCCATCTCATGACTGTAAGTCTACCCCTGGCCACAAGGCTGCTGCCACTGTTCTCCCCCTCTTTTTTATTTTTATGTTTAATTTACACTGCCAGCTAGGTTTTAGGCTTATATATAAACAAAGGCTAGGCTTTCCCCCTCTCTCCAGGGCCTGGACTTCCTGGCTGACTGCCTGCAACAGAGTGACTCCTTTAACCTTTTCTCTTGCTCCCTGAGACAGTGTTGGGGGTGCAGTTGGAAAAGAGAGATATTTTGGGCCAAAAGCCTGGAAATTCTTAGTGCCAGCCTAAAATGCCAGTGTAATGGTTTGAATATGCAAAGTCCCCTCCAAGTTCATTGGTTGAACTCTTGGCCCTAGCTGGCAGCAGTAGTTTGGGGACGTTTTAGAAACTTTGAAATGGAGTCTTAGTTGCAAGAACTAGGTCACTACAGATGTGACTTTGAAGGCTACACCTGGACCTTTCTTCATACTTTCTTGAAGTTTCCTGTCTACCATGAGGAGAGGAATCTTTGCCACATACTCTCCATGGAACCAGAATTTTAGGTCCCAGGCCTCAGACTGTGGGGCTCCACATATCAGGTCTGGCCACTATACCCTGAATAGAGACTATAATGGTGAAGGGCAGAAAAAGGAAATTTATTATGTGACACAGGCAGTATGGGAAGAGTCAAAATGAGTACTTCAGCTCATCTTCAGCTACCTTTGAGGTAAAGACATGAAGTTTAGGTTTAAATAGACAAAGAACTGGGGGCAAAGGGAGAGAGCTATGCATAATTATTAAACAGTACAGGTCAAAGTATGGCCTAGTTGATCATTATGGAGGAATTCTGATTCCAGAGACATTGTCAATGTCATCACTTCAGGGGAGCAAGATAAATAAAAATCATTGGTGGTCTGTCCTGAAGAGGAATTCTGCTGTTCCTTTCTTTGGAAGCAGTGCCTTCCATTCCTCCTTGTAAAGATGTTATTGATAAAGCCGGGCACAGGAGGCTCACGCCTATAATCCTAGCTACTCAGAAGGCTGAGATCTGAGGATAGCAGTTCAAAGCCAGACCAGGCACAAAAGAGACTCTTATCTCCAATAAAGCACTCAGAAAACCGGAAGTGGTGCTGTGGCTCAAGTGGTAGAGTGCTTGCATTGAGCTGAAGAGCTAAGGGACAGCTCCCAGACCCAGAGTTCAAGCCTCATGACCAACCAAAAACAAACAAACAAACAAAAAAACCCCGGATGTTATTGATAATTCCTGTCCTTCCTGGATTCCAGGGAGATTGTAAATAGGCTGGAAAGAATACGTTTTAGAGCAAAGACAAATACAAATTGGAGGCAGAGATACTAAACTTTTCTCCTGCTTTTAGTTAATTTGTGGTCCCAAGTAAAAAGTTAGTGCTTTACAGCAAAAGCATCTTCCCATCATGATGATGTCCTCCCTCACCGGCAGCCAGGAATCAATGAAGCTAAGAAGAGCTAAAGAACATCAACTGAAACTTCTGAAACTGTGAATCAAAATACATCCTTTCTCCTTTTCAGTTATTCTCTGGAGCATTTTTTTTATTGTGAAAATACTGTACAGAGGGGTTACAATTACATGGGCAAGATCTGGAGCATTTTGTTAGTGACGAAAAATCTGACACAATCAGTTCCCAGCCTTTCCTGAAAAAGTGAATGTGAAGCACTGAAGTCACAGCCACCTTTACCAAGTACAGATTTATTTAAAAGGCCATAGCAAGACTGTTAGGATAAAGCACAAAAATGAAAAATTCAAAACATCACCATTGATTAAAAATCTACTTACAGCTGTCTTTGTGCCACCAAGCAAAGACATAAGCCTCCAGATCATTGTAGGTGGTAGCTTTATGAGTTCAAGAAGCCATTAAGACATATGGACAACACAGCATGGTAGGCATGACCAGGAAATACTTCTCACCAATACTTACACACTTTAAAAATAAGAGAAACTCTAGCCGCTTTGTCCTGGAATAGAGCTCTAACAGCGACTAATGAATCCTGGTCAAAAGTTCTGACATCCTGTTATTTGCTAAAACTAATAATACTGTGGAGTTTGTTGACAGAGTTGCAGAAGAGCTAAGGTAAATATGGAAACTGAGGAACAGCCAAGTATAGACTGTTTCTAGCTCTGCAGTGGAAAAGAAGGGATTTCATAAAAATGTCTTGGAAATGCTGGAGAACTACAGCCTAAGTACCATGGGGAGATAACCCAGGATGTATCTGTCATGTCTCCAGGCATTCCTTTCCAACAATAGGCTACAGGAATGATGGGTTTGGCCTGTGAATTGGTACTGTACACTCAAGATGGACAGTAATGATAAAGAGGCTTAAGAGAGACTTCTCTGATATATTCCTCTGGGAAGATTCTAGAACCCATCTTAAATGGCCTTGGTTATTCTGAATAAAATGATGTCAGGAGGCCAGAGTTCTTCTTGACAACTAGCTAGGTGGAGGTCACATAGGCTTCTTGAATGCCTTATACTGCTAGATCTTCATCCCTCCCCCATATAATGTATAATTCTACAATGTATACATGTTTATGGGCGTTCTAAGATCTGAAAACATAGATAATGCCATTTTATTACAGATTTAAAGATGTTCTTTTTTTTGTTGGTCATGGGGCTTGAACTCAGGACCTAGGTGCTGTCCCTGAGCTCTTTTGCTCAAGGCTAGCACTCTACCACTTTGAGCCACAGCACCACTTCCAGTTTTCTGAGTGGTTTATTAGAGGTAAGAGTCTCACAGACTTTCCTGCCCGGGCTCGCTTTGAACCATGATCCTCAGATCTCAGCCTCCTTAGTGGCAAGGATTATAGGCATGAGCCACCAGCGCCTGGCTAAAGATGTTCTTTATGATACCATATATGTTTGCTTTTCTTTTCTAGATTTTATGTATGTCCTGTAAGGGATATTCTGGAAGTCTTTGAGCAGTAAAAAAGGCCATAAAATATGTGATACTCCCTGATGAGTAAGGGCCCATGTCCCCCAAAGAAACACTGCTGACAAAATTACCTCCCAGCAAAATGTGCAGTCCTTTCAATGTTGTTCCAAAGTCTACCATTTCTAACCTTGCATCCAGTTTCAATTTTTATCTCATGAGTTCCTAAATTATTCACACTGTTTATAGTGAAAGGGTAGTTTAGAGGATTGATATGAAAATGGAATTCGTACTACACTTCTGAAGTTCCCAGCAATCTTTTCTTGCATGTAGGACTTCTAACTTGCAGAAACTTTAGACTTTGACATCCTCTTCAATAGTGTAACAAGTCATCAGCAGGAACTCTTATTTCAAGCAGGACAGAAGGCATGGCCAGAGAGGACTGTAACTGAAAATATGCAATGCAAGGTCTCAAATGGGCATGAGTTGGTCTCCTAGGCTAGAATGTACATTCTTTGAGAGTAGAAGCTAGTCTTATTTGCCACTGAACACCCAGAGCCTGGACCAGTATCAGACAGACAAGGTGAGTTTAGTAAATTTGTGCAAAGAAAGGAATGGAGGAGGGAGGGAGAAAGGGGGGAAGGAAAGAAGGAAGGGAAGGAGGGAAGGAAGGAAGGAAGGAGGGAAGGAAGGAAGGAAGGAAGAAGGAAGGAAGGAAGGAAAGCAGGCAGGCAGGCAGGCAGGAAGGAAGGAAGGAAGGAAGGAAAGCAGGCAGGCAGGCAGGCAGGCAGGCAGGCAGGCAGGCAGGCAGGCAGGCAGGCAGGAAGGAAGGAAGGAAGGAA
>NW_012267304.1:3142181-3209437 GCF_000151885.1 Dipodomys ordii
GGAAGGAAGGAAGGAAGGAAGGAAGGAAGGAAGGAAGGAAGGAAGGAAGGAAGGAAGGAAGGAAGGAAGGAAGGAAGGACGGATTAGTTAAGTGTCGGAACTTTGCTAATGGCCAGTGAGGAAGAACTTAAGGCAAATTCATATTAACCTTTTGTTAACACTTGTATTTGGGAATGATCATTGTCTCTGAGAGAAATTCTGCAGTTAAAACAAAAAAAGATCTTTGAAAATCATACATACTTGGGAAACCCAAACACAGTTTAATCGAGTTAGTGGCCACTAATGACCTGGAAGCAATGCCCAACCCTTAAATAAGAGGGATAATTCACCTGGGTGTGTGTTCATGGTTCTCTCTGAGACTTTGGTAAGTTTCCATCTTTAGCTAAAGAGGCTGGGTCGGTTGGGAACAGGTCACCCACAGGGAGCAGTAGAGGGTAATAAAGCCAAGGAGCAAGATAGCCAAGTCTCAGCTGGCATCAATATCAAAGAGGGATTTAGGGCTAGCAGGCTGGATTCTCTGAGTGACATTCCATACAACTGGAATGATGGAGTAGGGGTGCGTGTGCAGGAGACAAAATCATCCAGATAAAAATATCCTAACACTCACCTAGATAAAGGAACTTTTCACCATTAATGTCACCAATGGGCTTCAAATTTTGAGTTACCTCACTAAAATGAAATGTCTTTCTCAGAGGAGGGAGCTATTTAGGTTTTCTCATGGCAGAAACACAGTGATCTACCCAGCTTGTCCTAAATAGATGAGGACTTAGTGGGCATCCATAAGAGATACTGGTTTTTGGTAGCCTTGGGCTTTCAGGGGATATACCAATGTGCCTAAGTATTCAAGACTGGGTATCAATAAACCAGACATACAATGGGTTGCTCATGATGGGTTGCTCTGAGAGTAAGAAAGTAAAATCTCAGTGTCCTGACAAGTCTCTTCTGGATATGGCCCCTGGGCACAATTGGGAGATAATCCAGAAGGCACTAGTCAGGTCACTGGGATTTCTCTATAATAGGTCACTTCAATGGTGCTTTAGGCCCAATGAGTGGTACTGATCCCTTGGACAGATAGTAATAATAGGGAGAATTGAAAAGAGAAGTCCTTCTTGCATATGTAGAGAGGGGTAGACCCTGGGAACTGGAACTTGATCATGCTGGAAGAAAATGATGTCAAGAGGCCACAGTTATATCACCTCATCCTTCTGTTTCTAAACACCATACACTGTTAGATTCTCATCCCTAAAATGTGCATCATGCCCTGCCCTTGTTATATAATGTACAAACCATGCAAAAGAACTGTTTTCTCCTTCTCTCCTTGATAAATAAAAGCAATCTGTTGTGGCACAGAAAGGCTGCCTTGGCCGTACTGGGGATATTTATCTTCAGTGTTGCCTGTCTCAAAGATCAAATCTGCTTGCTCACCGCAACCTTCCCCCTGGATAAGGTCTCTTCCTCAAGCTCTATGCCTCATTTGTAAGGTAACACAACTGAAAAATTGACCCCAGGAAGAGCCTGTGGCCGAAAGAGAGGTTGCTGAATTCTTCCCTGTGGTGATTTTTTTTTCACTAAGAGCCTTCTGTTAGCCCAAAGGAATGAGTCTGGTGAGGGAAATTCCAAGCAGAAGGACAAGTCTCTGGGGGGAGCTTTCTTTGTCCATTTTCTGCCACTTAGTTGTCAATTGCCTCTTCTGCCTGTGCACTGAAGCCCTGGTGGCAGACACAATATTCACACAAGAGCTGGCCAGGTTAGCTCTTGTTCCTCAACATTCATCCTTCTTGTCCTTGGTAAAACTCTGGAAAAACCTCGGTCCTGGGACTCCCTTTAACTTGACCAGGTGATGGCTAAATGCCTAACACCAAGTCAAGCTAGGTCTGGACAAGGAGGAAGGCAGGGGAGGGGTGTTGGGCATTCCCCCAATCCTGTGGCCCTGTTGTGAGGTGCTGACAGCTGAGAGAGGACCTGAAACCAGTTAGCCTGGTGCTCCCAGCCAGCAATGTATTTTCATCTTGTTTTGACTGGGACTGTCCTCCTCTGTGTAAACACATCCACATCAGGGGGAGAAAATGTAGAAGAGCTTAAAATAGGTGGGTAGAATGCTTGTACCCCTGAATCACCAGTGTAGGAAATGCCTTGCAGGTGGGCCTTGCTTTAAGCCAAAGGGATATAGGAAATCTCCATTTAGCAAGAAGGCAGGGTAAAGAGCTGTGAGGTCTTGGCCTACTGCTGAGAGATCTCAAAGCCTCATCTGGTCCAAATAACTGCAGTAGCTCCTAGGTCCTGACTGCCCAGAGGCCACTGTGCTAAGAACAATACATACCTTAGTCTTTTGAACCTTTTCAGCTGTCTTGGAAGTTGGGGATTGTATTATCACTAAGTCCCTTGTATGCATGAGGCTCTGGGATATTCAATCATTAAATGACTTGTCTGGGATTGCACAGCTAGCAAGTGGCAAAGGCCAGATAAGACTCCTTGGTTTGTGATTTTAAAACACTGGGCTGTTTCCAACTGGGCATTGCAGTTTGATTGTTGTTGTTGTTTGTTTGGGTGCTGGGAATGGAAGCAAGGACCTCCTGTTCTACCGCAGAGCTACATGTTAACCCCTTGCACCTTGCTTTGAAGAGAGTTGTCAGTTATGAAGGAAACTTGCACCTACATGTCTTTGCATTGAACCTCCTTCACCACAGCTACAAGTGAATGGGAAAAGTCTTTATCATGGCTAAGGTGGGGAAGACCTTGGGGGAGTCTGGCCCTTTCCACTAACTAAAATGAATCCCAAGTCAATGAATTCCCTGGATGAGTGAGCCTCACTGAAATGCTAGGATGGGATGGAATTGGATTTCAATACAGGTACTGGCAGACTGCTTAATTACAGATGCTTGGCCATTTTTAGAGATGGTCCCTCAGTAATGGCATTTATCCAGATGCCAGGCTAGAGAAAGGACAAACAGGCTCAGCATAATCCAGTTTAAGGTAAAACCAAATGTAAACATGTACTCTGAAACAAAGTGTTACCCATCCTGGTGCCTGTGCAGGGCTGGTCTCCAGGCTAAACTGTGAAGTAGGAGCCCATCTTCAGAAACTTCTTGTTTCCTTTCTGGGCATCTTCCTCTTCCCTATCCCTGTCAGGGAACCTGTACCCTCCTGCTGCCTGGAAGTTTCAGGAGGGTTGGTGTGGAAAGGGGAGTGGTGTTGGCATTCTAGCAATGCCTTCTTTTAGGGCTTCTCAGTCTCCCTCCCACAAACCTAAGGACCAATCAAAGAAATGGAATGAGGAAGTGGTGCTGTAGCTCAAGTGGTAGAGCACTCTCCTTGAGTTGACGAGCCCAGGGACAGTGCTCAGGCCCAGAGTTCAATCCCCACGACCGACCAAAAAAAAAAAAAAAGAAGAAGAAGAAAAGAAATGGAATGAGGTTTTCCTCAGTCAAGTCACAGTTCTTTAATCCAAAGACTTCAGCCAATGGTAGTTATAGTCATAGATTGAGAGGTGGCAATGGCAATTTTTGAATCTTTGCTCTGACTATAGGTAAGACTAACTCTATGAGTTGAGAGAAATGCCTCACTCTTATACTTGTTCTGTATTATTTCCAGAAAATAGTAGAAAGAACACTGGAATAGTAATCAGGAAACGTTAAGTTCTGATCAACCAGGGCAACTCTGAAAGACCCCAAATCATTTTGACCCACAGTTCCACCACCAGCTTACGATGAGAGGGCTGGGACTGCAAATTTCCATTCATTTGGGTGCTTCTTTCAAGAGTGATACTTCTGTTTAGACAGAGAGCTCCATGAAGCTAGGTGCTAGCTGTATCTCCAGTACTTATCTGCCACATAAGTAGTGTGCGCCAAAGGAGTAGCTGAATCAATGATTAACAAGTGACTTTCAAGGTTGATATCAGCTTAGATACCCTCCACCATGATCTCTTCACATGCAGCTATTTATAGCTAACCTTCTAAATCAATAGGCTTGGGGAAGAGGCTGAGTGGGACATCCAGGCCCTTGGCCACATAAACTAGGATGTGCCTGCACCATCAGGCATAGATACCCTGCACTAGGGAAGGGCAGATCTGGGACCAAAGCAGCAAGCAAGAGCTTCAGTGGGGCCCAGGTGGTTGCAGGATGCTGGGTTGGGGCAGAGCATGACTTGGAAGCTATAGGAAGGGTAGGGTTCATCAGAAGGAGCTGGAGAGTAACTTTTACACTGTTTCTGTAAAGCCAAGATAACATAGACCTGGTGGGTGTTTGAGTTGAGGTAGGAAAAGTGCCAAGTTACATGGTGACTCAAGGTTAGGAACTGGAATGGGGCCCAGAGCTTGGAAGCCTCCGCTTACCCCCTTGGGACTGGCCCCTGGCTCCAGGCCAGCTCCCTGAATAGCTCCCCCACCCCCACCTGTCCCTCCACAATCCCAGCTTCTTAGGCCAACCTGCTTCTTTCTCCAGCCCCTGTCACCACCCCTACCTCACTATCTGGAAGTCGCCCTCCCCCAACCACCCTTCAAAGACTGGCTGGTGCTCTCACCCTCTAGGGCTGTCCAAGGACAGCCCTGTTGCTGGGGCAGGCTTGTCTCCTCACAGTGTTGCCCACATTCATATGAGTACTTCCCTCCTTATGGAAGGGAAGGCTGCCATCTAGCATGAATAGACGTGTCTCTCCTTTCCTATTCTACCACATCCATCACTCAGACCAACTCCTAGGGAGATACCTAGATGGCATTGTGAGGCACTGAGGCAGTCTCCCCTGCATTCCTCATTTTTGGCGTTTGGTAGTACCCTTGTGCATTGTAATTGGCCATAGTTTCTATTTAAAAAACACCATAATCTCTAAAAGTGAAATTTCAGATATTAGTGATGGGTTGCAGGGGGTGGTGGAGTATTGAGATTTATGGGATGTTTCCCTTAATTCTTGAAATAACACTATGGAGGAGGTAACCTAGTCTGTACTCTTAATTAAGCCGATTCTAGCCTTCACTGACCAGAATTCTTTCCACCTCTTGCCATTAACAGTCTGTGTGACATTGGGTAAACCACCTAAATCTTTATGTGTTTTCTCTTTGTCAAATGGAGGTAATACCTTTGTCCTACTCACCCTGGCAGAGCTATAATGAAAATAAGAGATTCTTAATACAAATGTGCATGCATTTGTGTATGCACTTGTGTGCATGTATAGACATAGCCAACATGCTTTCTAAATGTCAAAGCTCTTGACTAGGATCAGAGATGGCTCTCTCTCTCTCCACTTGTTCTGCTGTGCTCAAAGGTCCATGGTAGAGGCCTTGGAAAAAACTGCCCAAATGCCCTAGAACTGCCCCCTTTCCTCTCTCTTATTCTTTGTCCTCAATGGCTTGGCCCTTAGCCACTGCTTTAAGAAAATCTCCTTCCCCATATTATACCTCTAACCGCCCATTCTGCTATCCTCAGGCCTTCCTCCATCATTCAAGGCTCTCCTGCCCTGTTCTCTCCCTTCTTCCAGCTTGACTATGACCCCACTTTCCCAGCTCTAATCTCAGGCTTTCCTCATCAATGTATCAAAAAAGAAGGGTTGGGTAGGCAATGGCACTTGGCTACAAATGCTGAGTACAGTACAAAACAATCAGCATGTGCTCAAGAAACAAACCATTGTTTAGTTACAGGTGCTGGGGGAAATCTTTGGGGTGGAGACTGCATTGGAGACCCAGTCATTTAGCTAGATCGACGACTGCCTGCTCCACCTATAGGTTCAGCAGGCTCTGCTTATCTGTGCTTCCCACCCACCTTTCCCTTCACCTCTCAAGCCAGGGAATGGGTTGGGCCATTTCACCTTTAGGTCCTGCACTGTACAATGTGATTTCAGTGCTCCCTGGACTAATGCCACAGAGTTTCTTTGGTATCCCCACCCTGCCCCCAGGGAGAGGCTGGGGAGCTGTTTGGGGCACCCTCTGAATTTCCCAGCACAGGCAATCAGCAGTCACTGCAGGGGCACACCCAGGAATCTTTCTCATTTAAAGCAGCTTGGCTTCAGCACTCAGAGCTGTGTTAGGGTGTAGGGAATAAGATCCACCTTAGGACAGCATGGATCAGACACTTCTGCCACTATCCAAGTTGACAGCATCTTTTTTAAAACTGGTCCTGGTGTTTGAGCTCAGGGCCTGGGCACTGTCCCTGAGCCTCTTTGTGCTCAAGCCTAATGTACTACCACTTGAGCCACAGCACCACTTCCAGCTTTTTTGAGTAGTTTGTTGGAGATAAGAGTCTCTGGGGACTTTTCTGCCTAGGATGGCTTCAAACTGTGATTCTCAGATCTCAGCCTTCTGAATAGTTAGGATTACGGGCATGCACCAACAGCACCCAGCTTCCAGCATCTTTCTTATATGGTTTAGAAAATACTAAAGAAAGATACTTTCCCACTTTTAGGGGCAAAGCCCTTGCTTTCATCTAAGTGCTCTCTCTGGGCTGCATTTCAACCTTCCTCTCTTCAAAGGAGGAAATTAGAAGCAAAAGGTGACCTTGCTAGGCCTTGCCAAGAAACTAGTGACAGGGTAGCAATTCATGCCCTCATTTTGTTGGCCCCTACCTCTTCTGTCTGCTGCTGAGCCCCAGGTGGGTGGGCAGGTTAGGATGCTCTGGTAGGCCATCTGGGGAGGCTGGTCTCATAATGGAACTAAGGAAGGTTGTCCTGGGGATACAGGACTCAGCAGCTGAACTGTGACCAAGGACTCTGAAGGGAGTGAGGTAACAGAGGGTGGGAGGTTGGCAAATTAAGATGGTAAATTGTCACATTTGTTACCAGCAATAGTAACAGGAATATAACAAAAATACCAATAGATATTTTCATTCAAAATTTGTTATTTAGCAGGCATTGTGCCCTGTATATGTGTGTGTGTGTGTATATATATGTATATGTATATATATATACACAGAGAGAGAGAGACAGAGAGAGAGAGAGAGTTTCATTTAGTCTTCACAATAATCGAATGGGGGAAAAATCACAGATAAGGAAACAGAAACTCAAGGAGGTTGTGAACTTGCCTAAGGTCACAAGGCTGGAGCTGAAATCTGAAGATCCAGTAGGCTCTATACTCATACACTTCCACTTTACCCAGTCCTCACTGTCTGTATCTTAAGCCAAAGGGCCTTTCAGGCACCAGCCTGCACTGTTCAGTCCCCCAAGGGCTTATTATAGACCAGTTACCTGTGATTGTTTCTTTTTCCTTGCTCTTATTTTCCCCTAAAAGTGTAATACAGTACTCCAATTAAGCATTTAAGAGTATTCAGAGGATGAAGCCTAGGAAAATACAAGTGTACTCAGCTCTAAAGCAAGAGATAGACAACTTTTGTATACTATGACCTCAGGTTAAATTGACATTTGCACTGACTCTATCTATGGTCCTGGGCTAGAATCAGCAAAGTATAAAATCCAAGGGTGCCAAACACTTAATGATGAGCCCTTGACCACACATGCCCCAATGGAAAAGTATTCCAGCTCCTCATTTGGGGTTTGTTAGGTGAGTGTGCTGTAGTATTTACCACCCTCCCCTGCAACTGACTCTGGGACCCATTTCAGTCTTCCATGACAGCTTATGACATCTTACCAGCATGCCCTTCAGCCAAGCCAACTCTCACCAAACACTCAGTAGTGTCTTTCCCAGTCATTCCTTTAAGATGATCTTGCCTTGCCTTTTCCTTCTCCTTCTTTTCCACCATGCACCCTGACTACTGCTGCTCTGAGAATACTATCCTTCTTTACTCCTATCGTAAATGTCTGATCTGTGTTGGCTGTTTCTTTCCCTGAACATACAATTCTCCCCTTTGGCTTACTTGGCCTCTTCTAGCTTCTTTTTATTATGTTTTGTTTTCTCACATATTCAGAGAGATGAAAGGAAACTTGATGGCCAACTCCTTCAATTCCTTCCTTTTATGGCTGAGGAAATTGAAATTTGAGTACAGACGATGACTGGCTCAAGGTTGTACAGCTAGATAAGTATAGAAGCTCTTCTTCCTTTAAGTATAACTGCAAACCATCTGTTCTTTTCCTCAGTGCCCTTACCCTGCCAGCCACCATCACCTCCTCTAAGTATTACCTAATTATTTGCCAACAAAGTAACCTGGGAGGCAGGTGCTTATAACTCATTCCGCCTATTTGAATGAAATACAAAGGTGGGAAGTGACCTTCTTACTTTTATATAGCTCATTGGTAATAGAATAGGAAACAGGATCAAGGTCACCAGGTCCTATTCCATCAAGATGCCACACACCTCTCCCAATTCCTCCTTCCTATACTCCCCTGGAAATGTTTCATCCTTGTCCCCTCCACTTTTCTTTATAGTATTCCCTTTTCTCATGTCTGCTATTTTCACAAGACTGTTGTATTTTACAGCTGGAAGGAACCTTTTGCCTATCATTTAACAGATTTTAAAAATGGAGACCAGGAGGGAAAACTGATAGCCCGAACTCAGACAGCTCATTTTGTGGCACAATGGACAACCAAACCCATTACCAAGTCATAGTTCAGTGCCTTTTCAACCATTCATTTCTTGCCTGAGCTTTATTCATGCTTGAAAAATTCACCTTCCACAGACAACTGGGTCCTGGAAGATCGGCAAGTGGTTGGATCCGGGTCATACAACATCCTAAGGGAAAGGTAGAAGGAGCTGAGAGCTCTGGAACCACCCACATCCTCCCATTTCTCACTCTGGGAGGCCCATATTGACCTTGCAGAGTAGTGACTATGAAATATGTTGAGATAAAGCCATGGCCTCTCAGATTTTCAGTTCATGGCCTAGACATTGGCGTCAAAGCCCAAGCCAGCTGCAAACGAGGTCAGTTCAGTGTCCTCCCAATGGAAAAATCTTGTAAAATCAATAGCACTTATAACGTCAACAGACTCAGGACCTTTCCTCTGTTTGTTTTTTCCTCCTGGATTGCTCTTTCTCACCCATCCTGCTGAGAAGACATAGACAAGACAGGGATCCAGCAAGGAAAGCTACAAAGGCCAGACCATGCTCTCAATCCCTGGATCAATAGTGATCAGGAGGTATGTTGAGGTGTGAGTGACTTGTGAGGACCCTATCAAAGTCCTTCTGGTTCTCTCCAGCAATGTTATTTATGTCTATGGCAATGTTAATTATGTCTAAGACATTCCCTGACAACTGATACCAGGTTAGGAAAAAACAGGAGGTTCCAATAGAGATTCTGGAGCTTTGTTACCGGGCCTTCCTTCACTCAGTAAGAGAACAACCCAAAAGTCAATTAGGCACCACCATGGGGCCTTCCTGTGCTGGGAAGTGTCTGAGGCTCTCAGACTGCAGTGGATCTTGGCCATTTGCCCAGACACACACCCCACCAAACCATGGGTGTGGGTTTATCCTACCTTCCCTTCATACATACAGAGAGGGTGGGCTCCCTCCATGCTGTTTCTCTATGGTCTCAAATGAGCTACTTCTTCCTGCCCCCTCCCTAACTATTCCTCCCATAGAAGTCCTGTCAGGAATTTGTACTATTCACATGTAGTCCTTTATATGAGCATTATGAGTATATTCCAGCCTGGATTCATTTAATAAATATAAAATGCATGCTGAGTACCTACTGAATGTCAGACACTGGTAGTGCCTATCAACTTTGTTTTGTGCAATTGAATACTACTCCCACTGGGCACACAGGACCAGATAAACAGCAGATTTGTTACTACCGGGCAGAGGAAGCCCAGGGATGAGACATGAAGTGGGTCCCAAGAGTAGGAATGTGCCATGGTGTGGATCCTTAGACACGAGTGTTGACAGATGTCCCTTCTCTATGTAAGATTCCAGGACCAAGGACAAACCTAACATCCCATAGAAGTTGCCTTGGATGACTACAAGAGGTAGAAGTAGGGACAATTCCAGCTTAGTAGCCTCCCCAGACAAGTGAAAGAACAGGCATTTTAGAAGAAACCACCTTCTTTTTTTGTCTTTTTTTTTTATTGTAAGGGTGATGTTACATAAGTAAGGTAACGAGTACATTTCTTTTCTTTTTTTTTTTTTTTGTCGGTCGCGGGGCTTGAACTCTGGACCTGGGCGCTGTCCCTCAGCTCTTCAGCTCAAGGCGAGCGCTCTACCACTTGAGCTACAGCGCCACTTCCGGTTTTCTGGTGGTTTTATTGGAGATAGGAGTCTCACAGACTTTCCTGCCCGGGCTGGCTTTGAACCGTGATCCTCAGATCTCAGCCTCCTGAGTAGCTAGGATTACAGGCGTGAGCCACCAGTGCCCGGCTGAGTACATTTCTTTTTAAACAATGTTACCCTCTCCCTCATTTTCTCTCATAAACCACCCTCTCTTTTCTGATCTATCCTCTGAGCACTTGAAGTTGGATCAATGGTTGGGCAAAATCCACCCAAGACATCCAAAGGCAAAGAAGTAGCTGTTCAGTGGTGGAAACTTTTCCGGGTTAAACAATCCACCCCCTCCTAAATGTATGAACAAGATTTTGCAGCTCATCTTCTCCTAGGCAAGGTTTTGGCCCTGTGCCTGCTCCCCCAACCCTGCCCTCTGGGTGATCTTGCTCAAGGATGCCAAGGGAGTTGGTAGCAGGGGCTGGGAGCAGAGCCCAGGTTTCCTGGATCCTGGCCTGACACTCCTGCCACCAGACCCTGCTGCAGCTCCCTCCCTTCTCTTACCCTTTGTGCTCAGTCTGCACCCCCTGGAGACGTCTGTCCCACACCCCACTGGCTTTCATTGGGAGAGATGTTTCTCTCCAACACCAGTCAGCAGGCCAGCCATATGGAGCATAGGGAGTCTGTCTGGCTGCTGTCTGTGGGGCCATGCCTGAGGCTGGAGGGGGAAGGCAGGCCACTTTGGTGGTCTCAGACCAGTATATCTGGATCCCTAAGGCAGACAGTGATATCAGGGGCCCTAAGTGAGACCCCTGGGCTTGGCTTCCCAGAGCTATGTTCAGGTTACAGTGGGGCTCCCACCCCCAGCCTTGTTGCTATGACACATGGCTCTACAAGTGCTGAGCGGCATTGTCGGGGCCGGATGCAAACAGCACGCAGCAGGGTCTAGCTGTGAGCCAGTTGGCCAGCTGACATTTCAGGGTCCAAAGAGCTTGTGTGTACTGGACAAGCTGTTTATTGTGGTGTTGGCACTGCCCAGCCCTTCAGACAGCAACAAATGCTCCCAAACTGGGAAAGGAGAGGAAATAAGGAATCAGTCGTAGCCAAAGAAAACCTGAAATCTCTTCCCTCTTGCCATTTGCTCCCTGCAGCTGACATGCTGCTGGTGCCAACCATCGGAAGTACCCGGGAAGGAACCGGAGGGAGCAAGCCCCACAAACCTTCATTCGTGAGGACCTAGATCACAAATCATGTCAGTACTCACGTCAGCCTCCTGACTGCTCAGTGCTCAGAGGCTGATGCTGATAGCACATTGAGCAATCCATATTTTGGACATTTTAGTGACAAAAGGTTTAACATACCTCTCCTCCCACCTCACAGGAGATAGTCATAAACAAATCGTGACAGAAACAGTCCTTTGAAGTCCTGACCCAGTCCTTTTAGATATGCTCAAGGTTGGTTACGTGCTGGAGAAAATGTGGCAACAGTATGTTTTAGACCATAGGGTGAGATGGAGACGTGAGACAAAGACCCCAGTGAGTAAAGTCAGAAAGTCAAAAAAACAGAGTGCAGATAAGTTGTGGGGGAGATAGAACATCCCAGAAGACATCTGGCCCATGTCCAGGAGCTATGCTATGGCCTGAAGGGAAGCTCTACCTGGAGGGAAATAATCAGGAACAAGAGGTTAAGCTGTACCTCAGGCTGTTGCCTTTTGTACCTTGTTCCACCAAGGATGGTAGTTGCTATGGTTGAATAAACAGAACTGCCACAAGGTCTTCACAATGTCCTGGTCAGGGTCCCTGGCCTATGATTTATCATGAAGTCAGTCTTAGCAGCACAGCTGTGTGTGAATAAACACATTCAATCATCACGCATATACAGGGCAATAGTAATGAACATCAGCCGTAGACAGTTCCCAAGTATCTACTTTGTGCCAGGCAGTGTTTAAAACACTTTATATGCAATATATGTGTGATTACAATTAGCACTTCTCAAACTCAAGGGGTTAGAATAGTCTGTGCTACTCCTAGTTTTTACAGAGGGAAATCTGAGGCCCCTGATGTGACTCAAAGTCACATCAGAAATAGGAAGTGACTGATTATGGACTCAAACTGAAGTCTGTCTGTCTCCAAAGCCTGTACTTTAGAGTCATTTGTAACCAAGCATATAAGAGTGTCCATTTGTATAAGAAGCCTCAAAGAAAGAAGGAAGAGAGAACTAAGAGGAAAAATCTAAGGGTGTGGCTGGAGAAGGAAGGTCACAATGGCAGGAGACTGGGTATGAAAAAGAGAGGGGATGAAAAGCAGAATGTCCACCAGATGCCAGAAGCCAAGATTACTTGTTTTCAGCCTCATCCCTCTTGATAACCCCCCACAATGACTGGTGTGGTGCCTGCCATCTCACCAGTAATCAGTAAAACTGCTAAAGAATGAATTAGCTCAACCAGCAACCTTAGGTATACATATAAACCAAGCTATTGCATCCCCACTGGGTCAGATCCAAGCTTTAAAGTGAGTTTCTCCAGAGTCTACTTCATCAGATATTACTTAAGCTACCAATGCATGGCAGTCATTGGGGGGTGGGTATAGAACAGAACAGAACAGGGATTCTGTCCTCTTGACATGTTGCCAGGCTCTTGGAGATGTCTTAGGTCATGTGGTCAGAGAACAGAATCCTTCCCCAAAGATGGTTCTGAGGCCTTCAGCTCCCAGAGCCCAGTACAGTCACTCACTGAATTACAGCCCCCACTAATCCGTGTCCACTGTGTTGCTTCTACAAACACAGATCAGTGTGCAGCCTTTCTAAGTTGACCTGGCTAGTTTAGTAGATAAACTAAGAGTCTACGGCGGATATGAGTAAAATCACTGGGAGTCCCCTTAGTGTCTAACAGTGGACCTACCACCCCCAGAAAGGGTGCAACACCTTTCTTCAGAATTCTCCTCTGCCCCAACATTGTCTCCCTGCCCTGCTGGGAAGCCCAAGGTTTAGAGAAATGAATCCAAGTAATTAACTAATTAATGAATATGGATGGTAAAGTTGCTGAGGTTGCCGCAAAACACCCTGTTGCTGCCAATACAGACAGCCTGGCCAGAGATCCACCTCCCACCATGGGTGACAAGGAGGCTCAGGAGGGACTACTCGAGTGTATTTCCCTAAATCTCCAGCTGTAGCAAAAACTCCTGTAATAAGCACCATTTGCTCAGAGCTGAAGACCAGCTTCTGGGCAATATACTCCCACCCAGCTGGAGTTGTGATCTGCTTAGTTACTCAGCATGAAGGTACTCTCTATGGTCCAAGGTAGTCTGTCTGTGGGCTCTCCCAATGCAAAGTGCAAGGCTGTAGAGATGGATGGATGGAGATAGAAGAAGGGGAGAGAAAAGGAGAAGGAGAGACCAAGAGGCACACACAGCTGGCAAGGGCCCATCTCCAGCTGTTGGGCGGGCTGTTTCCTTTGATAAAGCACTTGGCAGTACTCCCAGTTCTGTAGTTTCTGGCCTGCGAAAGCACACCCGGAGCACGAGCCTGCCTGTGGGAGGACTTCAGCCGTGCTTTGTTGTTGTTGTTTTTTTCTTCCTTTTTTTTTTTTCTTTTTTGGGCTTTAGATAATACCGGCTCCCCTTCCAAGTGACCTGTCCCTCTCCTAAACCCAAGTAGTGTTGTCCCAGCAAGTGAGAGGGACTGGGCTACTGGCATCTTCACAGAAAGCCAGTGCTATTGAACCACATTTCAGAGTCTGTGACTGGTGTGCAGTGAGGCTTCTGCATCTACTTTTGGGTCTATGTATATAAGTGTGGGTGCATGCATGTAGATGTGTAAAGAAGGGCAGACTGTTCATGATTGTGTTTTGGGGAGGCTGTACTTGTTTGCTGTAGTTGACACTGCCTTCTGTGTGACACATCATCCCTCTTCTCCCCACCTGGGATCTTTCCAATTTGCTAATGCTTCCCTGGGAAGGACTAGGAAATAGGTGGAGTTTCATTGTCACATGATCACATAAGACAAGTCTTCATTCCTTCTAACCTCTGGTCCCTTAGCTCTATGGAGACCTGTATCCTCCTCCCCATAGCCTCCAGAAAATGAAGAACCAGATTTGAAGACCTCCAAGGTCCCTTGGAAGGAACAGAGTGTATAAATGTCACAGGGCCTTTTGACCATTCTTGTTTGCTGTCTAATAGCACCCTCCAACCCACAGTCTAAGTGGCCCCCACTGGACCTCCATGCGAGTTTCCCAGATTGCTGCAGGGAACCTGATCTCACTCTGGGAGCCGCATGGGCTCTTCTCCTCATCCCCAAGAAATCCCCACTTCTCAAGAAGTCCCCAGACAGAAACCATTCCCACACAAAGCCAGCCCTGCAGTCCTGCCTGACTGCCCACCAGAGGCTCCAGGTGACACCTCAGGGTAAGGGGTTCTGGGAGACATGCCAAGCAGAAACAACAGTATCCCCTGCCAGTCTAGATGCCAAGGGTGGCTCTGAGCCACTGACCTGGTGGACTTTCTGCCCTACCACGCCCAACTGTCACCCAGACTAGCACAGCCCGTGACCCTTAGAGATGGGAGAAGTTGGTAGGAAGATGCAAACAGTACACAAAAGCAAACCCAGCCTGAGAACTTTGCCCCAGCTTCCAAACTGGAAGCCCTCAAATGTCCCTTGTCTGTCCCCACCCAAATATTTACCTCATGAAAAGGGAGGGCATGTAGACTCACAGTACAGATGTCAGAGCCAGAAAAGAAAATCTAGCCCACTCCTCTCATCCTACATGTGGGAAAACCGAGGCCCACAGTAGAGAAGAGACTTCTGTTGTCTGGCACAGAACCAGCACAGTGGAAGAAGAAAAGCACGAACTTCAGGACCCGGAAGCAGTAGACCAAGAAGCTCCAAAGTTGAGGTGGACCATGCAGTCTGGCAAGCTGAGGCTGGCTAGGATGGCAATGGGGTACTGGGGGCATTCTAGACCACTACTTATCCACAGTTATGGCTGGTGGCACTGTTGGGCCAGGTGGGTGACATACTTAAGGCTCAATATCAAGCCTGAGTGCGATTAGGGACCTTTGCTCTTTTCTTCACCCTTTCTAAACTATTATTCCTATTCAAGGCTCAGTCTTGAATAGGGATAGGTAAAACACAGTCCTAGTTTCTGTGCTGGCTGGGGAGAGATAATGTGGGGCAAACACAGGTGTGTACCACTCTTTTGGGATTAGAAACCACCTGTTCCTTCCATACCCAGACATAATATTCCAGTTGAGGTAAGCTTTTGTATGAAGCCTGCAAGGAGCATAGGAGAGAAAGTAAGTGGACAGAATGCCCACCAGTTTGAAAAAGGTAATGAGCTGTAGAGAACTTTCTAAACTTTGAACCAGCTCCAGGGACAGATTATAGGCAGATGGCAAGGTCCACAAGGCTGACCCTGGTATGCCCAGGCCAAAATTAAACCACTCATGTTTGCACTCAAGCCATGGGATGCAGCTGAAGCCCAGGTCCTTGGCACTGTTATCCTGTCCTCTCTGACATGCCAATCTTCTGCTATTGCAAACTACCAGACCTTTACTCTGAGCAGTGGAGAAAAAAAAGCACACTGTGTTCTGAGATATGGTGACCTGGATGTCTGGGGAAATGTCCATTAAAATAAAGAATTCATGGGCAGGGACTGTGGCTTAGTGGTAGAGTGCTTTCCTAGTATGCATGAAGGTTCGATTCCTCAGTACTACATAAAGAGATGGCTCTAGTGATAGAGCGCTACTCGAGTACAGAGAAGCTCTGGGACAGAGCCCAGGCCATTAGCTTAAGCATCAGGACTGGCAAAAATAAATAAACAAATAAAGAAATAAAGAATAAAAAATAACGAAGTCAGCATGGAAGACAATCGTGTCTACTACTTTCAATGTTTAAACACATGCTGAAGAACCTGCCCTAGCTATTTCCATTGTCTTTGCTCTTGCTAGGGACTATAGTACATGTGCAACAGTTAGAACAGGAGTTCTTCTTGACTTGTGAAGCTCTGCTACTTAATGCCAGAGTCTATCATTTTGGTTTGTACTGTTCTGCTTTTGTGGATATTTATTTCTAAACTATTCCTGGGTGATTTTTCTGCATGTACTCTATTTCCCAACTTAACTCAAAGCTTCTGAAATATGTGGCCTACAGTATTTCTCTCCTCTCCTCCCTCCTCCTGTGACACCACATACAGTGGTATGGGTATAAAGATGATCTCACTAAGGCTTGTTCAACTCAGTGACAACAATCAGAGACACCAGCATAATTTCTGAATTCATCTGTAAGTGTGTTCAGTGACGACAGAAATCTGCAGCTGGATGTATCCGCTGCAGCAAAGAAAGAGCTATTCTTAAAAGGAAGCCACCCAAAGCCAGCCTGTCAGTTGACTTAACCATCTTCCCCTCCCCCCCAATCCCATCTTTATGAAATAACAAATAAGCAATTGGGACAGAGCTGGAGTACCTCACAGCAAGCAGACATTAAGTCCCACGAGCTAGATGAAGGATTCTATTCCCCAGCATCCTCTACTCCGCATTCATTTCTTGGGCAACAGAATTTTAGGTTGCTTTCTAGGTTTCTTTCCAGAAGTAAGTCTCTTCTGAATTCAGCCATGTGACTACATCCAATCCAGAGTGAGTTTTTGATAGGAAATCATTTGAAATTAGGTATTATGATTATTCACTAATGTGTATTAACATATACCTTGTTAGTGACTTTATAAGACTGGTTTATCCCCATTACTAAGTTTGCACTTGAATTTTTTTGTGCCAGTCCTGGGGCTTGAATTCAGGGCTTCAGTATTGTCCCTGAGCTTCTTTTGCTCAAGGCTAGGGTTCTACCACTTGAGCTACAACACTTTCATTTCTAGCTTTTTGGTAGTTTATTGCAGATGAAAGTCTCATATACTTTTCTACCTGGGCTAGCTTTAAATTGTGTTCCTTATATCTCAGCCTCCTAAGTAGCCAGGATTATAGGTGTGAGCCACTGGCACCCGCTGCACTCGATTTTTTTTTGGGGGGGGCTAGGCCTGGGGCTTGAACTAAAGGCCTGGGCACTATCCCCAAGTTTCTTTTGCTCAAGGCTAGTACTCTACCACTTGAGCCACAGTGCCACTTCTGGCTTTTCTGTTTATGTGGTACTGTGGAAACGAACCCAGGTCTTCATGCATGCTAGACAAGCACTCTACCACTAAGCCACATTCCTAGCCCTTCACTTGAATTTTTTTAAAAATATTTTTTAGTATTAGTTGTACAAGGAAAGTTTCATTGTAACATTTCCACACATTAATATATCCCTATCAACTACATTTGTCTGCCACTCTCTTTTATCCTAATCTTCCCTTCTCAAAACAATTTCAACAAGTTTCATTATTCTGTTTTCATATACTACAAACTGCTTTGATAATATTCACCTCCTCATTACAAACTGCTTGTGTATGGATAGGAACCCCGAGCATTTAGGGATACTTTTCCTAATATTCTTTACACCAGAGCTGTCTCTGGGTTTTACTTCTCTCCTACTTCCCAAGCTGCTCGCAGACAGAATGGCTAAAAATTTCTAATTCCTAACAGGATAAATTCAATAGTAGCCTAGAGACCCAAGTTATAGCTAAAGACAGAATTTAGCTAATATCTCAAAAGAATGAACTACTTTCTACTAACCAAGTCATTAATTAGGGTCATGTTTGCACTTCAATTGTCAGCTCCAAACATCTGTTTGTTTAAACCGAGGTCACTCTGGTTTATTACAGTTATAGCCACTGGCGAGATAATCTGCTTAGATTTCACAAGCATGTGTAAATTGCCTACCTCAGCCCGTATTTTCACAGAATAAGAGTTCTCTTCAAGACACAGGGTCAGACTAAAGATAATAAATGATTTTCCTTTTCAATAGAACTAAAAACAAGGTTTCAACTAATTCCCCCAAATTCAAGGATTGAATAGCTATATTACATTTCTCGACAGTGTTAATCTGTCCAAGGGTGACACACAGGATTTCCATTGATCCAAGAACAATCTTTAAGCAGACATTTCACTGGCCTGGAGAATGTTTCCCAATCATTGAGTGCTGCCTTTCTCATTGGAGGAGTCACCTCTACTTTGTTGGAAGACTGCAGGTGGCCGGGGATGGGGGAGCAGAGGGATGATAATGATCATGAAAAACAGAAAGGGGAGTCTTGGGTAAAAAATATCTCTTTAAGAAGGAGGAAGTAGAGCCAGAGAACTTAAGGTGTGGGAATGGAAAAAGGGGAAGAGGAGCCAAGATAGTTCTCCCAGGCAGGTCTATGGCTTGAGGAGAGTTCAGACATACCTTCATTAGACAAAGACAGAAAGACAGACAGACAGACAGACAGACAGACACACACACACACCTTTGCCACCTTCTCAAGTGCCAAATACAGGAATAGACACAGATAAGAGTTAGAAACATATGTCTCAAACACACCCTTGCCAGATGCTTTTCTCCTAGCTGACCCTTCACATATACACAAATACATGTACCCTCCATAAATACATTTACCATACATTTTCCTAGATCTTTCTTTTTTTGGTGGTCCTGGGGCCTGAACTCTGGGCCTGGGTGCTGTCCCTCAGCTCTTCAGCTCAAGGCTAGCGCTCTACCACTTGAGCCACAGCACCACTTCTGGCTTTTTTCTTTTTGCTTATGTGGTGCTGAGGAATCGAACCCAGGGCCTCAGGCATGCAAGGCAAGCGCTCTACCACTGAGCCATCTTCCCAGTCCCCTAGATCTTTCTTGTATAGAATGTAAACAGATTTTTTAAATTTATATATATATATATACATTACTTTCAAAGTCCTCACATACATGAGTAGTTACAGGCACCTTCACACATATTCTGCTCCTTCCTAACAAAAGAGACTATAGCAGATCAGATATGTATGAGTGACTGGATAGCTGGTGAATTGAAGAAGTCCTTTTCCTAATGGCTTATAGCATGGTGGAAAAGTCCATCAAGGACATTTTAAATCCCTCAGAGTTCACTCCCTTGGCCTATAGACAAGACACCAGCGGTAACCTTTAGTGACTGCCAAAAGTGTCTAAGATTCTCTTAGTCTTGCTATGCCAGCTGACCTTTGCAAGGAATCCTGGGTATTTTGAACTAGGAACATTTAGTATAAGAAACAGAACACAACAAAAACAAAAATCTTTCCCTGACATTTAAGAACAATATGAAAGTGCCTGTCCAAATTAACCTGGCAGGCCTGGCCTAGCATAAAGAAGAAGGTAAAGAAGGAAGAGTTGATTTTAAAGCTTGTTGGCCCTGTATGTCTACTTGGGGCTTGCTCACTTCTCCCTCATCATACATGCCCTGAGACCGTGTCTTGTCCTCTGCCAAGCATACTGTGTTCTGGCAAAAAGAAATCTAGAACTGGGAAAAAGGCTTTTGGATTTGACTAGAAGCTCAGAGGGAGCAGTGAGTTTATGCGACCCAAACAGAATGTAATGTGACATCTAAGTGGTGGGCACTGTGACCTACACAACATAGTCTGCATAGGAAATCTAGCCTCCAGTGAGTTTTTCTCCAAGTCCAACCAGCCTGCCCATTAAAAAGTTCAAATGTGCCTCAGCTGAAAAGCAATCAGATCTGTTATTGACACTGTTTCATTCTGAATAGCACAGAGGACTAAAGGCTTTCTTTACTTAGCTCATTAGTTAGCTAACAAGCATTTTTCAAGCACCTACTGTGCATGGAGCACTGTCCCAGACACTCGGCTGTTGCCGTTGCTGCTCCTGCTATTGAATTTCTGAATACAGACTGTTGCCAGACATCCAATTTTCTGAGTGCTTGCTCTGACAGGGAACAATGACTAATGAACCAAACATCAGGGAGGGCCCTCTGATCTCTAGCACAGAACATGCCCATAAAGGCAGAGTCTAATTTGTTCAGCAAGCAGCTGCCAATTCTTTTGGGATCTTAATTACCTGGAGCGGTTTATATGGGTGAATCCCCTTGGGAGAGAAACCCTGAACCCTTTCTTTCTCACACCCTATCATACCCTAGGCCCTATAAATGGCTTTAACCCCTAGCCATTGCGTATAGTTAGAAGGTCCAGACCTCAGTAGTTCACTAGACAGACATTCTGGGCACTGCATGCAGGCCTTCTTCACACCCTTCCACATGCAAGGGTGTGTTTGCATCTATATGCATGCACATGCATGGACACACATGTGCATGCACATATAGCAGTGTGTTATCACAGAGAACAAATTGGGAAAGGGGTGAATTCAATTCAGCTCTGCCTTTGCTTCTATGTGTGACCCTGGGCAAGTTTTTCTCTCTAGGTTTCTGTTTAGAAAATGAGGTTCTGAACTAAAAAAAAAAATCTCTGTAGGCCGTTTCAGTTATGGGACTGAAAACTTTTGTCCAGAAACTGCTAGAGAGCTTTGTGAAGAATATTTGCTTCGTGAGCCAGGCACCCATGGCTCACGTCTGTAATCCTAGCTACTCAGGAGGCTGAGATCTGAGGATGGCGGTTCAAAGCCAGCCCGGGGAAGGAACGTCCATGAGACTCTTATCTCCAATAAACCACTAGAAAACCGGAAGTGGAGAAGCAGTAGAGTGCAAGGACAGCGCCCAAGCCCGGAGCTCAAGCCCGACGACCGACCAAAAAAAAAAAAAAAGAATATTAGCTTTGTGGAGTTGGGAGGAGACATGGTGGAACTGTGGCCCATTCACCACAGTAGCCACCACCATGAGGGGAAATCTCTGCCTCGTTGGTGGCTGATCCCAAAGTTCCATTGCACTTCTAAAGTTATTTCCAAACTGGGCTGGTGAATCTAGGGCGCTATAGGCTCTTCCCTTCTGTCTCATCTCCTGGCTGTCATTTCTTTTATAACACTTGTTCCAACTTTTGTTCCTTTTAACCAGCCCTTTAGCTCACTCTGACTAGTTCCCTTTAGCAAGTTCTTCAGAGAGTCTCCCACAGTCCATAAAATGTAAATAACAGCCTCTGCTCTGGTGGCCTTTGCAGGCTTTCCTGAGGATCAAATAAGATGCAGTCTGTGAAAGCTTTCTGGAAATTGTCAAGTGCTATGCAAATGTGAGGGATTGTTATTAATGATGGGCAGAGCCCACCACATGATGTGAGAAGCAGAGGGCTGACCTGCCTGCTCTCTTCACCATCTTAACTGGCCAAAGGCATCAGCATTGCCAGCCATCCTAGAAGCAGCAAATACAACAGTAGGAGTCATTATTTGACTAGCAACATCCCCATTATCTGGTGACAGAGTTAAAGCTGGACGGAAGACAAGGTGCAGATTAACTTTGATATTTAGAGAGAAAGGCCTAGAATATTTTTTTAAAAAGTGGACCCCTTCTTTCAAGCAGGACCTCACATAAAATCCCCAATTTATAAGACAGAGGAAAGCAGGGCTACTTTGATTGGAGTTGGGGGAAGAGACATAGGATCCCACTAGGGCTTTCCACTGGCCCTTGAGATCACTCCAGTGGGTCCCTATGCTTAACTTAAGGCTTCAAAGGAGCATACACCTACCAATCATCCGTGTAGAACAGGAACCCTTGCCTGACATTTGATGTTCCTTGGTGTCCAGAGAGCAGCTTGGGAAATAAGAGGAGCAAGAAGATTGGGAAGAGAGAGAGGCAATAGAATACTATAGAAAGTCAAACTGGTTGGTGCTGAGATCTGAGCAACAGGATTTAAAGCCAGACTGGGTGAGAAAATTCGAGAGATTCTTATCTCCGAGTAACCACCAAACAGCCAGAAGTGGAGCTGTGGGCTCAAGTGATAGATCACTAGTCTTGAGCAAAATAGCTAAAGGACAGTGTCCAGGCCCCACGTTTGAGCCATAGTAATGTGCGCCATGTGTGCGCACGTGCGCGCACACATGCACGCACGCACACACACACACACACACACACACACACACACACGTCAGAGCTGGGTAGAATTCTGTCCACCCAGCAGCTTTGTCTAAGTGTCCCAGGCCTGCATTCTCAGTTCCTCTAGGATGGGAGTGCAGCTTTGCTAATCTGAATTGGAAGTCTATCAGAAATACGGACCCAGGGGCATGATGGTGTGCACTTGCATTCCCAGCAAAAAAAGGCTGACGTGGGAGGACTGTGTGTTGAAGACCATCTTATGGTCTTAATGAGACTTTGCTTCAAAAATCCAATGAAACAAAAAAAATATGGATCCTGAAATATTTTTTAAGCCATAACCTAAATGAAACATGGTGAGTCTGCCAATAAAGCATCTTCCAACCCATGGATAGCCCCACCACAGATGATCACCCCTGACATGGGGAGGAGGAAAAGACTAGAGGAATTGGCCAGACATACTTAAGTGGACTCAGTGTTCAGGTAGGCAGAAACCTGCCACCAGCCTATGGGATGAGCCAACAAGGAGCAATGGGTAGGGTGGCAGAGTAAGTATGGCGAGCAACACTACAGAGCCAGAGTTACAGGCAAGTGTAATTGAGCCTGAACAGGATGGAGTCTCCCAAAATAGGAGAAGCAGAACAAAGAGAGAGAGAGAAAGAGAGAGAGAGACAGAGACAGACAGACAGAGACACAGACAGACAGAGACAGACACAGAGATGTAGAGTGGTAGAGATGGGAAAACTAGGAATAATTCTCTCCTAGAGCACTTGCCTCATTTTCCCATCCTCTCCACCCAAACAGGCTCAGCAACAGGGCATATATGACTGACTAGGTAGAAACTGATCAGATACTGCAGGGAAAAGTAAGAGGCTGAAAGACAGATAGGGTACGTGTGCCCCAGCCTTTTGTACAGCAAGATGGGTGGTAGCTGACTCCTTGAGTTAGATGGTGCAGTGTCAAGAGATTTTGTTAGTCATGGAATCTGGGAGGATATAATAATCATTCAAAAAATCACCTTAGAGTAAATTATGCTGGTATCCTAGAAACATCCGGTGCTGGTATTTCTATATTATTAAGCCATATACAAAGCCCAGCATCTTTCTCTAAGAGATTCTTATTCCACATGTATCTTCCCCTGATTTCTTTTCCACATGTGGTGGCCTAAAGCTGTTTCTCAAATTACCCTGAGGTAGCTTCTACACAGATACATTTGCTGTGCCAGGGCTGAGCAGGAAATGGGTAACTCAGAGCAGAGGATCTACAGCAAAACCCATTTGTGCTCGAAGGAAACGAGAGCATTTTGGAATTCTGATATGCTTGAGCAGAGGGAAGGGAACAGGTCTTATGTCATCCCAGACAGTCTTTGTCCTGCTCTTCTGGAAGGAGCAGTGGGACTGTCTCAGAAAATGTGTTGGATGAGAGAATCACTTGGCTTGGAGTTACTTCCTGTGTGTAAGCTATGTGAACACAGACATTCGGAGGGAGGAGGAGAAAGAAGATCCTGGGGGGCCTAGAAGGGAACAGAACTCAAGAGTAAAGAAGAGCAAATAAGCTAAAAAATATTTTTGAAGCAGACCCTTCCAACGGACTAACGTTTGCTCTGTACATGGTCAGAGTTCCTCCTTTTGAGTAAGATGGTTTTGCTATTATTATAAGTAATCAACTCATTCTTGCATTCTCAGATGTTTAAAAAGTCAGCTGAGTCAGGTACAAAGGAGTGAGAACTTCCAGGGTTTTCATCTTTCTTAAATGCCTGCCTGGCTGGCCAGGGGAGGCACCAGAACCAAGGCAGAACTCAGCTATTCACTTTGCAAGCTAACCTGGGAATGTTACCTAGCCAGAATTAGCTCAGCTCTTTCAGCTCAAGTCAACTACTATGTCTCTGTGTAAGCCTGTCTCCAGGAATGATATGATTTGAGAGGGTACATATCCTAGAGACAATACCCCAAAAGCTCAGTTTACTTGCCTTTTTTCTAAGCTTCAACTTAACTTTCCTTACTTCTTATGAAAGCCCTGGCTTACACAGAATTGTGACTTGGGAGGGATAGCACTCTCACCTACTACCAGCTGTTTAGACCTTATCTGGCTTCACTGTGTCACATTGGTAAATTATGGCCTATAAGGAATTGGATGGGTAAGAGGTCTGATGATCAGGGAATTTCTGTAACAGAAGCTATGACCTTATATTCAAGAGCCCTATATGAGCTCCATCATTGCCAAGCACAGTTCTGAGAAGAGAGAATCTTCCCCAAGACAATTGGATGCAGCTTTGTTTTTTTTTGTTTTTGTTTTTTTTGGTCGGTCATGGGGCTTGAACTCTGGGCTTGGGTGCTGTCCTTGTGCTCTTCAGCTCAAGGCGAGCACTCTACTGCTTGAGCCACAGTGCCACTTCTGGTTTTCTAGTGCTTTATTGGAGATAAGAGTCTCACAGACTTTCTTGCCCAGGCTGGCTTTGAACCGCGATCCTCAGATCTCAGACTCCTGAATAGCTAGGATTACAGGTGTGAGCCACCAACATCCGGCTTGGATGCAGCTTTTTATTTAAGGTTCTTCTGCACTGGAGATGTTGCTAACAATCAGGAAGAGGGAAAACCCTAAAGGTGAATGCTGCTGTCCAACTTAAGAATTCTCATAGATACTCCTAAAGGTTTAATTAGGTTTCCAAGGGATCCAGTCCGACAGCCTAACAGCAAGGGAAGGGATATGGAGCACACTCAGTCCCAGGATCAGCACTGGTCCCAAAGCCATGAAAATGCATTGCAGGTAAATGGGCAGAAGCAATTCACAAGGACAAGAAGAATTAATAAGAGATTACCAGGTAAGTATAACTCAAGTAACAGAGTACCTGCCTAATGAGCAAAAGTTCCTGAGATCAAAGAACTCCAGTACCACTAAAAAATAAAAATGACTAGAGATCCCCAATGAGTGAACTGCATGGTCTCAGGGATTCGGAGGGACTCTATCCACCTAGGTTGCCTTTCGTGCCAGCCATGGTGACATGGCATCGTCTGCAAACCTGCTGTGGCTGGCTCAAAGGCCTGAGGTCTGTTTCTGCAGCCTCTAATTGCTAGACAGAAAGCAGCTCGCAGCTGCTATCCTTCCTTCTACTGCTTGGCCGCTGGCAGGGTGCACCTGGCCAGATGTGCTCTGTTTTCTTAAGTATATTCTGAGCCAGCGAGCAGAGAAGAGGGGAAGAGAGAGAGAGCAAGAAGGACTCAAGGAAGGGAGGAATGAATACACCACTGACTGCAGCTAAAGGTAACAGGGATGTTTCCTCCAATTCTAGCACTTCTGGGAGTAATTTCTCAGTTCACACTTCCCTCCAGTGACAGATACATAAATCCCTGGCTGAAGAGGCTGCCATGCCCCTGCCTGTCTCCAATGTGATTTTCCCAAATGAATTGTACCACCTTTTGCAGACTCACACAGGTCAGATGATTAGGACAGGCATAGTAAGGCAGTCTTTGGACTATGGTAAAGCCAATGATGGGAACTATCAACTTCCTGGGAACTGTCTTCCCAAGTCAAACTAAGTCCCAGTAGGCAGATCTTAGACCTTCCTAGACAAATTCATGGGGTAAACAACCATATGACACATTCCAAAGCCACACAAATGACTTATGTGGGCTGGAAAAATCAACTCCCAAGTGTTTCTGGGTGGCTTTTCTACTTGATGGAATATTGGTGCCAATGCTTAGTCTCAGTTTAGCTTCTTCCTATGGTCCTGGTTCTCCTCTTGCTTTCTGTATACTTTAGTGATACAAACTCATTTCCAAATAAGCCCAAATAAGTGGAAAGGAAGAAAACAATGAAGTCAGTACAATTTTGAAGTTAGCTGCATATGATTTTCCTCCTTATTAATCTCATGTTTAAGAGTCTCAATGCCAAATATCCTATATTAATGGTGCCTAGTCACCTGAAATTAACCACACTTGGGTTTGGCATCCATGTGTGAGTGGTAATTAATTTTTGAAAGATTGTTTTTCTGCCAGTACAGAGGCCTGAACTCATGGCCTGGGGTCCTGTCCCTGAACTTCTTTTGCTCAAGGATAATGCTCTACCACTTGAGTCACAGCTCCAGTTCTGGCTTTCTGATGGTTATTTGGAGATAAAAACTGGTTGGGGGCGGTGTATAAGGATTAACTTGAATCTAGATATAAGAATGAGATCGTGCAGGTAGGTAGCTAAAGGTAGGGGCTACAATGAGTTGTTAGCACACTGTTTAGAATCATTAAAAAATGAGGATCCTGGATGCTCTAAATATTCCATGGCCATCAGCCATTAATAAAACCCTACACAGCTCTAGTTTCCTACAGGACTGCTGGCTGAAGAGTGTTAGGCTAGATAAATGGGTCTTCTGTAGTCCTTTTGCTCCTAGAAAATGTATGTTACTAATCAGAGGTGGGATTGGGATGACCAGCTGGAAATAAATGTTTTCATGCTATAATCATGGCTTTTATAGAACATGGAATTACCTCTGTTGGAGAATGTCTTAAAGGATGGAGAAATAAAGCTCATACAAAGTTTGCATTTTAAAACCAGTTTTAGCAAATTGGAAAAAGAAGGCTAATAAAAGACATGACTACTATTTAAGCATATTAAGCAGTACACATGGGAGCTGGAAGACTGTGGCATTAGGAAGAATAGTCTTGGAGAGCACAGGATGTTAACCATAGGAATGTATAACCAAAGGCATTGTGATGTCTCAGTTTTAGAGGTGTTTAAAGATCAGCTGTTTGCTTCAGCCTAAAACAGTTCAAGGGGCTGGACCACACAGGAAAAACACAGGATGTTTCTGAGTAATACTCAGTCAGAAGGCAGGCAGGAGACTAGACCCATGACCTTCATCACCTTGCAGCTTCCCTTCAGGGCTTACCCTCATAATCTGTAAGGTAAGCTCCAGGGAGGAAGCAGGACTAAGAATCATGTTCTCTGTCACAGGGCAATAGAAGGAGGAAGTGGCCCAAACTTATTTACACAGATCCTATCATAAACTTCCAGCTTGGGAAGCCTCTTATACAGGTTAGATTTTTAAGCACATTTCTCACCAAAAAAAAAAATCTTTTCCCAATCTGTCTGGAAATCAGTGCAAGTCCACTTAAATGGCAGTAATGACATATTTCTTGTTTTCTTCCTATGGCTTTGTTCATTCAGAGAAAAGTTGTAACCTCTTGCCTTGCTTCCTGGATACATGTCCTTAGATTTGAGTTGAATATGCCCATGACCAGTGCTGTGCTTGTTGGTATGGGATGGGGGAGATAGTGGGGCTAGCCCAACTAACTCTCCAGCACCTATATCCCCTGTTACAGGAGTGTGGTAGAGACAGTGCCCTCGATCAAGGGAAAGGCCCGCTGTTAATCTGGGGTGTTGGGTGTCATGGGGCAAAGCAGGACACTAGGGCTATAAATATAGTAAGTTGTTCTTACACTTGGAATAAAGCTGTGACAATGGGACTTTAAGCTAGGCGTGCATGGCAAAGCCTATTTCAAACTATACTGTGTGACTCCTATGGATTATTTAATTCCAACCCCTCATGTTCCACCTATAGTATAATAGTATCATGCCATTGACTCCAATTAGTTTACCTACTACTGTCAAGATATTTTTTCCTAAATTAACTTTAAGCAGATTCAACTTTTGAAAATGCTTCCTCATCATCAGGAATAATACTTCTGAAATCATAGGGTATATGTGTTGGGCACATTTCCTCCCTAATATATATTAAATAAACAAATAGGTATAAAAATAGAAAAAGTCCACATAGTGCCTAAAATCATCTTGTACACCACTAGTGTGTGCTTACCACACTTGGGTGAAACAGTGCTCTCTATAGTGTGCAAAGATGGTCTCCACCACCAACAAGTACGGCTTTATTTCCTTCTCCAATGTAAAGCTAGTAGGGCTTTAGACTGCCTCAAATGGCCAGGATACCCTCCTGTTCCCAGATCCCTCCCTCCATGCTCTCATAGCCAGGCCGTAGCTGTTATTACTTTTCTTCTTTCAGGTGACAGCCCTAGCCAAGGCTGGAGTTTGCAACAGAACACAGGATCCTTATTCCTGATCAAGTGTTCCTTCCCTATGAGCTGTTTCCATTACCCAGAATGCCACACTAGACTTCACTTAACTCAGCCAGTGCCCTCTTCGGAATAGACTTCCTCCACCTTGGCTACATCAGCTGGCGTGCCCCAAGCCCACATCAGTAGCCTGCCTGTCTGCCTGCTGTAGCTTGGTGCTCACACAGGGACCATGGAGCACATGGGAACACTGCCTTCCCCTTTCCTAGTGCCTCCTTCTTCTCCAGATTCACCATGAGCCTTCTCCCAGGGTGGTCAAGAGACAAAAAAAGGCTAGCAACCAAATAGCTGAGGAGCGGCCAAACCATTCTGCAGGCAAGAAAAAAGTATGCTAAAATGATCTGGATTAAATAGATGGACAGCTTAACAATCTAGACAAGAGAACAGGCTCCTGCAGATACCTTCAAGTTCACACCCTGAGGTTGCTTTAGAAGAGGGGTGTGTATATATGTGTTAACAGTGTTTGAACCCTGGTTCTCAGGCTTTCTAGACAGGTGTTTTTACCAGTTGAGCCATTCTTCTTTGCTTATTATTTTTGAGATAGGGTCTTACTTGATGCCCCATGGGCATGAGCCACCTATGTTTGACTTCCCAGTAACTAGGATAACAGGCTCTTGCCATACATCTAGTTCTTCTATGTATGGGGGGATCCTCAAGAATTTTTGTCTAGGCTGGCCTAGAACTGTGATTTCAACAATCCCAGTTTCCCAAGTAGCTTGGAATATAGGCATAAGCCCCTGGCATCCAGCTATAAGATTGTTGTTTGGTTGGGAGTTTAAGGTCCATTAGTGCTTTCAACTTTCTTTGATGTCATTCAACTCTGGTCACATTTTATTCCTTCACTATGTCCCTAATCTAATCTAAAACCTCCCTGGATATACAAATGCAATGTCCTTATAGGAGAGAAAATGCTCTGGGAAAAGCTGGGAGTCTGGCCCCCTAGCTTTTTGAACCTTCTAATATGTACCACCCACATGGGAGACACTGGTTAGTGGAGCACAGATTGGGAACCCTCTGGTAAAGAAAACTAAGCCAGTTAATAAATGGCCTATGAACTTTAAAAAGATTCATGTTGCCTTGTGCCAGTAGCTCATGCCTATAATCCTAGCTACCCAGGAGGCTGAGATCTGAGGATCTTGGTTTGAAGTCAAGTCAGGGCAGGAAAGTCCCCCCACGGGACTCATCTCCATTAACTACTCAAAACAAATGGAAGTTGCAGAGTGGCAGACCGGCTAAAAGAGCTCAGAGACAATGCCCAAGCCCCAAATTCAAACCACACTACCAACAAAACAAAAAGGTAAATGATTCATTTATGACCTTGTTTCAAGGGTATTCCTTGACTTGGTGAGGGTGGTAGTATTATTTCTCCTCTTTCCTGTTCTTCCAAAGCTCTCCCTTCTTTCCTCCCTAAGAGTTACTTTTAAAAAAATGTTATTAGCATATGCCCCACCCTCTTACTACCTTGCCCTGGTTGCCCCCAATACATTTCTGCTCTGATCTTTTCTCCCCTACACCAAACTTCCTTCCCTTTTTCTTTTCTTTCTTTTTTGTTGTTGGTCAGGGGCCTTCAACTAAGGGCCTGGGTGCTGCCCCTGAGCTTTTTGCTTAAGTGGTAGTGCTCCTTCACTTTGCAGGACAGCTCCACTTCCAGTTTTTTGGTAGTTAGTTAGAGATAAGAGTCTCACAGACTTTCCTGCTCAGACTGGCTTTGAACCGTGATTCTCAGATCTCAGCCACCTGAGCAGCTAGTATTGCAGCTATGAGCCAGTGGATACTGGTTTAACACTCCAGGTATTGTTACTAACCAACACACTCTAAGCTTATTATCATCCTTGAGTTTTAATAACCAAAGTCAATATGCATTTCAGCCTAGACCCCTTTTTGGGGTCATGGTTTACATATTTAGCACCTTTTGCTCTTGTCTTGTTCATGCCAACTACTTCTGCCCCTATACAGCCATTCTGACTTTCCATGTATGGCTCCTCCACACAGAGAATTTAGAGGCATATCTCACATTGGAAGAGGCTAGCTCATCTCCCCACCCCCATTTTGTAAGGAGGGAAAGCAGCCCACATAAGGGCAGGAAGTTACTTACTCAAGTTCAAGCATCAGACTGGTGGCAAAGTCTGTATTTGAACCCACATCTTCTGGATCCAAATCTGACTCACTCTCTACCATCTCAAGATGGAAGTCATCCAGGGACTGCACCTCCTCCACCACCTCCTCCTCCTCCTCCTCCTCCTCCTCCTCCTCCACCACCACCAGCTCTGGTTCTTCCTCGAGTTGGGGCTCCTCCACAAACTGGGGCACATTCATCTCACCACTGCACAAGGAAACCTTGACTGCTTGACTGATGTTGGTTTCTTCCCTTCCTCGCTCACACTGGGAAGAGATTCTGTGTATCTGTCGCTGTCCGGCAGTAACTGCTGGGTTAGGGCGGGAGCATTTGGAAAGTTTTTAGCAGGCTCCAAAGAAAAAGTGCTCAGGGGGCCTTGGGGCCAGCCTGGGCTGGCTCTGCTGTGGAGGCGGAGGAAGTTCCCCCGCCCTGAATGCCTTGGGGGGTCCCAGCCTCCGAGGGAAGGATAAAGCTCCTGGGGGCAAGAACTGCCCTCAAGATCTTCTGCTGCCGGCTAAGGGAGGCCAGGGCCAGTTTCCTAAACTAACTCAGACTGAAGGGGAGGGCCGGATCCTCCCAGGGAGCCCAGACGGTGGCTCTGCCAGCCAGCCCCTGTGGTTGGAACTTTCAAAAAGACCAATGTTTCAGCAACTGATTTCTTTTCCAACCAGAACAGCAGGCCTTTCTGTCCCCTTTGCATGACTGTGGCTGTGGCATGCAGCCCCAGCCTGAGCAGAAGCAGGGATTCCAAGGCCAGGGCTCCATAACACCCAAACCACTGGTCAATTCCATTAAATAAAATCAAATTTTAAAAAACACCATTTTGGCATCAAATAGGCTTGAAGCTGGTCTCCTGGCATGGAGATCTTGTGTACCTACTGGGATGAGATGTACATAGCCAGCTAGAGACCTGAAATCAGAAGACCATTGGATCAGAGAATCAGGAGATAATGGTTCCTCTATCCAACCACTCACTAATTGGCTGTTCTGTTTGGAGCAGATCTCCATCTCACTTTGGGCCTCAGTTTCCTTGCAGTATAGTGGGAGGGCAGATCAGATGACTGAGAAAGCTACTACCAGTTCTGAGCCTCTGTGTTTCTGCCCAAGGTGCACATGGAAGGAAAAGGTGACATTGGCCAATCTTGGGAAGAGAGAAGTTCAGGTCTCAAAGTGGCCACCCCTAGCTCCACTGCCCTCTGAACTCCTTCATATTTGCCAGCAATGAACCCTTGTGTGTACACAGTTTTGATCTCTAGTAAAAAAAAAATATCAAAGCTCTTGCGGTCTTCCCTGACCCTAGCAGGAGGGCAAACAGAAGTATCCCCTGTCATTAATACCTAAATGTGAATGAAAAACAGAGCTAGAGGCATGGTTCCGTGGTACTGTACCAACCTAGTAAGTAGGAGGCTCTGAGTTCAAACCCTAGCATGACCCATAAAAATAAAAATTATGGCCTGGTAATAGTGGCTCACACCTCTAATCCTAGCTTCTCAGAAGTCTGAAATGTGAGATTCATGGTTTGAAACCAGCTTAGGCAGATGAATCAGAGAGGCTCTTTCCTCCAATTAACCAGCAAAGAGTCTGAACTGAATGAAGTACGGCTCAGGTGGTAGAGCATCAACCACAAATTAAAAAGCGAGTGTGAGATACTCTGAGTTCAAGCCCCAGTACTGATGAGAGAACGGGAGGGAAGTAAAGAGAGAGAGAGAGAGAGACAGACAGACAGACAGACAGACAGATAGACAGACAGAGACAAAGAGAGAGACAGAGAGAGACAGAGAATATGAATGAATATGAGTAAGTCTTGTCTGGGAGAAAGCTTACCAGATTGGGTTTCAAGGACTGGCTCTGGGTGGAAGAGGATATGCAACTGACAGCAGAATGGGAGGGTCATTGAGAGGACTCAAAGAGAAAAAAGGCAAGACAGGTTAAGATTTTGTTCTAGTACCACATATGACCTACGTAATGATAACATAGATATACTGCATGATTTCTAGGAGCCTGCTCTCACTTCACCAACCACATTGCCATCAATTTCTAGATGAGGAAACTGAGGCCCAGAGAGTTTGTCACTGGGCAAGGTCACAGTCTATCAGTGACTGTTCATCAGACTTGAAGCCCCTGAGCTTCATGGCCACACAGTAGTGAGTGCCTTTGAAATGTTTGATGGCCCTCACCCAGGCTTCCCACAATGGCTAAGAGCCTTTACCTCTCTGAGAGAGGGATAGGGGAAAACAAAGTGAGACCCTTCCTCTCTAGAGTCCTAGATCCCTAGGATCAGCCCCCTGATCCACAGCATTGGAAACACATGGCCTGTAGATAAAAATAGATCTTACCAACATTTCCCACATTTAAAGAGACTGGAGACACAGCACTCTGAAAATACGGCCATTTTGAGGAGAGTGGCATTTTTCAAGTGTAAATTTTAGAGTATTATTTCTCTATTTTTTTTCCATTGACCTCCATCCTATTCCTCTGGCAGGTGATGAGCTCTTCAAAGCCTTCCAGATCCAGATTTTTAACTAAAAGACCATTAGGACCTACAGAGAATCCATTGCTTAATTCAAGGCTGCCTGATCTTGGCATTGGAGATTGGATACTATTCTGACAGGGCTTCAGTGAACAGTGGGTTCAGCATTCACGTCTGAGGGCAGTAACATTAGTGACAAGTGGGTTCCTTTTGCACTTTTCTTTTTCTTTTTATTTATTTTTGTCAGTCGTGGGTTTTGAACTCTAGGCCTGGGCGCTGTCCCTCAACTCTTTAGCTCAAGGCTAGCACTCTACCACTTGGGCCACAGTACCACTTCTGTTTTCTGGTAGTTAATTGGAGACAAGAGTCTCATGGACATTCTTGCCCAGACTGGCTTTGAACTGTGATCCCAGCCTCCTGAGTAGCTAGGAGTACAAGTGTGAGCCACAATGAAAATCCATAGCTCAGTAGGAAGTCAACAAAAGGGCACCCAGCTGCCCTTTTATTTTTAATACCAGTATCAGGGTTTGAAGTCAGGGGCCTCAAGTTCCAGCTTGGCTTTCTTACTTACAGCTAGCACTCTACCAATTGAGCCACAGTTTTTTCTGGTTAAGGAGATGGAGTCTCTCTGACTTTTCTGCTTAGGCCAACTTCAAACCACAGACCCTCAGACCTCGGTCCCGAGTAGCTAGGACTACAGGCATGAGCCACAAGTGCCAGGCTCATTTTACCTTTTCTTGCTACTGAGTTTGGGCAAGCATTACCTCAAGTGGCCACAGGCAGCGCCCAAAATCTTAACAAGGTGCATTTTCTTTTTGGGGGTTTTAAATCCTGAGTAAAGCTCCCTTAGCCTGTGTTCCCCTAGATTCTTGCACTTTTGTAATTATTTAGTAATAATTATTTGAGATCAGTCCTGCATGGCTAAATTCAGTTTCTTCTAGCAGAGATCTTACACAGTTTTTGTTTGCAACCCGCTGTCTAATCTTTGTTGTGTATGTGTGAAGGAGAATCATTGTCACCAGAAGCACCTGGGATGGACAGGCAGTTTTCTATCACTGGCCCCAGCATAGGTATGCTCCCCAAAACTATGACAGCACGTAGGTTCGAGTGCCCAATTGAGGCTAATTGAGACGAGTTGAGAAGACAGAAAGATGCCTCTAGGAACTGGCAAATCCGTCCATTCCCCCTTACAACTGAGTCACATGAAGGTGCATGCTAGCTTAATAATTTGCTTCCAGTGGAAATTTCACTGACATGAAAGTATTTTTATGAAATACTTTCATCTTTCATACATGTACTTTCCTTTTCCTTGTAAGTACTTTTCCCTGACCTCCTTTGCTTTCCTTAACTGCCTGTCCCCTTCTGTCCCTGGTCTTTATAAAGCCAACACTCTTCACTCTTTTATCCAGTTCTTTGTTGTTACTACCACCATGCCTTTGCTGTATTTTAAAATTACTTATAATATCCCTTGGTAATTGGATCTACTTTCTCTGAAAGCTTGTAGTCAGGAAGTTCTTTCTGTTATCTAATCTCAATTCTTCATGCTACAGTGTTTCCTCTTGTTCTGTTCCTAGTATGGCTGGGAAACAACTAGTCACTGTGTGTGTGTGTGTGTGTGTGTGTGTGTGTGTGTGTGTGTGTGTGTGTGTGTGTGTGTTTTACTGGGGTTTCAATTCTGGTTGTGGCACTTGCTAGGCTTGTACTCTACTTGAGCCACACATCCAGCCTTAGGATCTTAGGTCTTTGCCCAGACCAATTTGGACCTCGATCCTCCTACCAATCTCACCCAGGTAGTTAGGATTACAAGCATTAACCCCCCACATTCAGCTTATTTATTGATATTGTGTTCTAAATTTTTGCCCAGGATGATTTCTAATCATGATTCTCTTGATATCTGCCTCCCAAGTAGCTGGGATTGCAAGTATGTGCCAATATATACAACCTATGATTTCTGTTACATTTGAAAGTCAAACTCTCTTCTCTCACTTTATTATCTTCCACTGCCTGTGTTTAATCTTCTTTTAGATCAATAATCTTGGATCTTTTAGCTTTACCCAACAGGTGCCTGCTCCCCTAATCCTGACCCTTCACAATCTGATTGCTTTGGATCATGTTGAGCTCAGCTGTCACATGCCTTGCCACATTGGTGGGGCCACTTCTCTCAACAGAAAGCTCCTTGGAGTCCTTTACTCAATTTATTTGCCCTTCTTTAGAGCTGCGATCTCCTCTTCCCTTCTGCATTCATGATGTTCTCAGCCTGACATTTGTAACCCAGAGAACTACCACCTTGGGCTCTGAAAGCCTTACATCCTGAAGTTCAGTACAATGAAAATCCGTAGCTCAGTAGGAAGTCAACAAAGGTGAAAAGTCTCCATTTGACTGCCCACACCTTCTTTTTCTCTACACAGTAAATAATTCACAAAAAGAAACAAAAATAAATTTTCCTCCCCTTAGGCTATATCCCCACTTTATCACTGGTCCCTCAACGCTGGCTTTGCACATTTCCATATTGTCATGGACTATTTTTAACACTGAATGACATTAAATACTAGTTGTCCCACAGACTTCAAACTTATCTCTTTCACTTGTCAAAATGTTATTAGTCCTCTCTCTTTGGATCTGTAGGGTACTCGTGGCCTAGGGGTGTGAGAACTACCTACTTGAAGGATTCCCTAGAAAGTTGTCTGTTGGGGGGGACAATGGCAGAGGACAAATAATCTCAAAATCCATGGAATCTATGTATAAAGATGGTGTAAGGAAATTTTACTCAAAGCTGCTGAACAATAAGGGAGAACGAGGGAGCATTAGATGAGGTTAGTCTGACTAAATTATAATATATGCTCGTGAATTACCAAGATGAAACTTCTTTGTACACTTAATATACAAAGAAAAAAGTGAATATCAGGAAAGTGAAACATGCTGTTGGGGAGCAGAGAGAGGGGAAGAAGGCTAACAGAGGATAAGTGATGATAAATATGGTCAAATAACTTTTATTTTCTAGTGTGAAACCAAAACAATGAAACCTGTTGATGTAGGAGGTTGAGGTCAATGGACTACAACATATACATATGTAAAAATGACAAAGAAACCCCCTTGAATTACTAACGTCTGCTCATGGAAATCCCAGTTAATAGCTCCACTGGCCAGGATCTGATGGTTAGAATTTCAGATTCATTTCTTAGGTTAGATATCTCTTCCTCAGGAAGCTTCTTTGTTATACTCTGACAGAGCCTATTCTTTTTACCCTCTTGTCAATTAGCTCGTAATTTATACATTAATTAGTGTGATTTATTTGGTTAATGTCTGTCTCCCCAGCCCATTGACTATTCCATAATAGCTGAGACCATGCCTTTTTGATGCTTCCTCCATGTCCCAGCATGGCACATGGGAGATGTGCAATGAATATTTCTCATTGACTAATTTCTGCTCATGAAATTGAGTTTAAATTCTCCAGACAACGTGGAGGAAGTGATCATAGGTACAGGTGTCCAATCCACTAACTGACAGAAAAGTACTAAAAGGGAGGAAACACCTTCCTTTTCCCCAGCTTAGCTTAGGCTGCTTGCTTTTGCTAGTCCAGCTCTCTCCTTTCCTCCCACTTCGTTCAGCCCTCCCCTGAGAGCTTCATAAAGAGATCATCTGGGAAAGAAGGGCTTGACCAAGTAGCCAACAAGAGTAAAGTGACACTACAGGGCTGCCAGTGCCCTGCATTCTTATGGCAGCACCTTGACATTACTCTTACTTCTTCTACTCATATCCAAAGCAGCCTTGGATTCGGAGGCCAGAGAGCCACAGATGTGAAGCCAGATCACCAAGCTCTTTTGGTGCCCACTATCCACAGCTCCCCCAAGACTAACCCTCCTGGTTCCAGGGAGCTTGCACCAGGCATAAGGGAGAGATACTTCCCTGCTCCCAGGCCCTAGAGATCTCTACCTATCCAGGGAGCATCCATGTTCTAGAGAAGAGGGCACCAAGGGGCAGAGAGGAGATAGAGGAGTGATAAAGGAGAGGGGCACAATGAGCCTTTTTGATTTTTTTTTCCCCCTTGAAGCTTGGTGAGTCTGGTTCCAACTGAGGAAGAATGAAGAGTTCTCACCCAGGCCAGATCCTTCTCAGCAGGAGCTCTGCTGGCCTGACTGGTCAAGTTCTCCTCCCCTTTCCCCATCAGAAAGCCTTGAAACCAGCCAGCCGCTTCCCACCTGCCAAAGCCAACCCATTCTCTAAGGCTCTGCTGGAAGCCGCCGCCATAAAGAAACTCCTTTCCTCGTTTGCTTTGGCACAGCCCTAACTCCACTAAGCTTAAGGCCTTCTGCTTTGCTCCTGCTCAGAGCAGAAGCTCCATCTCAGTTTTGAAACCTGCGGTGTCCCAGTGCTTTGTTTTCCACAGGCTGCAGGTGCAGCTGTGCCCTTCAACCCAGCTATACCCTCAGTTCCCCATTCCCAAGACCTAGCCTCTGATGTCCTCTGTGTCCTCTACAATGCTTAGCAGGGGAGGTAGGCAATTCAATAAATCTGCAGTCGTGTGTTCAATAAATAGCAGGCCCTTGGTCAATAAATGATGGATTGATTAATTGAAGTGCTTGCTCACTCAGTACAAGGTTGAATACCAGCACTTGTTTCTCTATACACCTGGGCAGGCAGATTAAATTGCCTTAACACTGAGCAGTGCTTTTTCTTTTTCTTTTTTTTTGGTCCGGTCGTGGGGCCTGAACTCGGACTGGGCGCTGTCCCTCAGCTCTTCAGTTCAAGGCTAGCATTCTACCACTTGAGCCACAGTGCCACTTCTGGCTTTTTCTGCTTATGTGGTGCTGAGGAATTGAACCCAGGGCCTCATGCATGCAAGGCAAGCACTCTACCACTGAGCCACCTTCCCAGCCCCGAGCAGTGCTTTTTCTTTGTCCTTTTTTCTTCTTTTCTTTTCCTGTGTTTCTAAAACGAAACAAGTATGAAAAGGGAACAGACAGAAGTGAGGTGCTAGAAGCCTTGGAGGGGTTCCCCTAAAATGGAAATTCTGCACCTTCTCAGGCCCTACAACTTTCATTTATTCTGGCTGTGGGCTGGGGGCCTTGGGATGCCCAGCTCTTTTGCCGGGAATTTGTCAGAAGTCTGAACTCTAGATATGAACTCTGCCTGACAGTAATTCCTAAGGCACTTTTAAGGAAAATAAACTTTGTTTTCCTGTTTTTTCCCTCTTTTTCATGGACTAGAGAGCCATATCCCTACCTCCCCCTCATTCTGTAAGCCACTTGCCTGGTGGCAACACAGTGGGACAGGCTGGGGCAAAGACAAGAAAGGAGGAGAGGAAAAGTTATGGGCTTAGTCACAAACTCTGAGCCCATGAAATATTAGGTTGATGGGGAATTAGTATGTTGTAGATAGATTAAATAGAGAAGAATGTCATAGAGACCTAAAATCTTTACTTTGCTTGGCCTCAGTTGTACCAACATGGTTATGTAATTTTCTGAATAGGTCTGGAAGATAACTAAGAAGCATTGTGAATTCAAGGCAGCCTGGAACATAGAGGCTTCATGGAGAAAGCACTGGAAATGGGCTCTTGAAAAATCTTCCTTCAAACAGCACCTACAACTTCTTGTACATCATTCCACCTAATGTCAGACATGCTGGGGTCTCCAGAATAGTTCTTAAGCCAATAGATACAAAAGGAATAGTGGCTTCTGAGACCTTCTCTGGGGGCCTCTTCAGATATTAGGTCATCTCCTACAAGTATAGTTAGGTGAAAGCAGGATCCCCTTCATAAAGCCAAACTCATGCCACTCCAACTCCCTGTTTGCTGCTAAATATGAGGGTCAAGGGGGATTCCTTTAAAGCCTGGCACTTAACCCTGAGTGAAGACTGCCTTACACAGGGTAGAGTAGGCTTTTCCTTAAAAAAAATGAGCTCCACTTAGACCCCCAGCAAGCTTCCAAATGCCTTGCCCCAGGGAAGCCCGCCACTGAGCAAGCAGAAGCTTGATGCCTCAGTAACCTGGCACTGTTACATAAGGTACTACATGAGAGGTGAGTCAGGGCCCTCAGGGTGGCCTAGGCCCAGCCTTGTCTGCAAAGTGAGGCTGAATGTCAGTGCTGAAGAAGCGGTGTCTAGGTGTGGTGAAAGGGTAAGCCAAAAAGGAGTCACTGGATCCACTTCCTTTCTTTCCTCTTACTTCTCACTCCCCTTTTCCTCAAGAATATCTGGAGCTAATCAATGGCCCACAGAGCTTGGGCAGTGGGAAACCTGGCCAGACCCTTAAGCTGTGAACACCTGTTCTCCATCTCCCTTGAAGAGAAGACAAAAGGGAGTAAGTTGAAAATGCAAGGCTATTTTTGTGAGTGAATTGTTTTTTGGAGAAAGGATAAGATGCTCTGTCTATATGCAGGGGCCTAATTTCAGGCTGGACCTATCTGAGAAGCATGGATCCCAATTAGTGTGCCTAGGTCATCACTGACCAAGACTGCTTCCAATTCACTTTTCCTTGGGCTAGTGTATATCTACACAATGGGAAGCTTCTCATTCAGTCTCCTGTCCTGGCTGAGATCTTACACTGATTAGACTATCTCCAGAAAGCTACAGCTACTTTGGGGTAGTGACTTCTACCTAGAAGGTTTGAACTCACATTATCTGCAAGTAAGAGTCCCTTCTTTCTGGATAGCATGTGGAAAAGTTTTGCTTTTGGTTCCTATTTTATCCCCACTCCATCTCCAATATGAGCTACGTTTCAGTGTGGAAAACACTAACTTCTGGGAGCCATTTTCCCTGAGTTGACTCTTCATTAAACTGAGGTTGCCAAGACTGGAATCTAGCCTTCTAGTTCTCACTGGGCTCCCGTTAGCAAATAGAGTTCCATGAAGTACCTTGTATGCCAAAGCTGGGGCATTACAGGCTAGTCCTTAACCCTTGTCCCATTATGGCAGGCATTAAGACAGTACAATATGTCCTAAGCCATATTTTTCTCTTCATCTAAAAGAGAAAATTCTATTCATCTTCCTGACCCCTGTGGTCATGGGATGCTCTCCCTTGAGTACACTGAGCACAACAAGTGCCCCTCCAAATGAGCCCAATATTTAGTTTCTCCAAAGCTCAAGAGGCTATTTCACGACACCAACCAATTTGTTATGTAAACCCAGCTAGCCATGGCAGATTAGAGCTTTGCTGTTATCCTGAGGGATGCCTTACGTAAGAGGAGAAAGGTCAAGTAGGAGCAGAATCATGACAAGCAAACAGTACAATGGCGACCCTCAGTGCAGACATGGCTGACCTCATTCCTCCCAACCAATCTGTTGATAGGGGCAAGTACTATGATGGGCTCCAATCATTCAGGGAGCTGAAAGACCCCATTTACCCAGACTCCTGGCCTTCAGTACCAGGTATGGAAAGAAGCCAACATGCTACCTGGAATGGAGCTTGTCAGTTTATCTAGAAGTACAAATATAAGTAAGAGTGTTAACCTTCTCTTCAGGCAATGAGGGAAAATAAGGTCACCATGAAAGTAGTCGCATTCTAAGGTATGGGCTCACATGGTTCCACTCAGTGTTAAACTAAGGAGTAGATGAAATTTATGCTCTGTTTTAATCTCCCTTCTTTAAGAGCTGAAGCTTGGAAGCAGACCTCTTTTGAGTTCTCATGCTGTTCACGCAGTAGCCCACACAACCTGGGCCTTTTATGGGAGTAGGTCTTGTCTCACACCTCTTCTCTAAACTTAGCCTTCTCATATCCTTTTTCTATAGAACCTTACTCTTATTAAGGTATTACCTTGCCTGAAGGTCTAAGAAACAAATTCACACAAAGCAGTGAATGACCAATAGTTCACATTTTACTCACTCAAAAAAAATATATAGGGGTAGCTCACATTTTTAATCTACCTTCTCAGGAGGCTGAGATCTGGAGGATTATAGTGTGAAGTCAGCCAGGGTCAAAAAGTTGGAGAGACTCCATGTCCAAGAAACCAGCAAAAAGTCTGGACAGTAGCATGACTCAAGTGATAGAGTGGTAGCTGAGCAAGCAAGCCTAGCAGGTGCAATCCCCAGTAAAAGCAAAGCAAAGTATTGAAAAGAGAGGGTAACGGGGGTAAATAGAATTAAAGAAAAGAGAGGGTAATGGGGATGAGCAGGACCAAAGTATATTATATCTGTGTACAACAATAGCATATTGGAACCAATTAAAACTGGTTAAAAGGGAGGAGAGTATAGAGGGGGTTAAAGAAGAGTACTATAGAAGGGGTGAATTTGAGCCAAGTAAATTGTATGCATATATGTAAACATCCCGTGAAACTTTTTATACAGTTAATTTATGTTAATAACTTTTAAAAAATGTCTACTAGATTCTGGCCATTGGTGAGATACCCATTATAATTTTTGGTAGACTTCAACTTATGAAAAAAAGCATAATATATCCCCATCTGGCACTATCACTTGTAAAATTTCTTACATTTCTTGCCATTGTAAACATTAGCACCAGCAGCTGAAGGGGGCAGCATTCTCCTTAAAGAAATACATATGTCTTCATTTCATGAGTGTTACCACAAATTATTTTGAAAAATAGAGGGTTTGGTAATGCCACTCCCAAGTATATACCTAGAAGATTTGAAAACGTGACTGGAGCAGATATTTGTACATCAGTTCTCTTATCAGCATCCTTCACACAGAATAGAAGGTAGAGGGGAAGGGAAGGGATAGTGGGAGAAAAACAAAGGAGTGGGTAATGATGCTCAACAAGAAATGTACTCATTACCTTACTTATGTAACTGTAATCCCTCTGTACAGTATCTTTACAATAAAATTCTAAAAAGACATTACAAAGGGCCAAAGAAAGAATAAAAGGTAGAAACAATTCATATATATACTGATGAATGGATAGAAAAAAATGTGAATCTCTCTCTCTCTCTCTCTGTGAGTGTGTGTGTGTGTGTGTGTGTGTGTGTGTGTGTATGTGTGTGTGTGAATACTGAGGCTTATACTCAGGGTCTGGATGCTATCTCAGCTTTTTTTGTTCGAAGAAAAAAATGTGAATCTCTCTCTCTCTCTCTGTGAGTGAGTGAGTGTGTGTGTGTGTGTGTGTGTATGTGTGTGTGTGAATACTGAGGCTTATACTCAGGGTCTGGATGCTATCTCAGCTTTTTTTGTTCGAAGAAAAAAATGTGAATCTCTCTCTCTCTCTCTGTGAGTGTGTGTGTGTGTGTGTGAATACTGAGTCTTATACTCAGGGTCTGGATGCTATCTCAGCTTTTTTTGTTCGAAGTTGGTGTTCTACCATTTGAGACACAGATCCATGTCAGTCTTTCTTGTGGTTAATTGGGAGATAAGAGTCCTGCCTAGGCTGGCTTTGAACTGAGATCCTCAGATCCCATCCTCCTGAATAGCTAGGATTGCAGGCTGTGAGATACAAGTACATAGCCAAACTGTATTGTTTACACATAATGAAGTATTATTCAGTCATAAAAGAGTAAAGCACAGTTAAATGCTATAAAACACAGATGAAAAACATTATTCTGAGTGACAGGAGCCATTTACTAAATGATTCTACTTATATGCAACATCTAGAATAGACAAATCCATAAAACAAAGTTTTAAGGACTGGGGAGAGGAAGACAAGATGTTATTGTTTAATCATTATACAGTTTCTTTGGGGGATGATGACAGAATTAAGAAAATAATAGTGTTCGTACAACCTATTGTGAATGTACCTAATGACACTGAATTGCACTAAAATGATAAACTTAGCTAGGGGCTGGTGGCTCACACCTGTAATCCTAGCTACTTGAGAGGTTGAAATCTGAAGATTGTGGTTCAAAACAATTCCAGGCAAGAATGTCCATGAGACTCATCTCCAATTAACTACAAAAAAAGCTAGAAGTGGAGCTGTGGTTCTAGTGGTAGAGTGCTAGCCTTGAACAACAAAGCTCAGAGACAACACCCAGGCCCAGAGTGCAAGTCCCAGTAGCAGTACAAAAAATGCTAAACTTTACATGACATACATTTTACCACTATTTCTATATTATATACATATTCTATATTTATACATATTTTAATATGTAACATACATATACATACCCATAGTAGGCACTAGGAAGACACAAGGCTCACCTCATCTGGTAAAGGACTGGCTTCCATATGCTAGACTCCTAGCATATGTGATTTACATCTGTGCCTCAACAAAATGACCGTTTCTTATATGTTGAGGTTCTCATGAGATATCCAAACCATGAATGTTGTTTGCACACGCATTTGTGCTTTCAACAGTAACTACCCCTTAATTTAAGAGTGCTTATTCTTTGTCAAGACTTCTAGACACTGAAGCTATAGTTATTTTAAATTATGTTGGGCTAAGGAAGGATTTTTGAAGCTGGATACCAAAGCAAAACACACAAAGGCAAAGAATAACAAGCTTACTATAGAAACTCAAAATATTTCTACAGCAAAGAATTCCATCCTCGAAATAAAATGGTAAATTAGTTGACAAAGGGTTGCAATCTCTAATTCAAGTTTTCTCACAGTGTAATCCACTTCCCGCTGATGCTATGAGAGAGGGGTTTAAGATTTTAAATAGTATGAATTTAGCAGGCTACCCTTGCATCTCTCCATGCAGCGGCAATCTCTTCTCTGAAGAGGTAGGTTCAATATCCAAGAACACAAATTACAAATTTATAAATATAAATTTTATGACAGCACTTGTGTTAGAACTCAGTTGAAGAACATATAATTTTTTTCTTTGAAGACTCAATTTCTAAATTTATATCTTTTCCCTATGCTACTTTATATCAGCTTGATATACAATATTAAATGAATTAGCTCACATAAAGCAATCAAAATTATTTGCTATTATTTACTGAGCATCTGTATGTGAGAACTAGTTGATGCCAATCAGAAGCTTAAGAGCAGAGTCCTGGAGGGGGTGGGAGAGAGGAGTCAAGGAGGGAAGGAGGGGATAGTAGGGGAAAAACAAAGAAGAGGGTAACAATGCTTGATAGGATATATATTCATTACCTTACTCATGTAACTGTAACCCCTCTGTACAGTATCTTTACAATAATAAAATAAAATAAATCAAAAAGTAGACTCCTAAGAAATTTGGAGCTGAAAGGAATTCAGATTCAGAGTATTTCAGACCACTAGGAAGGTATGTGTTGAGACCAAAGGTACAATAGAGTTCATTTAAAAGTTTTTGAGCTTGTCAGGCAACAGTGGCTCATTCCTGTAATCCTAACTACTCAGGAGGCTGATCTGAGGAGCTCCACTCAAATGCAGCCCAGGCAGGAAAGTCTGTGAGGCTCCTATTTCCAATAAACTCCTCAAAAGCTAGAAGTGGAGCTGTGGCTCAAATGGTACAGCATTAGCCTTGAGTCAGGGATAGCACCCAGGCCCTGAGTTCAAGCCCCAGGACTGGCACCAAAGAAGGTTTTTGGACTAGGCACCTGTATCTCATGCCTATAATTCTAGCTACTCAGGAGGTGGCTCAGACCAAAGGATTGTGTTTTGAAGCTAGAGTGGGCAGAAAAGTCTATGAGATTATCTCCAATTAATCAGAAAAAAATCTAGAAGTGGAGGTATGGCTCAAATGATAGAGTGCCAGCCTAAAAGATAACATCAGGTGCAATGGCTCAAATCTGTAATCTCAGCTGCTTGGAAGGCTTGAGGTTTGAAGCCAGCCTGGGCAAAATGTTCACAAAAACCCCATCTCAACCAAGAATAGATAGATATACTGGTTTATGTCTTTCATCTCAGCTATGCAGAAAGTATAACTAGGAGAACTGTGGTCTGGGCCAGCATAAACTCCATATCTAATTTTAAAAATAGCTAAAACAAAAAGATTTAGGGGACTATGACTTAAGTGGAAGCATGACTGCTTCACAAGGTCAAGACTCTGTGTTCAAGCCCCTTACCAACATTCCCCCCTGCAAAAAAAAAAAAGGAATTGGTTTAAAAAAGGAAAAAAAATAAAGAAAAAGGAAGAAAATAAAAAAATATTTGGGGACAATCTTAGAAATACATAAATTTGAGATTATGACAGCCACACTCACAAGACTGGAATATTGCCAAAGCTGCTATCTCCTCCACTTGCTACAGAGTATTAAATGGCTTCTGATTTCAGTTTAACAAGTTTAAGCATTTTACACTTGAATTGGAAACTTCAGCTGCTTGTCCAGCACATTCTATCTCCCATCTAAATATTCCAGTATTAGAAGCAAGTTGAAAGTACAAAGCAGGATCCACTAATGAGAGGGTGACCACCCCAGTTTTTCTAGGACCATCCCAATTTGATCACTGAAAGTCCTGTGTCACAAGACCAGGATGGTTGGTCTCCCTACCTAATAAGGACATTTAGAAAGGTTTTAGGCTCACATTTTCCTCTCTCATTTTCTAATAATTTCCTTATTGTTATAGTTTTTTAGTGTTAACAATTTTTTCTTTACAAATATTCAATATTCCTGAGAATCCATAATGTCTGATCTTTCACTGTGAGAACTAAGGAGTTATTTTTTCCAAGCCCCAATTTCCTTGTTTATAAAATGAAAATGGTGATGATAGTATCCATTTCATTGGTTTATGTAAATACTAAATGAGAATATGCAAATATAATGTTTAGTATCATTATAAATGTTCAATAAATATTAGCTATTAACCTATAGATGTAATATAACATAAAATTGAAGGGAGGGTGTTTAAAATCCATCTCTCAGAAAATATAACTAATTGAGTGAATTACATATATCTCTACTCCAAAAAACTCTTTTAAGATATAAAACCACTTTTAGGTTTTAAAAAAATTGATAAAATTACTTTTTGCAGATGATATGTCATGGTGGTGTGAAATATGCTAATTGTATATTTTTACTATTGTGCCAAGATAATAAAGCTCTTTCTCAAAAAAAAAATAAAGCTAGGTGCCCATGCATAGCTACTGTGATGATGACGTTTCAAGCCAGCCCAGGCAGGAAAAATCCATGAGACTCTTATCTCCAATTAATCAGCAAAAGGCCAGAACTAGAGGTATGGCTCAAGTGGCACAGTGAGAAGAAAAACTCAAGGACAACACCCTGGCCCTGAGTTCAAGTCCCAGAACCTGCACAAAATAAATAAAATACACTTGTCCCCATAATAGTTTAGAGGCACCCTTTACATATAAGCAGGCTGCATACCCATCACCACTGATTCCCATGTGTACAGAGCACTGTCCAACAGAACTACATGTGCTTAAAACTGAAAAATTTTAAAAAACACATTTAAACTTTAATAAGGATTTTCCAGGATAAGATTAAAGTTGTAAAAATCTTTACATGGGACCACTACAACATCATAGCAAAAGAAAAAAACTTTATGGAATATTGATTTTCTAAAAAGCCAAGGGAAACCAAGCAAGTGAACACACAGTTCTACCCTCAAACTGCTTATACTCTTGCACTCCAAGGAAACAGAGAGCTAAGCTGGAAGCCAGGGAGAGGTCAAAGTAGACAAACTCGATATAAATCAAGAATGTGCCCTGCCCTCTTCCAAAAATACGGGAGCCCTCACAGTAAGGGGGATGGGGGACAGGAGGAGGGATGGATAGGATAGATTCTTGAGGCAGCCTTGAAAGTCAACAAAGGAAAAAAGACTCCCAAACAGGAATCTGAAACGTCTACTCATGAAATGAACTAGGAATAAAAATGATGGCTGAAGTATGAAGATAGAAACCCAGGAAATTAAATGAAGCAAGGGAAAACAAAGTTCACTTAGAAGACTGTTCATCCCAGACCCTGGAGAATCCCCTTGACCAGAAGTAATGGTTTCCTAGTTTGCTAAGGAGCATGTCATTCTGTGTAAAGCTAAAACTAAATTCAGAATCTCCAATCCCAGTTGTCAAGGAAAGTAAGGGAATTATTTATCCCACTAGAACTATAAGGTTATTACCCTGTAGGACCTTGCCACTGTCTCCTTAGCCCCAGGAAATCTTGGCAGCATACCTGCTTGCTTCACAGGAACAGTTTAGGACAAGAGGTTGCTCTCATCCCAGGAGGCAGGATGTACCCCCTCCCTCTACCAGTGCCTCAACATCTTCCCTACACATACAATGCAGCAGTTCCAGGCTTTGCCCCAAACTGAGCATCAACAAACCTCTATCAGTGGAGTGGATGAAAAAGGAAGTCTTCCCATTCAAGAAACTCAAACAGGCAGGATGCTCCTGAGGTGTGACACAAGTGAATACTTCCATCACCAGCTCATAGCCTTATACCTAACTCACTAAGGCTTGATCTTCCTTGTTTCGGAAGTAGGAAGAAAACCTAAAAGAAAAAGAAACTACCCTACCATGGTAGGGTAGTTTCTCTCCCAGTTGGACGCAAACGCTACAGTTCCAGGTTTCTTCCTGCTCAGCTCCCAACAGAGCCCAGCAAGTTTCCAGATCGTTAGGAACCTGTTACAAATTTTGCTCTGCAGGGTTTCAGCATCTGTGGGCTGAATGCACTTGTAGTAATCTTTTACTCGAAATGTAGATCTCTCGAAACCTGTTCTGTCCACGGCCTGGTTTATTTTAGATAATAATTTGACAACTAAAGTAGAGTAATAGATGGGAAAGCACTTCAATGGTACTGAAAATGACTGAAAAAATACAATTTGTTATAAGGACATTAATGAAGTCTGCAACCTTGCTTGTCTCTGCCTGGAACCACTGGAGTGAGGGGGAGGTGATGATGTAGAGAGAAGGGAGGCAGACCTTATCTTAGCAGGTAGTGAGGGCAGGCTCCTTCATTTTTGTATTGTTTAAAAATTTTCCTATTAGAGTCCCACAGCCACCAACTAATTTACAACTATTTTACAAGTACTTCAGAATATCTTATCAGTTTGGACTAACCACTTGCCCGTGACCTAGAATTTGAGCTAGAAGAAGGTTTAGAAAGACCACAAAGTTCAGGTGACTTAGAAAAAGGTAAAGCCATACTTTTGCTACCACCTAGGCCTCCAGAAGCACAGCAGGGATGTCTTACTTACATAACCTATGCCATTGAGCAAGAGTAAATCCACCCTTGTGTACACATGTACACACACAAACACACCAAACTTATGATGCCTCAATTCTTGTAAACTGTTCACACTAGAGTGGCTCAGGCTGCAGGACAGCAACCGCCCTTGGGCATTCCCATTGTGTTTTTTCCCCCTTCACTCTCACTTTTTTTAATTAATTAATTTTTTGGGGGGGTCCGGTCATGGGGCCTGAACTCAGCGCCTGGGTGCTGTCCCTCAGCTCTTCAGCTCAAGGCTAGCGCTCTACCACTTGAGCCACAGCGCCACTTCCGGATTTTTTCTTTTTGCTTATGTGGTGCTGAGGAATCGAACCCAGGGCCTCAGGCATGCAAGGCAAGCATTCTACCACTGAGCCACCTTCCCAGCCCCTCCACTCTCACATTCTTATCACCCCAGCAGGCCTTCTAGAAAGTTGGACTTGCACTCCAACACATGCCTGCATTAACAGGGATTTATCTACTCCCCATACTCCTGTCACACAATGTTCTTTAGGCACTTGGGAGATGTGTCCTAAGATGCTCTCTGGGGCTGCTTTTTACCTACATGGATTCAAAGACTGTCATCCATAAAGGATGTGGTATCTGTCCAGAAAACTGGAAGTGGTGCTGTGGCTCAAGTGGTAGAGAACTTGCCTTGCGCTGATGATATCAGGGACAGCGCCAGGCCCAGAATTCAAACCTCATGATCAACAAAACAAACAAACAAACAAAAATCATAAGCTGACGCAGATGGCTCATGCCTGTAATCGTAGCTACTCAGGAGCCTAAGATCTGAGAATCACTGTTCAAAGCCCGGGCAGGAAAGTCCTTGACTCTTATCTCCAATTAACCACCTGAAAACCAGAAGTGGTGCTGTGGCTCAAGTGGTAGAATGCTAGCCTTGAGCTGAAGAGCTCAACGAAGTGCCCAGGCCCAGAGTTCAAGCCCCAGGACCAAAAAAAAAAAAAGTAAGTAGTGTCTGAAATTCTCACCAATCTATGACTTTTTCCCCTTTTCACAACCCTCCCCCTCCCCCTGCAAGCAGCCTACTTTATCTTGACATTTTGTTTGTCTTCACAGCCAGTTATAGCTACTCCGTAATTTCAAAGCCTTTGCACTTTCAATTGGAGTTTGCACATTTAGAAAGAGGCTTGTGGGGGCAGGGGGGAGGGGCTGGGATTCATAGAAGTCCTCATGACAGAATCTCCTAAAAGGCTGTGGAAATGTATGCATTTGAGAAGCGGATACTGTCCATGTCCTTCAAACCCATAGTTAAGTCTGCCCACCCTCTGCGTCCTCGTGTTCCCTTGAAGACTTTGCAGGCACTCTTCAAAATAGGTTTGCACCTGCCAGGCCTCCCCTGAGCTCTGCAGCACTCCAGCTGGCCTCAAGTTCCAGTCATGGCAGCTTATGAGCCAGACCTTCCTAGTGCCCCCTCGTGAACTTCCTGGCTGCCCCTTTTTAGCAGAGGTGGGGATCCACCCGAGGCCAGTGTGAGCAGATAAGTCTCCCGTCCACCCCGTGTGTGCAGCCACCCACCTGTGGAAGAAGAGCAGGATGGAGAGCATGGTCTGGTCAATGTTGCGGTTGCATATGCCCTCATTGATTAGGTAGCAGGGGTCCCGCAGCACAGGCTCCAGCGAATCCTGCCGCATTATGTTGTTGAGCTTGTCCGTGTTGAGATTCTCGAAGACCAGCTTCTCCTGCAGCTGCCGAAAGTTGCTCACGGTGGGGCTGGAGTTGTTGTTCCCACTGCTGTCTCCCTGAAGCCCACTGCGGTGGGCCAGGTCCAGACAGCAGTTGCAGCAGTCGAGGCCGACAGGTGAGCGGCAGTCGACTTTAGACTGAGCCATTTTTTCAGTCTTGGGGGCCCCCTGGTCTGCGTGTTCAGGGGTGGTTGGCAGGTGCGCGCCTGCCGGGCTATCCTCACCGGACTCCAGGGTGCCTGGAAAAGACAAGCTGGACGAAGAAGAGTTGGAAATTAGCGCCTAAAGCCAGCCACCCCTCGGCTCGGCCCCCTTCTGGTTGCACAGCTCAGGGTGCGAATAGAAACAGCTGGACAAACAGCTCTGAGCGGATCCTTCGGGCTCACTTCCTCCTCCTCCTCGCCCTCGTCCGCCTCCTCCTCCCTCTTCTCTTGTGACTGAGGCCTTCTCTTCCCCCCCCCGCCCCCCAACCCGAGGTGCCACCCGCAGCCCTAGTTCAATCCCAAGTTTCTCAAGTATGGGGGAAGCTCCAGGCGGACCTGTGGCGGCAGGAAGGGCAGGCAGCAGGGCAGACGGAGAAACGGGCGAGCCTTTGCTCCTTCCCTCCTTGGCTTCCTCCCTCACTCCCTGATGGCAGGCGTTAAGGGCTCCCTAGGGCTCGGCCAGCAGTGAGGTGACTGGATCTGAGAGAGTGGAGCGAATAGGGGGCGTGAGAGTGGCCCGCCTTGCCCAGGAGTCTGCTCTCCGCTATGACAGCATGTAAATGACTCCTGGGGGCCGGTGAAGGCCAGCCCTCCGCCGCTTCTCCGGCCGCCGCGGACCAGGTCTTCGCCCCGCCCCGCCCGCCTCCTGCCCGCTGGCACCCAACGCCCGCACAGTCTCGTGCACCCTCGCCGCCCAGCTCCTACCAAGCCCCGCCGGAGACTCCTGCGGTCGGCGCCCCAGTGCCCACAGCGCATTTTCCGCCACAAATGTGCGGATAGTCTGGCGGCAGCACCGCGCCTCCCTAGGGCGCCCGGCCCAGTGTGTTTGAATCTCCGCTGCCGGGCAAATGGTGCTAGTCCCACTGCCAAGCAGTCCCCTGCAGGAGGAACGTACAGCCCCAGCGACGGGGGGGGGCGCCTCGTTTCTCAGGGGGTGTCGACAAAAAGCAGTCAGAGGGTATCGAGTTTTACGTCAGAAGTTCCCAAGAATCGTCTTACTCAAAAGTCCCAGAAGCATGCTCCACGTCTACCCCCCCCCCCCGTCTCCTCCCTTCCAGAGCAAAGCTATTCTCACCACCACCACCACTTGTTCGCTCTTCACTTTCCTGAACCCACAGTGTCCCTCCGCGTCCTCAGTTCACCCCCTGCTCGGTCTCACCCGCTCCGTCTTTCTCTCCCCTTTCTCTCACTTGGCCACAATTTCCGTCATTTTTCTGTCCCCCCTCCCCCCTCATGTTTTCCTTAAATAAAAAAAAACGTACTTTGCACATCCCCTGTAATTCCCCCCTCATATCCTCCCCCCCTTTATTAATTTCTTTTCTTCACCTTTCCTTGACTTGATTATTCCTTTTCACCCCTAAACCCCCCTCCCTTGTTTGTCTCCCTTCACTCTTCTCATTTATTTTCCTCTTACTTCTACCGGGCAGTATTCCCACTCTTCTACTTGATTTATCTTCTGTTTTTCTAAACTTGCTCTGCTCCCTTTTTTCTGATAACTTCAGGTGATGTCAAGCCTCCTTACCCTTCCTAGAGAAAACAGTTGTGGAGTGTCTGTTCCCGCCTAAGCAACAGCAGAAAACGAGTACCTGCTCGAGAGACCCTCCGCGTAGGGGAGGGACTTGCGTGACAAAATGCGGGGTTAAAAGGGAAGTGAAGTGGCAGACATGTTGGGGGAGCTGTCTAGTGCCCTAGGTTATATCCCAACCTGAGAGGTTATGGTGGGGGAGGAAGAGTTGCAGAGTGGACAAATGATAGATATCTAGAGTGTTTTAAAACTTAGGCATTTGGAATGGGAACGCGTGATATTTGAACGTTGTTGCTTTCTAGAAAAAAAAGTCAAAATATCTATTAATCCGTTTTCATATTAAACTCGGGATTTCAATTCATTCCTTTTCCCCACCCCCTTCACTCCTTTACTTTAGTCACAAGCCCACAGTAGTTGAAAAAGCAGTATATACTGCCATCTACTGGTGTTAACTTGACATACACGCTGCCTGTTTCACAGCGTGCCAAGGCGCTTGGGAGACACGAGACAGGCCTCCTGGTGGAGCCCACAGTGCATGGATTCTAAGCATAAAAGAGGGGACAGCAGAGGAGTGGAGGCAAAACTCTTAACACAGGCCCATAGCTGAGGTCTGGCCTCGAGCTGCTCTATGTTTTAATGCAGGTTCATTTGTCTATGTCCATGAAGAATGCACTTTCATTTAATTTTCCTTCAGACTCCAGTGATGACTTAGAGAAAAGGGGGGGGGGCTAACAAATTCTTGTTTCCAAAGCCTTGTGAATGCTGTATGGGACCCCCAAATCGTGAGGGAAATGGGGGAAACGGTACACTCTCTGTTAAGAGTAACCAGAAAAAAAAAACCCAAAAAGGAAAAACAAGCAGCATCCTTGGCTCCTGACAAGGTCCCAACGTAAGCGTCACAAATGGCTATCATGGCGATTGGGAGGGAAGGGTTGAGAGAATGACCCCCGTTTTCTCACAGAGTGCTGAAACTATGTTTCTTTTCTCAAAAGCCAATCATTTCCAGTCAGGCCTCATTGGCTCAACCCTAGAATCCCTGGGGGATGGGGGAGGGGTTCCGGAAAAAGCCTGACAGCATACCGGAAGAAGGGGAGTAGGATAGGGGGCTCAAAGCCAGACCGGAAAAAGGTCAATACCCGACGGGAAGTACGGTGGAGGAAAGAAACTCAAGGCCAGACAGAAACAAGGCAGAGACCCCTCCGGAAGTAGGAAGATGGGGTAGGGGGCTCATAGACCAGACCAGAAATAGCTTGACACCTTGTTGGAAGTAGAGTAGAGGGAGGAGACTTGAGGCCAGACGGGGAAAGGCCTGATATCCAAATGGAAGTTGGGTAGAAGGAGAGGTTCGAAGTCAGGTGGAAAAAAGCCTAAGACCCCCGGAAGTAGGAGGGGGAGGGAGTGTAAGGCTTTGTTTGAAATGAAGCTTAAAAAAAGGGAAAACAGAGCCGGCACCGGTGGCTCACGTCCGTAGTCCTAGCTATTCAGGAGGCTGAGATCTGAGGCTGACGGTTCAAAGCCAGCCCTGACAGAAAAGTCCGTGAGACCCTCATCTCAAATAAACTAAGAAAAAGCCAAAGTGGTGCCGTGGCTTAAGTGGTAGAGGTCTAACTTTGAGCTCATGGAGGCTTAGAGAAAGGGCCCATACCCTGAGTCCAAGTCCAAGACTTCCTCTGCCTTCCTTCCCCCCACCCCCCAAGAAAAGAGGATCTGGTAGAGTAACACACGTGATAGAGGTCTTACCTAACAAAGTTTGAGATCCTAAGTTCATCTCCAGTACTAGGGGATAAAAGAGCCAATTCTGTATGTGTGTTATTTTTCCCTTTTTTTCTTCCTTATTTAGAAATGTTCCAGGGGAACAGCCATCGAGAATGTAGAATATGAAAATTCATCTGCATTGTGTAGACTTATAGCCTGCTGAATTGTTTTTTAATTACATTGTTTTCCCCCTCATTTATAATTATTTTAGGTTACATGTTATAGTGCAATGTATTAGATCCATAAATGTTTGCTTAAGTGGTGTTTTGAGAACTGGTAGGCCTTTTGCTCCAATATTTATTTAAGTCCTCTTATCTTTGTGCATAACCTTGGGATGAGGTCCTGGTGGAAGTCTTTTCTTCTTGGCATTTGGCACCATTAAATTCAAGATTTTGTCCCCTTGACATTTTCCTTGTAGTCCTTGCTCTCAAGCAATGTTGTTAATAATTCAATACTGCTTTGCATTCCATGTCCAGGCTGATCAAGAGCAAATATAATTGAGATATAGAAAAATCTAGATAGTTAAGAAAAAGAGTTCAGAGAGCTGCCATATGTTTACACACAGGTCCAACTTGTATTGACATACTGCATAACATCTGTGTCTGACTGGTCAGGGCCACCTCCTTGTTGTGCTCCTATATATTGTGTTGGATGTAGAGACACCAAGCAGCAAAATGTCCCTGCATAAACCCAGAGAGCAGATGGGAGGGCTCACTTCCAAACAGTACTGGTGGTGGCTTTTTAGGTAGAAGAAATGTAGGACAGAAAGAGCACCTTCTCAGATGAATTTATTCACTGGTCACTTATGGTGCAGTGCCTGGTGTAATATTAGTGAGATTTTGAGGTAAGGCTGACACAGCTCAAGCCCCCAAAGAACACATGGCCTAACTAGAAAAACAAATACATATACATGGTACGTGGTGATAAAGGTTTGGTGGCATGGCAAGAGCATGTGCTATGAGACTGTGAAAGAGGGCTTTACTCTAAAAGATTGATAGAACAACCTATAGTAGATGCTCCTTGATTGATGTACAATCATTCCAGTGAGCCCACTGTAGGTTGAAAATACCATGTCAGAAATGCATTCACAAGCCGAGTACCAGTGGCTCACGCCTGTAATCCTAGCTACTCAGGAGGCTGAGATCTGATGATCGTGGGTCAAAGCCAGCCTGGGCAGGAATGTCTGTGAGACTCTTTTCTCCAATTAATCACCAGAAAACCAGAAGTGGTGCTGTGGCTCAAATGGTAGAGCACTAGCCTTGCTGAAGAGCTCAGGGACAGTGGCTAGGCCCAGAGTTCAAGTCCCTTGACCTACCCCCAAAATGTATTCACTATGTCTAACCTACTGAACACCACCATTTAGCAACGTAGTATCCTATAGAGTACCAGTCTTTTACCCTCCTACACATGGCTTACTGGAGCTGCCAGTATTGTAAGAGGGTATAGAGCCTAAGACAAGATTCAAATTCAAATTTGAATTAGTTTTAAGTGAATGCATATTGCTTTTGCACTATCATGAAGGTGAGTCATCATAAGTCAAGGGCTATTTGTAGATAGACTAGTGGGCAGGAGTCTTGGGGTGAGAATAGTGTATGTGTTTGTGGCCAGTGTGGATTCATGTTTGTGTTTTTGAAGACTCAAATGTGAGAGATGAAATATTCACAGTTGAGGATGGAAAGGGACTTGGGGACCGTGGCTCAGGGGACCCAGTATAAAACATTAAAAAAAACTCAATATGATCGAAGTACTTTACATGCATGTATAAAAATATAATAATGAAACCCATTTAAATTGTTAAAAGAAAGAAGAAAGGGGATATGAAAGAGTAATGGAGGAGGTGAATTTGATCAAAGTGTATTATATGTGTGCAGGGAAATACCACAATGAAACCCATTTGAATAATTAATATACACGAATAAAAAGGATTTTTGCAAAATTTTAAATTGTTATTATAAAAGTAATGTACAGCAAGGTTAGAGTTACATAAGTTAGGTAAAGAGTACATTTCTTTTTGGATATTGTCACCCCTCCCTGGCTCTCTCCCAGTTTATCCCTCCCATCCCTACCTACAAGTTGTATAGTTCATTTTCAGCATAGTGTCTAGTGAGTACCATTGCTGCATTTGTTCACCCTTTAATCTTCCATTTCTGTGAAGGAATTAAAAATAAAAAGAAAGAAAATTTCTCCTGAGCAAGGAATGGTGGTGCATGCCAGACTATGCTGTGAAAATGTGAAGGAGGGCTCTTGCAGTGAAAGTAGGAGATCACAAGGTCAGGGTCACTTGTGGGCTGTATAGTAAAACCTTATTTAGAATAAAGAAAAGTGAGGGAGAGAATAAAAGGAAAGAAAAGAAATCTCCCAGCTTGACAAGTCTCCCTTCCATTTGGTAATTATTAAGGAAAAGAATTCAAAGGCACTGGTGCCTCATGCCTTTCATCTTAGCTATTCAGGAGACTAGATCTGATGATCGTGTTTCAAAGCTAGCCCAAGAGGAAAGTGCTTGAGACTCATACCTTCAATTAACCAGCAATAACCTGAAGTGGAGCTGTGGCTCAAGTGGTAGACAGACAGCCTTGAGCAAAAAAACTAAAGGACAGCACCCAGGCCCTCAGTTTAAGTCCCAGTACACACACACACACACACACACACACACACACACACACACACACACACACACACACACACACACACACACACACACACAGTCCCCAGTACTGCAACAAAAAGAAACCTAACCATTCATTGAGTCTTCACTATATAAAACATAATCACACACACATATACATACATATATATTATCTCATTTTTTTATTTTATTTGTGAACATACTGTACAGAGGGGTTACAATTACATGGACAGGATAATGCATACATTTCTTACCAAACATTGCAGCCTCCTCCTTTGTTTACCCTTCACCTCCCTTCCCAGCCTACCCCCTCCCTCCCCAATCCTTCCCCCCCCCACCGACATTGTAAAGCTCGTTTTTGACATGACAATTTGTACTTCTCATTGTTGCAACAGGTCCACCTGAATCCTTAAACGACTTGTTTTTCCCCATCTCCTCCACAAGTTATACTGACATCAAATATAGTGAAAGCAGGGGTTATACTGTGGGGGAGGGACATACAAAGCAACAAAGAAATAATCTTATAAATGCGTTAGAAACACATGCATGAAAGAAAAAAACATTAAAATACATATCTAAGGGTTCATTTTCCTAACATCACATTATCTGACCTTTTCCGCTTGACTCATACATATACTAGATATTGCAAATAAGGGAAACCATGGGACCTGTATTTCTTTGGGCCTGGCTTACTTCACTTAATATAATTTTTTCCAAGTTTTTCCATTTCCTAACAAATGGGGCAATGCCATTCTTTCTGATGGAGGCATAGAATTCCATTGTGTATATATACCACATTTTCTTGATCCATTCATCTACTGAGGGGCATCTGGGTTGGTTCCAGACCTTAGCTATGGTAAATAATGCTGCAATAAACATAGTTGTGCTGGTAGCTTTAGTGTGGTCTTGTTTGTAAACATTTGGGTAAATACCCAAAAGTGGGATTGCTGGGTCATAGGGGAGCTCTATGTGAAGTCTTTTGAGGAACCTCCATACTGCTTTCCAAAGTGGTTGAAGATTATCTCATTTTTTTTACTGAGAAGAGCCACACAAAATAGGTCTCACTTTAGTGATGTTACAGCCTTGGGAAAGTTAAAGAAGTTTTTGACTCATGTAAGTTGTCAATGGTGGAGTATAGATTTGAACTTAGAACTTTCCAAATTTAGAACTTGTGCTGTCACTAGGTACCTTTTAAAGTGCTTAGTTGATTAAGTGCCAGCACTGGAGAACAGGAGGAGATGCATCACTTATGGATTATAGTGAGAAACCCTTATAGTGAAGTACACTTTTTTTTTGGGGGGGGGTCCAGTCGTGGGGCCTGAACTCTGGGCCTGGGCGCTGTCCCTCCGCTCTTCAGCTCAAGGCTAGTACTCTACCACTTGAGCCACAGTGCCACTTCTGGCTTTTTCTTTTTGCTTATGTGGTGCTGAGGAATTGAACCCAGGGCCTCAGGCATGCAAGGCAAGCGCTCTACCACTGAGCCACCTTCCCAGCCCCTGAAGTACAGTTTTTAAAATAGAAAAATATAGTGTACTTACATAAGTGTTTATTAATATACTAAATAACAAGATCAAGATGCAGCATTTTTAACCATGGTAACTTCAAAATAGTGCATAAATATATCTAAAGGCACCTGTAATAAGGTAACATGATATAAAACTATTAGTGATGTCTACTGATGACCAAATTCCAGGTACAGCAAACACTAATGCAGTCTGTTTTCTTCATTCGTAATGAAAGGAAACACAATTTTAAATTTCAAGCTGGTGAAAATGAGATGGAATATTTTTCCATTTTAGTCCAGTTATTTACTGAATTCTTAGCACTCCCTGTTCTAGACCAACCTTTTATAATAGTAATAGTAACAGCTCACATGAATAAACCTTTGCTATGCTAAGTGCTGTAGGCTTTCAGAGCTTTTTTCCATTTACATCTTCTAGTAAGCCCCGGAGGCAGTCTTGTTTTATAGCTCTGATAGATAGGGACTACTCTCCAAGTTATACAGCTGGCAAGTGGAAGAGATGGGACTTGCCCCTAAGTCAATGTGATTGTAAGCCCCACCCTTGCTCTCAACCAAACTCTAGGCCTTTGGGTTGGCAGGATAGCTACATTAGGAGCTTATTTTGAGACACCAGGAATTTGGGAGCCTGTGTTACTGTTCTAGAGCTACCACAATAAACTCCGACAGACAGAGTGAATGAAGCAAGAGAAATTTCTTTTCTCACAGTTCTAGAGGTTAAAAGTCCAAAATCAAGGTGTCTACAGTATATGTTTCTTTTGAGGCCTGTCTTTGGATTGGAGACTTAAAAAAACTTTAAATAGTCATACACAAGAGTTTCAATTTAACATATATACAATTTGTCTTGATCGGTATCATTCCTTCTATCACTCTCTGCCCCAACATTTGTGTGTGTGTGTGTGTGTGTGTGTGTGTGTGTGTACCCATGAGTGGGCGCGTGCATGCGCGTGTGAGCACCAATACTGGGGCTTGAACTCAGGGCCTAGATGGTGTCCATTAGCTTTTTCACTCAAGGTTGGCACTCTACCACTTGAGCCATGGCTCCACTTCTGGCTTTTTGGTAGTTAATTGGAGATAAATGTGTCACAGACTTTCTTGCTTGGGCTAGTTTCAAACCATGATTCTCAGATCTCAGCATACTGAGTATCTGGAATTACTGTCATTCAGCTTCCTCCTTAACCTCTTGGTTGTCTTTTTGAGTTTTCACATAGTCTTCCTTTGTATGTGTCTGTGTCCATTTCTCTTCTTAAAAGTACATTGGCCATTAGGGATTTACCATAATGCCCTTATTTTAACTGAATTACTTCTTCAAAGACTATCTTTTGAGTTCCAGGTATATTTTAGATATGAGACCCTTGTCCGTTGTATGGTTAGTGAAGACCTCCCAATCCGTGGGCTTTCTATTGATCTTGCTAGCCATGTCCTTTGCCATGCAGAAGCTCTGCAATTTCATGCAATCCCATTTGTCCAACCTTTCTTTGATTTGTTGTGTTTCTGGGTCTCTATTAAGAAAATTTTGGCCTGTGCCAAGGAGACCTAGGGTTCCTCCTGTTCCATCCAGTAATGTTTTCAGGGACTCAAACGGTTTTTCTTTATTGCTATTGTTTTTAACATATTTATAAGATGATGTCTTTGTTGCTTTGTATGTCCCTCCCCCACGGTATAACCCCTGTTTTCACTGTATTGATGTTGGTTTAATTTTGGAGGGGAAGGAAAAAACAAATTGTTTAAATAGAGATACTGGTGGACCCATTGCAACAATGGGATGTACAAGATGTTATGTCGAAAAATGAACTTTAGGGCTGGGAAGGTGGCTCAGTGGTAGAGTGCTTGCCTTGCATGCATGAGGCCCTGGGTTCGATTCCTCAGCACCATATAAGCAAAAAGAAAAAAAGCCGGAAGTGGCACTGTGGCTCAAGTGGTAGAGTGTTAGCCTTGAGCTAAAGAGCTGAGGAATAGCCCCCAGGCCCAGAGTTCAGGCCCCACGACCAGACCCAAAAACAAAATTTAAAAAAAAAGAAAAATGAACTTTACAACTTTGGTGGGGGAGGATGGGAGGGCATGGATGGTAAGGGGAAACAAAGGAGGAAGCAACAATGCTTGATAAGAAATGTACTCATTACCTTGCACATGTAATTGTAACACCTCTGTATGGTATTTTCACAATAAAAAACTTACTAATAATAAAAAAAGACTATCTTTAAGTTGGGTGCCTCACACCTGTAATCCTAGCTACTCAGATAGCTGAGATCTGAGGATCGCGGTTCAAAGCCAGTCTGGGCAGGAAAGGTCGTGAGACTCATCTCCAATTAACCACCAGAAAACCAGAAGTGGTGCTGTGGCTCAAGTAGTAGAGCACTCACCTTGAGCTGAAGAGCTGAGGGACAGTGCCCAGGCCCAAAGTTCAAGCTCTGCGACCAACAGAAGAAAAAAAAAAGACTCTTACACAACCACATTCTGAGGTCTGGGGGCTTAAGACTTCCTATAGGAATTTGGGGGTAAGAGACACAAAATTTAGTTCATAAAAGACCCAGCCACAGGATTCAGTCTGTGTGTTTCAGGAGGGAACCAAGGAATTGTATTTAAAAAAAATCTCCCTGGTGATGCTTCCAAATTGCCAGACTATGAGCTATAACGTCCCCAGCCACAAGCTTGTGAGTTTTTTGAAAGTATTGGGATTTGAACACAAGATCATGCTCTTGCTAGGCAGATACTCTACCATTTGAATCATACCTCTGGCCTTTTCTGTTCTGGTTATTTTTGTAATAATGCCAGCCTGGATTTCAACCCTCTATTTATGTTACCACATGGCTGGGTTGCCACCATACTCAACTTTTTCTATTGAGATAGTCTCTTGAACATTTTTATATAGAATGACCTAGAGGGGCTGGGAAGGTGGCTCAGTGGTAGAGCACTTGCCTTGCATGCTTGAGGCCCTGGGTTCGATTCCTCAGCACCACATAAGCAAAAAGAAAAAACTCGGAAGTGGCGCTGTGACTCAAGTGGTAGAGCAGTAGGCTTGAGCTGAAGAGCTGAGGGACAGTGCCCAGGCCCAGAGTTCAGGCCCCACGACTGGACCAAAAAAAAAAATAGAATGGCCTAGAACTCAATCTTTCTGATCCCACCCTTCCTGGTAGCAGGGATGATAGGTACACCTCCATACCCCCACCACATCCAGTTATTGGTTGAGATGGTTATTTAGAGAACTTTTTGCTTGGACTAGGCTCTAACTAATCTCTACCTCCCAGGCTGAGATCTGAGAATCACAGTTTTAAGCCAGCCCACGAAAGAATGTCCATGAGACTGTTATCTCCAATTAACCACCAAAAAACTAGAAGTAGTGCTGTGACTCAAGTGGTAGAGTCACACCTTGTGCAAAAAGCTAAGAGAGAGCACCCTAGCCCTGAGTTCAAGCCTCAGTGCTCATACAAACAAAAGCAAAAACAAGGGTGATACATATATAACTGGATGTGGAGGTGCATGCCTTTAATTCTAGCACTCAGGAGGCAGATGCAGGAAGATTTCCAGTTTGAGACCAGCATGAGTACATAGTAAGTTCCATGGCAGTCTGGGCTTGGGCTACATGGTGAAACCCTGTGTCAAAAAGAAAGCAGAGTAGATGAGGGAGGGGACAGGGAGAGAAACAGAGAGAGGAGAGAAGGCAAATGATAGATATGCTAATTCACTTTTCTATGATAACAATTACATATCATATAGATATGTCAAAACATCATTTTGCAAAATAAACATCACTTTGTACATCCCATATGCAACTTTACATCTTTTATACCAAAAGAAAGCTACGGATTAACCAACAAATAAATAAATTTATAAGTGGAGAAATAAGAAAAGCAAAAAAATATTAAAATTTTAAAAAGGAAAGAAAATACTGATTTATGCCTTAGGTAGCTTCTGGGCATACAGGCTCTGAGTCCACTGGGAAACCAGAGGTCTCAAGGTTCCAGGTGTGGGTTGCTTCCTTAGACAGCTAACTGAGTCTGAGATTCCAACCTTGTACCCCTGTAGTCTCTATCATGAAAGAGGTGTGCATAGTCCTAGGAATCCACCCTGTACTTAAAAAGCAGATGTGCCAGGCACCAGTGGCTCACCCCTGTAGTCCTAGCTACTAAGGAGGCTGAGATCTGAGGATAGCAGTTCAAAGCCAGCCCTAGGCAGGAAACTCCATGAGACTCTTATCTCCAATTAACCACCAGAAAACCAGAAGTGGCATTGTGGCTCAAGTGGTAGACTGCTTGCCTTGAGCTGAAGAGCTGAGGGACAGGGCCCAGGCCCAGAGTTCAAACCCCATGACTGGCCAGAAAAAAAAAGAAGAAGAAAAGAAAAGAAAAGGCAGATGTTTTGTGGTCTCATGGAGCAGTCTCATGTGTTGGAGTTAAAGGTAAGAGATGATCTGAGTGTTCTCACCTACTGATAGAACCTTGGCCCGGACACTTTGTCACAAAAGGATTTACTGCTATGTGGTCTATAGAGAAAGGCAAAAGAGATGAAAGTAGAGGAGGGAGGATGTCAGCAACACTACCTGCATGTTATTCATGCTCTTATACTTGGAACATAAATATCCATATAGAAAAGAAGGAAATTAAGATAAAACTTGGTCTTGGAATAAAACTTGGCCACTTGGGTGGCTGAACTGTGGGTGAATTGTAAGTCTTCATCATACCATTCTGCACCATCAATTTTCTAAAATCAGTTTGTATTACTTTTCTAATGAAAAAATGTCTTTTATACAGGTAAAACATATTACTGTTTGGCAAATGAGAAAACTGGAAAGTCTCCCTCCTTCACTCCTTGCCTCCAACAATAACTCCTCCTTAGAGGTAAACACATTCAGCACTTTTAGTTGGAATTCTTCCAGTGGAGGATCTAAGCAACAGAAATATGTGTGAATTCTGAGTAGAGTAAATCTCAGTTGTGACAGAAGGATGAAAAGCCAACTATGACAAAATAAATTGATGTTTAAAGAAGATTGAGGCTTACTAGTGATGTGGAGGTAGGCCTCTCTGAGAGGTATAACTTTTCCAAAGTCTTTTCTCTTCTGACAAAGGTGGAGAGGGAGGGGGAAGAAGGGAGGGAAAGAGGAAGAGGTAAGGAGAAGAGAAGGAGGAAATAAGAAGAGGAGAAGGAAGGGATGGTAGGGGAAACACAAAGGAGGAGGCAACAATGATTGATAAGAAATGTACTCATTACCTTGCTCATGTAACTGTAACCCCTCTGTACAGTAGTTTCACAATAAAAAACTTACTTAAAAAAAAGAAGAGGAGGCTGGGAAGGTGGCTCAGTGGTACAGCAATTGCCTTGCTTGCCTGAGGCCCTGGGTTCGATTCCCCAGCACCACATATGCAAAAGGAAAAAAAAAGCAGGAAGTGGCACTGTGGCTCAAGTGGTAGAGCACTAGCCTTGAGCTAAAGAGCTGAGGGACAGCGCCCAGCCCCAGAGTTCAGGCCCCATGACAGGACCCCCCCAAAAAAAAGAAGAGGAGAAGGGAAGGAAGCAGAGGCAGAGAAGGAGGAAGGGAAAAGGATGAGGAGAAGGAAGAAGAGAAAAATACCTAGTAAAAGATTTTCAAGAAGGAACTCATAATCCTATTACTAGTGTTTCTACTACTTCCTTTTCTTTTTTAATTAGTGTATATTAATTTACACAGAGGTTTCCTTGTGATGTTTCCATGCATTCTATTCTAAATAATGTACTTGGACCAAATCCACATCCTCTATAACCCTTTATCATTTTCCCTTACTACTATGACAACTAGCACTAGGTACTCTACTTTTATTTTTATTTTTTTTGCTGGTCCTGGGTCTTGAACTCTGGGCCTGGGTGTTGTCTGTGAGCTTCTCTGTGCTCAAGGCTAGTGCTCTACCACTTGAGCCACAGCACCACTTCTGGCTTTTTAAAGTAGTTTACTGGAGATAAGAGTCTAACTGACTTTCCTTCCTGAGCTGGCTTTGAATCGTGATCCTCAGATCTCAGCCTCCTGAGTATCGAGGATTCTATGGGTGAGCCATGGGCACCTGACTTCTACTTTTATTTATTTTTATTTTTTTTTGGGTCCGGTCATGGGGCCTGAACTCTGGGCCTGGGCGCTGTCCCTCAGCTCTTCAGCTCAAGGCTAGCACTCTACTACTTGAGCCATAGCGCCACTTCCGGCTTTTTTTTTTTGCTTATGTGGTGCTGAGGAATTGAACCCAGGGCCTCATGCATGCAAGGCAAGTGCTCTACCACTGAGCCACCTTCCCAGCCCTACTTTTATTTTTTAAAATATCATAATAGCAACCATTTATGGAGTTCTATGATGAGTCAAGAAAATACCCTCAATAGAGATTAAGAAATCTGATGCAAGTGCATATTCACACTTTTTCATATATTCCTCTTGCATGAACACACAACCATACTTAAACACTATCTTCAGCAAACAATACCTATACACAGACAAAGCTGCACACAGAAATTGCTTAACTCTATTCTTTTAAAATTGGATCCTAATTTATGTACTTGTAACACCTGTGTGGAAGTTTGTGTCCCGTTATTTTTGTCAAATTATTATTTTTGTGTAGTCCAAGGGATGGAACCCAAGGCACGCTCTCTACCACTTGAGCTAAACCCCAAATGGGACTTTGTTACTTGTGTACATAAAAAACTAGAAGAAGCTCTGAAAATATGAAGGGTTGGACATTGAGATCATCTGGTCCATCTATCTACCACAGAGATATCTGTCTTATTTGAAATCTCCAAATTGTCTATCTTCTATTTTTCTTTATTATTATTATGTAGCTGTACAAAGAAGTTTCATATTCATGTCAGGTTATGAGTACAATGCATTTTATCAATGTCATCCTTTCCATCATTCTCCCCCTATTTTTTCTCTTTCTCCCTTCTTCCCTTCCTCCCTTCCTCTCCTTCTCTCTTCTTTTTCTCTCTATTTCTTTGTCTCTCTCTCTCTCTTCTCTCTCTTTCCTTCCTTCTTTCCTCTCTTTCTCTCTGTCTCGGTCTGTCTGTCTGTCTTTGTCTGTCTGTCTGTCTGTCTGTCTACCTGTCTCTTTCTCTCTCTCTCTCACTCATACCAGTACTGGGGCATAAACTCACAATTTCCCTTAGCTTTTTTTTCACTCAGGTTTGGCACTCTAACACACTTCCATTTTTGGATTTTTGTTGGTTAAATAGAGATAAGAGTCTCTTAGATTTATCTGCCTAGGCTGGCTTTGAACTTCAATCGTCAGATCTCAGCCTCCTGAGTGGCTAGGATTACAGGTGTGAGCCACTGGCACCCAACCTGTCTACCTATTTGATGGTCCCAAGGACAACTTAAAAAAATCCCCGTTGCACATCTCCATAGTTTATTTCCTTTGTGTCAATAAACCAACAAGTGTTTATTGAAAATTTACCATGTCTAAGCACTTTGCTAAAAAGGTATATGTCCACGGATGAACAAATTGAAATTGTGGTCTCTTCTTTGTATGTGTGTGTATTATTTGGCCTTAAGAACGAAATGTTGTCATTTGTAATACTGTGGATAATCTTGGAGGACATTAGGCTAAGTGAAATAAACCAGGCATCAAAGGGGAAACAAAGAAGAGGCAACAATGCTTGATAAGAAATGTACTCGTTATCTTGCCCATGTAATTGTAACCCCTCTGTACGTTATTTTCACAATAAAAAATAAATTATAAAAAACCAGGCACCACAAGAAGAAAAGTGTGTGATCTCATTTAATATGGAATCAAAAAAGTCAAGCTCTTAGAAACAAAGAGTAATATGGTGCTTGCCAGGAGAGTAAAGGATAGAGAAAATAGAGAGGTGTAAGCAAAAGGGTACAAAGCTTCAGTTTTGCAAAATGAGCACATTCTAGAGATCCAATGCATAGCATGGTGATTATAGTAATTAATACGGTATGGTATAGTTGATTCATGCTAATAGGATATAGCTTGTGTGTTCTCAAAACATACACTAAACACATACACTCATACACACATGTACAGAGAAAACAAAAATGATGCATGTGTTAACAAGTATAACTGGAGTCTGTGTATATGTATATCAAAATGTCATATTCCACACCTTAAATATACAGTTTAAAGAAATAAATTTAATATTTTATTAGCTAAAATTACTTGTACAAGGGAAGTGTTAATTGTAACATTTCCTTACATGTATCTATCACTCCAAAGTAAAGGAATTTTAAACTGATTGCCAGTGGCTCACACCACTTAGGAACTACTTGAGGCTTAGAATGGGACAATTATGGTTTAAAGCTAGCCTGGGCACGAAAGTTCTCAAAAACACTTCTCAACCCATACCTGATCTCAGTGGTATGGGAGGCTGAGATTGAGAGAACTGAGGTCCTAAGATAGCCCTGGAAGAAAAATTGATCAGATCCCATCTCAAAAGACGGAAGTTGGATACAGTGGTGCATACAGATCATCCCAGCAACTATGGGAAGCTTAAAATAGGTAGATCATAATCCAGGTGCATGGCCAGGCAGAAATTGAGACTGTCTTAAAAATAAATAGCAAATCCAGGCACTGGTGGCCTATGCCTATAATCCTAGCTACTCAAGTGGCTGAAATCTGAAGATTACATTTTGAAGCCAGCCCCATCTCCAATTAACATAAAATAGTTGAAAGTGGAGCTGTGGCTCAAGTGATAGAGCATTAGCCTTGAGAGAAAAAAAAAAAAACTCAGGGACAGCGCCTAGGCCCTGAGTTCAAGCCCCAGGCCAGGAACAAAAATAATAAAAATAAAAATAAATAGCAAAACATAATGAATACCTGCTGGAACATGTGCTGTGAGGGAGGAAGTCAAGGTAGAGGGAGGTGAATGGAGAAAAGAAGGGGAGGTAAATGGAGAGGAAGGGTAGGTGAATACAGTCACAATGTTTAATGTACATATGTGAAAATGCAACTTGGTTAATTGAAGGTATGGGTGAAATTGAGAGAGATGGGAGAGAATGATGAAAGGGATGACATTGATTCATCAAGATGTATTGTACTCACAAACTAACATATTGAATTGAAATCCTTTGTATAACTACTTAAGGATAATGAAAACAAAATTAAAAGAAAGTAAACAGCAAAAACAAAGCTAGAGGCATGGTACAGTGGTAGAGTGCTTGCCTAGCAGGTACAAGGCTTTGAATCCAAAACCCCAGTACTGCCAAAAAAGAAAAAAGAAAAAAAACCTCAAACTCACAATTTTCCTGCCTCAGCATCCTGAGTAGCTGTAAGTACAGGTATGAACCACCACACTTGGCTTTCCAGACCATTTTCAAATGGCATTTACTTACTGAGATGGTGGATTTTGACACTAAGCACCTGGCACATAGTGTCCAATAAATGGAGAGGTGTCATAATTACCTGACCTTTCCAAACAATTTTCAATGACAAATTCTATTTGCCATGAGGAATAAATGAAATAATGCATGGTATGTAAAGTATTTAATATAGTGCTTGGCATATGGCAATCCAATAGCAAATGGTGACAATCAGTAGTGTTGTTGACAGTGTAATTATTATTTTTAGGTTCTGGTGGCTTGAGATGGAATTTTCTGTCTCTGATGTCCTGAGTCATCTGACTCTGCAGTTTGTCAAATTACATTATTTCAGATATGATGTCTTAAAGCATGCTTATGTTTAGAGCCTTTCCTGATAACAACCTTTGGCCCCAGCCACCACTACCACCATTACCAGACATATGACATGTTCAAATTATAGTCTCTGGAAGCATATAGAAAATAAAAAAGCTGGGCTGGATTTGCAATAACTAGTATATGTCTGAGTCAAGCAGAAAAGGTCAGATAAGTTGATGTTAGGGGAATGAACCCCAAGATAAGTATTCAAAATTTGTTTTTGTTTTTTTTTCTTTCATGCGATTGTTTCTAACATATTTATAAGATGATTTCTTTGTTGCTTTGTATGTCCCTCCCCCACGGTATAACCCATGCTTTCACTGTATTTGATGTTGGTATAATTTGTGGAGGGGAAGGGAAAAAACAAATCGTTTAACTAGGGATGCAGGTGGACCCATTGCAACAATGAGATGTACAAGTTGTTATGTCAAAAAACAAACTTTACAACTTTGGTGGGGGGTGGGGGGAGGATAGAGTGGGGGGAAGGGGGAGTATGGGAAGGGATGGGAAGGGGAAACAAAGAGTAGGCAACAATGCTTGATAAGAAATGTACTCGTTATCTTGCCCATGTAATTGTAACCCCTCTGTATGGTATTTTCACAATAATAAAAACAAAAAAAGCTGGGCAGGGAAGGTGGCTCAGTGGTAGAGCGCTTGCCTTGCATGCCTGAGGCCCTGGGTTTGATTCCTCAGCACCACATAAGCAAAAAGAAAAAAGCCGGAAGTG
>NW_012267304.1:3211407-3213734 GCF_000151885.1 Dipodomys ordii
TTTTTGCTTATGTGGTGCTGAGGAATCGAACCCAGGGCCTCATGCATGCAAGGCAAGCACTCTACCACTGAGCCACCTTCCCAGCCCCCCCCCTTTTTTAATGATAGTGATAATGTCAGGTACTGTGCTAGGCTGGTAGCATAACTTCTCTTCGTTTGAATTTTCCAATAGCATAATAAAGTAAATCCTTCAATGTCCTTTATTTTCATATGATGACACTAAAGCTTAGAAAGGTTAAAGAGCTAGACAAAAGCTATATAGATGGCAGAAAAACAGCACATGAGAGCTAGTCACTAGTTTTCTAGTATTTAAACCAGTGCTTTACAGTATGTATGTGGTCACACTTCTGTTTATCTAGGTATTTCAGGAACCCTACTACTAGAGCTATTGACCATGATTAGAGTTGTTTGCTAGTTCATTAGGAAACAAAGATCAGAGAAAACAAGAGAGGTAGAAGAGGTAAGAGACATTTTGCTAGGTAAAAGTTCGACTAGGAATCCACATACAACAGTGCTTCTCAAAATGTACTATATATGCAAATTACCTAACACTTGTTAAAAGGCAGATTATCGTTTAGCAGATATGAGGAGAGGCCTGAGATTCTGCATTTCTAACAAGCCCTCATGTAACTTGTTCTGGCTGATAAAAGGGCAATACTTTGAATCACAAGGCCATGTAGAGCAAGTAATAGAAATCCATTACTACAAGGTTCATAATTTAATTGAAATCAGTTTCTACACTACACTGTCACTTATTTCATTTTTCTCCTATAGGCTGTTCCAGGCCCTTGTTTCAGCTTGGTGCTGCCAGTCTGTTTCAGCTTATGTTTAATTACTCATTCAAATACAGGAGTTAAATACATATGAGCATCTTCTCCCATTCTGAGTTCTAACTGGCCTTAATAACTAGGTCACTTAAAACTTAGACATTGGGGCTGGGAAGTTGGCTCAGTGGTAGAGCGCTCGCCTTGCATGCTTAAGGCCCTGGGTTCGATTCCTCAGCACCACATAAGCAGAAAAAAAAAGCCGGAAGTAGTGCTGTGGCTCAAGTAGTAGAGCGCTAGCCTTGAGCTGAAGAGCTGAGGGACAGCGCCCAGGCCCAGAGTTCAGGCCCCACGACCGGACACCCCCCCCCAAAAAAAAAAAACTTAGACATTATCTTTCCTTGGCACAAACTAGATCTCTGGCCATGGAATTCCAGGGCCCAATAGTTGCCCCCTCCTTTTCCCTGGCCTTGCCTCTCCCCCTCCCCATTCTTCCTTCTCTCTCTCATAGGGGTAGTCTTATAAAGGTAAGGCATGTATTACTACACCCCAACTCTTCCTTTCTCAGAGTTCCAGCCTTCATCCAGAGCAGAAAATAGCCTGGCCTTTTAAAGAGTCCAAATCCTTATTCCTTTCACATAGTTGAAAGGATACCAAGCATTAGTTTAAGGCCGTCACTGAAAAAAATTCTTTGCAGAGTCCTCTCATCAACTCCAGAAGCCCAGTAACATGTTCCCTGGGAGGTTATTTGCTTTTCCTTGCCTTCTTCTCTCTTTCCTTCCCATAGGATTTTGATTATAATAATTTTGAGCCATTCTTTAAATTTTCATCTATGTTTATATTCTATGACTAATTTTCTCCAATAGCAAGAGTCAAGGGGGGCTCTAAACTCCAACCAAGGTTGGTCTGCATTTTAGGTAGGGAAAAGCCTTTTACAATGCTTTGGATCCACTTGATGATCTGTAGCCCCCAGCGATTGGATTGCTTTTCCATTCTTCTCTTTAACCTTGAGGGGGAGATTAAACTTGTGGGGTAGCCTTTTTAACATCTTTAGCAAACAGAATAGGTAAGTTTGCATTTCATCACTAGATGAATTAAAAACTGTGCAGACACAGAATTACAATCCTTGTAACTTCTGTCCATTAATCTTATTTTTACCTTATGCCCAGAAATAGTCCTTGAAATATTTCATGATAATAATCATATCTTCCTTAGCCATGTTTTCCCAAGATTAAATGCACCCAATTTGTAATAAGTTCTTGGTGGTTTCTTCCTTTCCCCTATTCTACTCTTTTCCTTTCTTTTCCTGTCTCGTACCCCTTTCCACTTCCTTCTTTTCCTCTTTTACTTTCTTTTCATTTCCTTCCACAGTCTTGGGAATTGAACCCAGAACATAGCATATGCTAGGAAACTGCTTCTACATATTCTTAGTTCTTTGTGATTTTTTGGTCTTTTTTTTGGGGGGGGGTCCAGTCATGGGGCCTGAACTCTGGGCCTGGGCACTGTCCCTCAGCTCTTCAGCTCAAGGCTAGCGCTCTACCACTTGAGCCACAGCGCCACTTCT
>NW_012267304.1:3224504-3282711 GCF_000151885.1 Dipodomys ordii
CCTCCCACCTACTTGAGATCTAAGGTATGTGCCACCATACCTTGCTTATTTGTTAAGATTGGGTCTTTTTTTAAATCCTAGATCACCTTGAACCATCATCCTCTTGATCTCCACTTTCTCAGTAGCCCAGACTACTGACAATGGTCCCCTTTTTGACTTTTTGAAGTGAGGTCTTGCCATAGTTTCTCAAGCTGCCTTGAACCTCTGGATTCATCTGATCTTCCTGCTTCAGCCACCTTAACAACTGTGACTACAGGCATGTGCTAACAAGGCTAAGAATAGCCTTTTAAGCAAACTGTACAAAATTATATATATATATATACATATACATACTTACATACATGGTGGACATGCTCTGAGTCTGAATGCTTGACTACATAAGAGAAAATGAAACTGGGTGTGGTAGCTCATTCTTATAATCCCAGCTACTCAAGAGGCTGGCCTCAAGTAAAACAAGAGACCCTATCTGAAAAATAACCTAAACAGTAAAAGATTGGGAACTTTGCTCAAGTAGTAGAATCCTTCCCTAGCAAGCATGATCCACTGAGAGTGAGTGAATGTGTGTGTGTGTGTGTGTCTGAGAGAGAGAGAGAGAGAGAGACAGAGACAGAGACAGAGAGACAGAGACAGAGAAAGACAGAGAAAAAATAGAAATATTAGAACTGAGGAGAGAAATTCTGTGTTTTAACATCACTTGTACTAATGTTACAAATTTTAGAAAAGTTGAAACAAAAGGCAGGCCACGTACATATGGTAGTAGTCTCTCTCTTGGCCTAGGGCTCCTGCAGGTAGGCAGCGTGTTCTCACTCATAGCATGGGATTTACCAAAGGAATACTAGTTTCTGGGCCATTACACTAAGGTTTGCTCAAAGTCTGATGGAAATGCTCCAAAGGAGAGGAAGAAATAGATGTTGTCAAAGAGAAATAAGATAACTAAAAGAACAAATTTTTCAAAAAGAGAATACAGGAATGGGATTCAGAGTCCAGTAGAAGGCCTGAGTTCATGATTGTGTGTATGTGTGTGCACTAAGGCTTAGACTTAGTGTTTCATGTTCTCATTTTGCCTTTTCATTTGACCATTTAAACCATACCTCCACTTCTGTATTTTTTGCTGCTTAATTGGAGTTACTCCAATTTACTTAGGCCCTCAACCCTCAGATCTCAGCTTCCTGAGTAAACTAGGTATTATAGTTGTAAGCCACTGGTGCCCAGCAGTTCATGACCTTTAAGTGCGTCAGATCAGCTGGGTTATGTGATGTTCTGGGCCATTCAACAACTTATGTGCAAGATCTATGGATGCAGATGGCAGGGTTCATCCAGGGTTGGAGTTTTACTAGTACAAAAAACAAAAGGTACAATGAGCACAGGAGCAGAATATATCTGCAAGGATGAGACCTGCATTCAGGAATGCTTAGGAGTGGTCAGGAGGCAGGTTAATGATGACAAGAGTAATAAGCAGTCGATTTGGGGTATTCAGAGGCTATGTGTGTGAGGAACTGTGCATGTGTAATGGGTGTCAATGAGTGATAGGAGAATATGATAGTCAAATAAAAATGGCAGAGGTTGGAAGTGGCGTTGTGGCTCAAATGGTAGAGTGCTTGCCTTGAGCTGAAGAGCTGAGGGTCAGTGCCCAGGCCCAGAGTTCAAGCCCCACTACCTACAAAAAAAATGGCAGAGGGGATAGAATTTTGTGATGACAACGTTCACAGTGTTACCATGGGAACAGGTAGCTAAAATGGAGTTGAGCAAAAAGATTGTGGGAGACAAACAGGTCAAGGAGCTGAGTATAGGAGTTCTTCTATGTTAAAAAATGAAGCAGTAACTTTGTGGAGTAGGATGCAGAGCCATTATAGAGGTGAGTCAATTAATGTGTTTGCTCTTTTGCAAACAAGCAGGCTTTTGCATTTGCATTTTTAACTACCATGAACATTGGCAGGACACTAAACAATATTAGATAATTCTGCCTCTGCCCAATTAGTTTCTTTGCCCATTCCTTAGAACAGTTATTTTCATTGTATACTACTTTCTAAATAGGACATGTCCCCACCCCTCTCCTCATAGTTCTTAGCTGACCTTGTCTCCTATTCTATAAGTAGGCCATCACAAGGGAAGTCTTTCCTACCAATCCTTGCCTACATAGACACTTATCTACACAGGCAAACTTCCTTGCTTTTTATCTTTTAAATGAAGAATCTATCCATTCTCCTTCTTCCAATGTGCCTAACACCAACAATATCCCTTCTGTAATATCCTTTCTCATTTCATGTGTGCGTGTGGACGTGTGTGTGTGTATGTGTGTTGTGTGTGTGTGTGTGTGTGTGTGTGTGTCCTGAGGCTTGAACTCTGGAGCTATGTGCTGTCCTCAAGCTTTTTTTGTTCACGGCTGGCAGTCTACCAATTGAGCTACAGCTCCACTTTCAGCTTCTTGGTAGTGAATTGAGATAAGAGTTTCATGTACTTTCCTGCCTGGTCTGGCTTTGAACCATGATCCTCAGATCTCAGCCTCCTGAGCCACTAGGATTACAGTTGTGAACCACTGAGGACTGAGATGTGAATCCAACCTTGGCAGACAAATCCAGATTTATCAATAAAAAGCCAGAAGTGGAGGTGTGACTCAAGTGAGGGTGCTAACCTTGAGTGGATAAAGCTAAGCAAGAGCCAGAGGGCTTGAGTTAAAGCTGCAGTACTGAAAAGGAGTGGGAATGTAACTCAAATGGTAGAATACTTAATTAACATGTGCAAGGCCTTGGGTTCAATCTTCAGTACTAGAAAGAAAAAAAAACAGCAGTGAGTTCATGTTAATCCTCTAATTCCAATTCAACACCAGAGATTCATTAACAAGTAGAAATCTGACTCCCTTATTCACAAACTTTCATATTCATTTTTTTGGTGTGTATGTGGTTCTGAGATTTGAATTCAGCACTATGTGCTTGCTCTGCAGGTGTTCTACCACTTGAGTCACACTTCCAGCCCTTTTTGTTCTGGTTATTTTGGTGTTTTTTTAAATTTATTTTATGTGAACACACTGTACAGAGGGGTTACAATTACATGGGCAGGTTAATGCGTACATTTCTTATAGAGTCTTGCTTTTTCCCAGGCTGCCCTGGTCATTAATTCTTCTATTTGTTTCGCACTGTATCTGGGATGACAAGCACATGTCACTGCACCCAGCTTTTTCTGTAAAGGCCTCATGAATTTCTTTTACCTGGGGCTGGTTGTGTTTCTAACACAATCCTCTGGATCTCAATCTCCATGTAGTTGTGATGACAGATGTACACCACTGTGATATTTCAGATCTCTGCGTCTCCATTGGCTTGGATTAAAGGTATTTACTATCAATACTGTCACATTCATTTCTCTTGTGAAAATTTGTTTTTAAATTTTTATTATTAAGTAGTTGTATCAAGAGGTTATAATTCCATAAGTCAATAACCTGAGTACAATACTTCCTGATCACTGTCACTCCTTCCATTGTTCTTGCCTATTTTTCCCTCCTCTCATTCCTACCCTCAAGTAATATAGTTGAATTTTTATGTGAATTTTATATGAATTTTTATATTCACTTCTTAACCTATAATACTTTGGCTTCAACTCTGCCAATTCATAAAAATTAGTATTTCTGAAGCCACAATTGTTTGTAGTAACTAAATCCAAAAACTACCATCTAGTCCTGATTTTCCTTGACTTCTCCCCACGTGTTCATTCCTCCTTGAAAGTCTCTACTTCTTTTTTTTTGTCAGTGTTGGGGCCTGAACTCAGGGCCTGGGCACTGTCCTTGAGCTTCTTTTGCTCAAGGACACTCAACCACAGTGCTAGCTACTTCCAGCTTTTTCTGTTTATGTGGTACTGAAGAATGGAACCCAGGGCTTCAGGAATACTAGTCAAGCATTCTACCACTAAGCCACATTACCAGCCGGAAAGTCTTCACTTCTTTAGTGCATTCACCAGAACAATGTCCCTCCAAATATGTCTGTGCTCTCATCACTGGAATTTGTGAATGTTTTGCTTTATATAAAAGGATGCATCTTTTATGATTGAGTTAAGTAAGATGAGATGTTGAAATAGAAAAGTTATTCTGGAGTATCTGAGTGAACCTGTTATAATTCTAGGGGTCTAAGAGGGAGGAAAGAGAGCAGTCAGAGATTATCTTATGACAGAAACAGAGATTATGGAGATACGACAGCACTACATGTCTGGCCCTGAAGAGACAAGAAGGGCCCATGACCAGGAAATACCATCTGTCTCCAGAACCTGATAAATACATGAATTTGAAGATGAGCACTAATGGTTCATGCCTGTAATCTCAGCTACTCAGAAGGCCAAGATATGAGGATCACGGTTCAAAACCAGCTGAGACAGGAAAGTCCATGAGACTCTTATCTCCAATTAATCATCAGAAAGCCAAAGTAGATCTGTGACTCAAGTGGTATAGTACCAGTATTGAGCAAAAAAAAGCTAAAGGACAGCACCCAAAGCTCTGAGTGCAAGCCCAAGTACCAGCCCTCCCAAACGACATGGATATGAATTTTTTTCCTGCAGACTCTAGAAGGAACCAGCTCTGTTGAGACCTTGACTTTAACTCAGCGATACTGATTTTGGGTTCCTGATCTTCAGCAGGACAATAAAATTCAGTTTTTAACCATTACATTTATAATTTGGTAGAACAACACTAGGAATATAATACAGCTAGCCCTCCTGATACTCTACTGTCCTGCTTTTCTGTCTTTCTGCCTGCTTCTTCTTTACCTACTTCCAGAAATCCTCCTCCTCTGCCATTCCTTAAACATAGATGATCCTCAGCTCTTCTCTCATTTCAATCTGCAGCCCCCTACCTGGGTACACTTATCTCCTCTCACAATTCCACTGCACTCATTCAGGATAACCAAATCTGTGTCTTTCAGTCCTTATCTCTCTCCTGAACAATTCACCTACATCTCCATTTGTCTATTCAGCATTTCTATCTAGTTACTCCATAGACTCCTTAAACTCAACAAGTCCCAAAATGATCTCATTATTCTTCCCCCACATTTCCCTATTCCAGTTTCCCCTGCAAGTCTGCTCCTCCTGCATTCCCTAGAAGTTCATGGTACCGCCCTCTCATAAACGCAGCTAGAAACCCAACTCTTCACTTCTCTTTCATGTGTTTCATCTCTTAGCTCTATTCAAATATGTTATCTTCATTTTTTGCTTAACATAATGCAATTGTTTTCCACCAGCTCTCTTGCTTCATTCTTACCCCTGTGAATACATCCTTCCTTCAGTATCCCAGGAAGTTTTCTAAAATGCAAATTTTATCATGACCCTCCCCTATTTAAAACAATTCAAAGATTTGAATAATGTCCAAAGTCTTTGGAACTTCTTATAGAGCTTGTGTGATCTATCCTGTGGTTATTCTCATCAGTGTCTCTTCATTGTGGTCCACATTCAGTCTATGTACCTAAAATATTATTACTTTACTGAAGATACTCCATTCTTTTTTTTTTTTTTTTTGGTCGTTCGTGGGGCTTGAACTCGGGGCTTGGGCACTGTCCTCCTCTTCAGCTTAAGGCAAGCTCTCTACCACTTGAGCAACAGCGCCACTTCCAGTTTTCTAGTGGTTTATTGGTGATAAGAGTCTCACGGACTTTCCTGCCCGGGCTGGCTTTGAACTGCAATCCTCAGATCTCAGCCTCCTGGGTAGCTAGGATTACAGGCATGAGCCACCAGGGCCTGGCTACTTCATTCTTTTTATTTTTTTTAATCTCTGTGTTATTGGGTCGACATATCTTTCTGAAATGTCCTTTGTCCTCTGGATACACTGATTTCCAGAATCATCCTTTTCTGATTACCCTCTTTGTGCATGTAGGGAGGGTGCATGTGTGGCTGTGTGCATGTGTGGGTATACACCAGTGCTGGGGCTTGAACTCAGGGCTTCTCACTCTTACTTGGATTTTTTTGCTCAAGGTTGGTGCTCTACTACTTGAGCCATACCTCCACTTTTGGCTTTTTGATGGTTGTTTTTGTAGTCTCAGACTTGTATCTTATTTTTGTTATATATGTATACTTTGAAAATTCTTTGAAATAACAGATTGATATATTGTTATCATATATTTTCTAATATTTTCATTTTGTCCATTTGGACTCCATTTTCACTCTTTGAAACATATTTTTCTTAGAAGGAAACTTAAAGTCCTTTCTAAATGACTGTGTTCAGTGAGCGGGTAGGTAATTTTCTATAGTTGCATATAACGGAGTTTTTCATCCTTTCCTGGAAATGTTTCAAAATTAGACTCACAGGGCTTCTCAGTTCAGACACCAGAAACACAATGCAGTACAACCTGAGATGAATATTTTTAAAAATTTCCTCAGTAAATTTAGATTAATCACATGTAATGCAGGCTTTGCCTTGAAACCTTTTTTTCTTTTTTCTTTCTCTCTCTTTCTTTTTTTCTTTCTTTTTCTTTTTCTCTCATTCTTTTCTTCTTTCCTTCCTTTCTTTGGTATTAGGGGTTGGATTCAAGCTTGCTGGGCAAGTAATATAACACTTTTGAATTAATTTTACTTTTAGTTTTTTGGGTTTTTTTTGTTTGTTTGTCAGTTGGTTGGGGGGCTTGAACTCTGGGCCTGAGTTCTGTCCCTGAGCTCTTCACCTCAAGGTGAGTGCTCTACCTTGAGCCACAGCACCACTTCCGCTTTTCTAGTGGTTAATTGGGGATAAGAGTCTCATGGACTTTCCTGCCGGGGCTGGCTTTGAACCATGATCTTCAGATCTCAGCCTCCTGAGTAGCTCGGATTACAGGTGTGAGTCACAGGCGCCTGGCTTTAGTTTGTTTTTTTAAGATAAGGTCTTGCATTTTGCTCAGTCTAGCCTCAGACCATAATCTTGCTTTTACTGTCTACCGAGTACTGGGATTACATGCCCAGCTAATAACTCATTGTTAGGATGCTTAATCTACTTTAGTTACTCTTTCAGGCCTTAACTATCCTGAATAGAGGTATAACATACATAATTATTTTCTAACTTTAATGCAGATTTTCATGGCAATCTGGGTAAGAGTCTGAGATTTTGCATTTCTGGGAAAGTTTCCTGCAACATGATGCTGCTGATCCTTGGACCTCGTTTTGGATAGCAAGGACATTTAAATTACACAAAAATGGAGTCAGAGAAAACTGGGTTAGAATCCTACTTCTACAACTTAGTGAATGTGCACCTTTTTTTTTTTTTGGTTGATCATGGGACCTCAACTCAAGGCTAGCACTCTACCACTTGAGCCACAGCACTACTTCCAGCTTTTTCTGCTTATGTGGTGCTGAGGAATCGAACCCAGGCCTCATGCATGCAAGACAAGCACTCTACCACTGAGCCACCTTCCCAGCCCCAAATATGCACCTTTTTCCTTCACTTGTCTCATTCTTACATTCTCCATTTCTAAAAGATGTATAATAAGGGGCAAAAACAGATGTGCTAGTGATTTGCTTTGCTATTAATGAGAATGGGTTTTTGTGTGTGTGTGTGCCTATCCTGGGGCTTAAACTCAGGACCTGGGCTCTGTCCTTGAGCTTTTTGCTCAAAGCTAGCACCCAACTAGTTGAACATACCTCCATGTCTGGCTTTTTGATGATTAATTGGAGATAATAATGAACTATACAACTTGTGAATGGGGATGAGTGGGAAAAACTGGGATAACACTGTTCAAAAAGAAATGAACTCATTACCTGACTTATTTAACTGCAACCACATCACCTTTACAACAACAATTAAAAAACGTATTTTTAAAAGTTTCATAGAATTTCCCGTCTTGGCTGTTTTGAACCATGATCCTCAGATCAAAACCTGCTGAAGAGGTAGGACTATAGGCATGAGCCACTGAAGCCCAGCTAGAGTCTTGTTTTTTTGTTTTCTAATATTTGGTTTTGGAAAAAGTCAAACACAAGAGAGGATAATATAAATGAACTCCTCTGAATTCATCATCCTCCTTCAAAAACTACCAACATATAGCCAATATTGTTTCATCTGTATACCAACCCATCTCTTCATCCTCTGAATTATTTGAAAGCAATTCCTGGAATCTATATAATTTCCTCCATGAACACTGCAGTGTATATATCAAAAGAATAAAGTGTCTCTTTTCTCTTTGTTTTCCATTTTCTAGTCCTTTTACTATTGCTTTCATCTAAAACTTAGTATAAACAAATATCCAGCCAGCTTTCAAAAATCCTCAGTTGTGTCATAAACTTTTTGAAGTTGGCTTGTTCAAATCAGGTTAAGGGTGGTATTATTATTAAGGTGTTATTATTAAGTACTATTAAGGTAGTATTGTTAAGGGTTGTAACAGTATTACTAAAACTATCCTTACAATCTCTGCCAAGCACATCTCTACTATATACATGAATCTCAAGTGCTGAGGAGCTTGCTGGCTCATTGCAGCTCATTTTAATCTTTGGATACAGTATTATGAGGTTTCCATTCAATATAAACTCTTTCTATCTCCTCTACCTCATATGCATTGAGTTTTACACACAAAAAATTGCTCCCTGGGTTCCATGAGCTTGTATTAATTTCCTGTGACTGCCATAAGTACAAAAAGTTGTGTGACTTAAAACAACATCACTTTTTAAAATCAATGGCTCACTTTTAAAATCAATGGCTCACACTTGTAATCCTGGCTACTCAGGAGGCTGAGATCTGAGGGTGGCAGTTCAAATCCAGGCTTGGCTGGAAAGTCTATGACATTCTTATCTCCAATTAACCACCGAACTACTAGAAGTAGAGCTGTGGCTCAACTGGAAGAAGACTAGCCTTGACCAAAAAAGCTCAAGGATAACATCCAGACCCTGAGTTCAAGCCCCAGGACTGACACAAAAATTATTTTCTCACAGTTCTGGGAGTTAGAAGTCCAAAATAAGTTGTTGACAGGACTCTATTCCTTCTGAAGGCTCTAGAGGGGAATCCTCTCTTGTGTCTTCTATTTTATGATAGTCATTTTTCCTTGGTCTGTGGCAGTATAGTTCCAATCTGCCTCCATCTTCATGTTCATGACCATTTTCCTTTAATATCTGTGCCAAATTAACCTGGAGCAAGGGTCCACCCTAATCAATATGACTCATCTTAACTAATCACATCTGCAAGGACCTCCATCTAAAATAATGCCACATTCTGAGGTTTCAAGGAGGTTTGGGCTTCAATTATTCAACCTATAAAATAGCTCTTCAAGAATTTGAAGGACATCAGAAAATCATTCACATTTTTCTCTTATACTGGTAAGACATTCCCAATTCCTTCAATCATTTCTGAAGATTGGCTTTATTTTCTTCCAAATCACTGACAATCATTGAATGACGTAATGTACTCTTGTTGGGGTGTAGTTTGCTGACACAGATTAGATCCAAACTATCTCCTCTCTGGGTGCACATAGTATAGTTTTATTTCCAAAGTCAAAGTTGAGTTGGCACATTTTCTTTATTTCCCCTTCTCTTTCTCTCGCTCACCTTAGGTTATTAGGTGTCCCTCTTTGGTTCTTTTTTCTTTCATCATTGCACTTACCACACGATGAAATAATTGTGTAAAAAAGAATTAAGGATGCTATGAGTCAACTCATTGAACCAACAATGCATTGTGGCATAAAATATCTGAATCATCACGCAACCATTGAATTTAGACTATATATGCCAGGCACTGTATATAGCACTCTGAATACAAATTTAGATAGGACATAGTCTCTGCCCTCAAGGAGTTCATGATCTAATGAAGGACACAGGTATGTGAACAGACAAGAAAATATAGCTGGGATGACACTGTGATAGAGGCAAGTTCAGGTTGTCTTGAAAGCACAAAAGGACATGTAACCACAGACCAAAATTCAACTTGTAAGGGGAAGCCTTGTTTGGGCATATGATGTTTAGGCTGAGTCTGAAAGGCATCATTTAAGCAACAAGGGAGGAACAGATCGGTGTCAAAACAGAGATTGTGTAAAATAGATAGCAAGTAGAGAATTACGAGGTCACAAGTAATTAGGACTTGCTGAAACATTAACTGTGACTACACAGTAGCTGGCAAGTTGGAGGAGAATTGTGTGGTATCCATGTAGCTTGACTCCATTTGTAGGAACTGGGGTGTTACATGAGCTGTAAATTCTGGTGGCTTCATAGAGACAGAACTAGAGGAGGAGAGACCAATTAAGTACTCCTGTGAAGTAGAAGAGTGATGGTACTAGTCAAGGCTTGGGATATAAAACAAGGAGTAGATTTGGGGAGGCGATAGTGAGTTTGGTTTGCCTTTGTGAGTTTTCAGGGATGATATTAATGAGGATGTTTTCAGCATGAAGGTAAAAATGGAATGTAAACCATGACAATGAAAAGGACCACCTTAAAAGCATTTGGATGGAACTGGTCAACACCCAGAGTATAGGGGCTGAGGTAGGAGGAGGATCACATAAGGGACAAAATAACAATGGGAAGGTGTACTGGGAACTAGGAAACCAAAAAAATGTCATGGAAACCAAAAGTAAGTAAACAACAGCAGCATTAAGTAGCATGGAAATATCTAGTAATTTTTCTTAATCTTGTTTAATTCTTTGTTAAAATTCAAAGAAATTAAAATTATACACTACTGTATGTAGTCTCATCAAAGAAGGAATCAGGTTAATGTGATTTATGCATAGTGAATACTGTTTCCCTTCAATAAAGTGTCAGCATTTTATTAAGTTAACAAGTCTTGATTAATCATTTATTCCATGCCAAGCTTTGTTGTAGGATCATCAGTAAATAAGACACATACCATCCCTGATCTAACAATATAGTTTTAGTCTAAAATTCCTAGACCTATGTAATCTTGCTCAGACATCTGAATAAGAATTAAAATTAATTTCTTATTCACAAAAAAACAATCCCTGTTCTATGGAGCACAATGCTTATGAACCTGGGTCTAAGTTCTAGAATCACCATCAGCTAAACTATGTGACCATGAATAAACTACTTGATCTCTCAGCCTTCATTTCCTGAGCTATAAAATGAAGAGATTAAGTATTACCTTCAGGAGGTTATTATTTAAAGATTCAATGCATGCAAGGTACTTAGAACAGTACCAAACATACAAAAAGAGCTTAATAGTTTTATTCCAATGTGGTATGTTTGTATGTGTGTGTTGGGTAGGTGATAGCTACAATGGAGATGATTAAAATAGATAGTTTTAAAGCCACTAAAACAAATAAGTGTGTAGCTGCTTTAAATGAGGTCCTATAGTCTGAGACTACAATATTTGAATTGAATTCTGAACAAAGAGGATTAACCACTATGGCCCTTAGGCCAGAGTTGGTTCATGATCTGTTTTTGAGAATAAACTTTTATTCTTTATATTGTTTATGGCTCTTTTTGCATTAACAACAGAACTGAATAGTTGCAAGTGAGATAATATGGCCCACAATTCCTAAAATACATACCACTGACTTACTACAGAAAGAGTTGGCCAATCTCTGCTCTAGGAAGAGAGAACAACAAAGGTCACAAGACATAAATGAGCACAGATAACTCAAGTGAAAGAGGTACTGAAATGGATGAGAACAAAACTGGTAAGAATGTTGCTTTCAATATTGCTTTCAACTTTAAGTCCACTAATCTTCCTTTGCAAAGTCCACCTTTCCTCTATTGAAAGCTGCTCATCTCCAGCCTTTGAATCTGATATTGATCCTTCTATTTGTATGTTTTCCCAAGGATCACTGACAGTGCTTTGATCGATCTTATGTGTAGGTTCTCAGTTGCCTCAGGGTAAGTCATTGAAGCCAGAATACTTGAGATGATTTAGGGCAGCACTTTTCACCCAGTGTAGGCCAGTTTTCTCCTAACAGGTCAGTATTAGTAGGCTGCACTGTCTCCAATCATAGCTTTATTACTTAATTATTTATTTATTGTCGGTCCTGGATCTTGAACTTAGAGCCTTGTGTTCTCACTTGGCTTTTTTGATTGAGGATCATTTTCTACCATTTGAGCCTTATCTCCATTTCTGACCTCTTCTTGGTTACTTGGCTGGCTTCTAGCCTCAATCCCAGATATCAGCCTCCTGAGTAGTATTGCTACTTATTCAGGAGACAGAGTCATAGCCTTATTTTAAACTTGCATCCTACTCTTCTCTCAGGTGAATATTTGAGTTGGAATTTATTCTTGTGGCATCTATCTATCTATCTAGTTAGCTAGCTATCCTCTGTCTGTCTGTCTATTTATCAATCATCTATCTATTTGGAGGCATCTGGAGATTGAACTCAGGGCCTTTAGATTGCCAGGCAACTTCTCTATAATTTGAGCTATGTCTTCAGCTCCTTTGTTTTTATTTTGTGTTTGAATAGGGCTGGCCTCCAACTTATGACGCTATTGTTCCACCTCCTGAGTGAGATTTACAGGCATGTACTACCACACCCAGTTTGTTGCCATGAGTCTTAAATTAAGTCTGAGTAATATCCATGGTATACTCTCACACACACATGTGTATACATGTACATCTACCATTATCTCTGTGTATATATATATATATATATATATATATATATATATATACATGTATTTTTTTTTGTCCGTTGTGGGGCTTGAACTCCGGGCCTAGGTGCTGTCCCTGAGCTCTTCAGCTCAAGGCAAGTGCTCTACCACTTGAGCCACAGTGCCACTTCTGGTTTTCTGGTGGTTAATTGTAAATAAGAGTCTGAAGGACTTTCCTGCCCAGGCTGGCTTTGAACCGCAGTCCTCAGATCTCAGCCTCCTGAGTAGCTAGGATTACAAGCATCAGCCACTGGGGCCTGGCTTATCTCTGTATATGTATGACAGTGGTTCTAAAACTATGTTTTGAGAGACACTTGTGTTCACTGAGATATTAATTAGTAAATATAATGTAAATGTGCCAGTACAAACATATTTGGGAAATGCTAAGTGACCTTTCAGTAAATTTTATTTCTACAGGTCTTAGAGCTTTAGTATGATAATGGGTACTCTTGAGTCTCTGAGAGAGATTCAGTCTGCAGCATTTCCTACACACATTTGATCCAATCCTTTTTCCTCAGAAAAGCAGTTTATATCCTCAGGGACACTAGTGTTTTAGAGACAGCTTGAGAATCCTTGCTGGAATAGAGGAAGTTGAAGCTCTGAGTAATGTGTCTGGCCTTTTAGTATGAGCCTGTTTTGAATGCATTAGTTCTGCCAAGAGATCCTCCATGTGTGATATTCTCATTACAGATTGAAGTTTGTGGTGAATTTGTTACAATGGCAAAGGTTATTTCTGGATCATACTGTTTCCTGTATTTACTGTCATCTATCCAGCAAACATTAGCATCTACTATGATCTAGTACTGTTCTAGGTGTTCAAGATATACCTGTGATAGGGACATATAACCTTTTGCTGTTACAGGATACATAATTGTATGTGTGCATGCCCAGATGCACACAGGGCATATAATAGATACATATAAAAAGAATATGGTACTATATTAAAGAATAATGCAGAGTGAGCAATTAGTGAACTCAGGGTCTTGGCATTGTCCTTAGCTTTTTTTTTGCTCATGGCAGCAGTCTATTATTTGAGCCACAGCTCCACTTTTGACTTCTGTGGGTTTTAATTGATGGTATGAGTCTCACAGACTTTCCTGCCCTGCCTGGCTTTGAACCTCAATTCTCCAATCTCAACCTTCTGAGAAGCTAGGAATTATAGGAGGCATGAGACACCAGTGCCCAACAAGAGTTCTCTTTGTTAGCACTGTCTGTGAGTCAGCCAAATGGAGATGTCAAATAATCAAGTGAATAGACAAGTGTGGAGCTAGGAAAGATAAAAGATAATCTGAGCTGGAAAGATAAAATGGAGGTCCATCAGTTTATGGATTGTACTAGAAGATATTTCCTCCCCACCTTTCACCCTCCAGTGAGTCATTGTTGATAGAGAAGGATACCAAGACCTGAGTTCTAGGGCTTGCCAACCTTTAGTGGTAGCAAAGTAAGATGAATAGGAAAAAACAGACTCTGAAGAACAGGGAGAGAGATGAGAGGAAAACCAGGAATATGTGTCATGGAAGCTATAAAAATGAAATGACATTGCTGTTTAGGAAGAAATGGCCAGTAGTAAGTTTTAAGCTTGGACCTGATGACACATTAATACTCCAGAAAATATTTACCAGTGTAATGTAGATAAAAAACATATATGTTTATCATAACAAACTTAATTCAGATAATTAATAAAAAGCAATAGAAGTATATAAATCAGAGGAGAATAAAGTACCCCAGTATGCTGTTTCTCCATGCAGGGAGTGTATTTATTTTCAGCCACTCTCTCTTAAGCAGCCTTCAGGGCCCATTCACAACTTGTATTTTAGAACAATGTCCTATTGATGAGCTCATGCCCAAAGTGCTATTCTTCTCACCATCCTGTTAAGAGCCCCTTAGTTAGAAAAGCCTTTGGTCAACCTCTGGATTTCAGACAACTAGCTGCTTCTTTTCAGAGTAGTATGAAGGTCCCCTTCTGCAGAAGCAACGATTCTCTTGCACAACAAAATCAACCTTCTGTGATTTGATTTTTTTTCTTCTGGAACAGACTGGGCTCTGTGCTTCTTTCTGTAGAAAGTATCTGGAGCCATTCTCCCCCCTCCTACATTCTTAGCTGGAAAAACTAGTTCATGAGCTGTCCCTTTCATAGTGTGTGCCTGTGGTGTGGTGAGTCTGCCTTAGATTAATTCAATTAAACACCTCAAGCTGATTCTGTCAAGCATATTTTTTAATGGGGAGATTTATTTTGCTAATAGGATCAACATATGTTATATACAAAGGTAACCATTAAATAATTATAAACAAATATTTCATCACATACTCCCAGCCAATTTTGCATGTCCTGCCAGATACAAAACATGTACTTTAATAATTTACAGGGAGTAATTTGCATAAAACCATTGAAAGTGGGAATATTTTCAAAGCAGCTGCTTATGTGATGTGATTAGCAAAATCTCCCCATCCCCCATTCCCACCCACACAACATATTAGTCATTCCTTTGAATTAATACATTGAAGGCTCCTGTTAAAATTAAAATATTATCTACTAATAGAGAGACAAATGAAGCTATTAACATTTAGCTCGAATTAGTTGATTGAATTCCTTAATCATTTAGCAAAATCCTTTGTGAAAAGTACCAGAAGAATTTAAGTTTGGGGGATAAAAAATAGTCTAGAACTGGGCTGCTGCTGTCTGGGAAGGGATGATAGTGTTAGGGAGCTATGTAAATCAGGGATTAGTTCAAAAGTATTGGAAATTTAGGTAGAGTGGAGATTGTTAGAAGGTAAAGGATGAGAAAGGCCATGGAAAGTGAATCTCCTTTCCTGTTAGTCTTCCAAGAGATAGATAATATTGTCCCAGTATGTCCTTGATTAGATAATCACTTCTTTACACTTTAGAAAATTCTTGGTGGAAAAAAAATTCTTAGTGAGGTGCCAGTGGATTATACCTGCGATCCTAGCTATTAGAAGGCTGAGATCTGAGAATGGAGGTTCAAAGCCAACCCAGGCAGAAAAGTATATGAGAGTCTTATTTTCAATTAACTAGCAAAAAGGCTGGAAAAGTAGCTACAGCTCCAGTAGTAGAGTACCAGCCTTGAGAGAAAAAGTCAAGAAAGAGTGTGAGGCCCTGAGTTCAAGCCCCAGCATAAAAAGAAAATCCTTTAGCTCTCTCTGAGATTATACCAGATGAAATCGAAGAATTCTCTGGGATCATGTTGACTTTCTGACTCAATTTTGGGTTCAACATCATGTTTTGTTTTTGTTATTTTTGGATATCTATCTTAAAATTTTCTTTTTTTTTTGTTTGTTTTTTCTTTTTTTTGTCGGTCGGTCGTGGGGCCTGAACTCTGGACCTGGGCGCTGTCCTTCAGCTCTTCAGTTGTAGACTAGCCCTCTACCACTTGAGCCTCAGCCCCACCCCCAGCTTTTTTTTTTAAAGAGGTAGCTGAGTAAGAACAGCACCAGCACGCACGTGGTATTCAGGTAAGGGGTAGGTTTATTCAGTAGACCTGTTGGGACCAGGCAAGGTTGGCACTCCATGTGGCTGAGAAAGGCCTGGGAAAGAGAGAGAGCTGGGAAAGAGAGATGAAAGAGAGAGGAAAGAGCTAGAGCAGAGAGAGAGCAGAGAGATATAGATAGAGCTAGAAAAGAACAGCAAGAGAGCACCCCCGGCTTTTTCTGCTTATGTGGTGCTGAGGAATTGAACCCAGGGTCTCATGCAAGCATTCTACCACTGAGCCACATTCCCAGCCCCCTTAAAATTTCTTTTAAGCTACAAATGACATGCTCATTGCAGAGTATCCAGTTATGAAATAAATAGAATCAAACCTAAAAGATCTCAAACATCAACCTCAGTTCCAGGCCTGCATGTTAATGATATGCTCTCAGGAACTTTTCTATGCATTACTGGCATCTATGTTAGATACTATTGTATTATATTACATATTTATATATTAATAGGTGCATATAGCTTTCTTCTTAAATACAACCATCTGTATTCTGTCTGCCTCTTCCTTTTTCTATTTCTTCATTTTATTGTGATAAATGTCTAACTATTTACTATTTTAATCAGTTTTCCGTGTACAATTCAATGGCACTATGCACATTCACAGTGCTGCATAACATTACTTTCAGAAATTTTTTATCATCCCAGATCGAAAGTCTGTATGTTTTAAACAACTCTTCATTTCCCCTCTCCTTAGCCCCTAGTAACCATATTATTTGGTAAGCTATTTGCTTTCTATCTCTATGCTCCTTGCTCTTTTAAATTTTGGAAAAAGTTCATATGTAAACATTATTTAAAAGTTCAAACAGGGCTGGGAAGGTGGCTCAGTGGTAGAATGCTTGCCTTGCATGCATGAGGCCCTGGGTTCGATTCCTCAGCACCATATAAACAGAAAAAGCTGGCTCAAGTGGTAGAATGCTAGCCTTGAGCTGAAGAGCTCAGGGACAGCACCCAGGCCCAGGGTTCAGAGCTCAGGGACAGTGCCCTGGCCCAGAGTTCAAGCCCCACACTAACCAAAAAAAAAAAAAAAGTTCGAACAATACAAAAGAACAAACACAGTATTTCTCTGCTATCTGAAATGGCCCCCAAAAGCTCATGTAATGGAGTTGGGCCCTTTGGAAAGTGATTGGATCATGATATCTCCAACCTCATCAGAGGGTTATTGGGAGGTAGAACCTAGCTGAAGAAAGTAGATGTGGTTTTGAATGGTATATTGGGACAACTATTTATCCACTCTGTTATATTGGGGTCAGCAAACTTCTAACTCAGTAACTTCAAAAAAGAACAAAAGTTTTTATTGTGGCAAAAGCCATATGACATAAAATTTACCCTTCCAAGAAATTCCAAGAGTTATGGAATAATAATGTCAACTATGTACACATTGTACAACAAATCTTCAGAATCCCCATCTATCTTGAATGACTGAAACTCTACACTTATCAAACACTTATTCCCTCCCTTCTCCCAAGCCCCAACTATCATTGTAGTCTCTTTTTCTATGAATTTGATTATTTTACATTCCTCATATGTGTACAATAATGCAGTATTTTTCCTTTTGTGACTGATTTCTTATACTTAAGTTCATCAGTGTAGTAATATGACAAGATTTCTTCTTTTTTAAAGGCTGAATATAGTATTCAATCACATGTGGATAAATTGTTATAATCTAGTATTTACTGGAAGGGCACTTAGATGGTTTTCATTTCTTTTTTTGGGGGGGGGTCCAGTTGTGGGGCCTGAACTCTGGGCCTGGGCGCTATCCCTCAGCTCTTCAGCTCAAGGCTAGCGCTCTACCACTTGAGCCACAGAGCCACTTCTGGCTTTTTTCTTTTTGCTTATGTGGTGCTGAGGAATCGAACCCAGGGCCTCAGGCATGCAAGGCAAGCACTCTACCACTGAGCCACCTTCCCAGCCCCTTCATTTATTGTCTATTGTGAAAAGTGCTTCATAAACATGGGAATGTGGATGTCTTGTTTATGTACTGATTTCATTTCCTTTGGATACATACCTATAAATGGGCTTGCTGGATTTAATGGTAGTTCTATTTTTAAAAAATTGAGGAACCTCCTGTTGTCCATAGTGGTGACACCATTTTACAGTTGCTTAGTGGATGCATAATTTTACAACAGTGAGCATGGGCTCCAATTTCTCCACAACCTGTCAATACTTAATATTTTTTATTGTGGCTATCTTATCATGTTTTGAGCTGCATTTTCCTAATGATTATTGATGTTGAACATCTTATCTACTTGTTGGTTATTTTTAAATCTTCTTTGGAGAAATAGCTTTCCAAGTCCTTTGCTCACTTTTAGATACAACTGGTTTGTTATTGAGTTGTAGACATTCTTTACATATTCCAAATGTTAATTCTTTATCAGATATATGGTTTGCAAATATTTTCTCCCATTCTGTAGGTTGCCTTTTTATACTATTGCTTATCTTTTCCTGTGCAGATTTTTTAAGTTTTGTGCAGTCCCATTTTTCCACTTTTGCTTTTGCTGACTGTGCTTTTGATGTGATGCATTAACTTTCACTGAAGGTTGGACTTTCATCAGGATAGCTTGGTTGTGATTTTTGCCTTCATTTTCTACCTCAGTACTCTCCAGCACATTGTTTAAAACGGGTGTTGGCTGATTGCTATTGGTTTCCTGACAGTATACACCCAGAGCTACCTTTATTTTTCTGGATTTGTTCCCATGCACAGTAACTGAAAGCCTATGAGAGGGATTGTTTTCTGGTTTCTTTCTTCTCCCCTTTTGCTTAGTGTTAGAGACAAAGTCTCTTCTGGGGCTTCCTTTTCCTTCTCCCATCCACCTTGTGAGTCAGGCAGTGGTGTCTGAGCCAATGACAGGCCAGCAGGAAGGCTGACTTCAAACCAATGGGAGGGTCTTGAGTTCCAAATGGACCAATCAGCTTATTAGGGACATTGAATACCTGGATAGCTAGCTAGCCTCTGCCCATTGTCCTCTTAGTAATGACCCTCTTGTTTTGCCAGTCAAGGACCTGAGGTCGAAAAACAAAATAACAACAACAAAAAAAACAACCCCACCAAAACCCTTTGATAGCTTTAATCCATCCACACAACTTCTGTCCAAGGCCCAGTAGAGCTTAACCATTTTCCCTTTGTCAAAAGAAAGAGGGGTTGGGTTTCCTTCAATTGTCTGCCTTTTTCTGTCTCCTCTACTATTTTTGTTGTACTCTGTAGTTAACTTTACATAGAGTGGCTACGTCAAGAGGACCTGTGCAGAGGAACCAGGCACACTCTTCTCGTTGGCAGCTGCAACGACCTTTTCCTTTTTCTAATCTAGGGGCTTGGAGGGCCACGGGGATAACAGTGGCTGTGGGAGAAGAGTTTGGCTCTAGTCTGTCTTCCTTCTGTATTTCACACACATCCTGTGTGCTCTCTCTCACACACACTCTCCCACACACATACACACGCGCGCGCGCGCACACACACACACACACATACACACACACACACACACACACACGCCCGCTTGCTCGCGGTGTGTCTCGCTCAAGATGACAGGGCGCTGGAGAAAAGGCTGCTGGAATCAGCTGGTAGGTACAGTAGTAACCCGAACCCCACCCACCCATTGCCTCTGCTTGCTCAGGTTTCACCGGTCACTCCTGCCAGGGGAGAAATCGTGTAAACGCGCCTCCAGAGGAGGGGCTGGGGGAGCTGGGAGGGGCGGGGGCGGTGGAAGGTGAGCCCGGGAAGGTGGCCCAGCGCCCCTTCTGCCGGGGCCCCTCCCAGTGCTCCCTCAGGGTGTCAGCCTCAGCCCCTGTTTGCCCCTACTCCACACCTCCCCCCCTCCCCCGCTTTGGAAGAGATTGCCTTTTTTTCTCTGCGGCGGCGGAAATGACAGTGTGGTGCTGCCGTGGTGTCATGGTGCTGCCTCTGGACTGAGGGGCGAAAACTCTTTAAGTTTAGCCTGAGAGACCCAGAGGTGGTAGCGTCGTAGTCACCGTGCTGTCCCCTGCGGGGCGCGCGGATCCTGGTTGCTGAGCGGCGGCGGCGGTGAAGGCGGCAGCGGCAGCGGCGGCGGCGAAGGCAGGCGGCGGCCTAGAGTGTTGGTGGCGGCGGCGGCAGTGACGGCGGCCCGAGAGCTGGCTCTGGAGCCCCAGCCAGCTTGCTGCGGAGGCCGGCGAGCGCCCTGCGCTCCCAGGCGCGCGTGGGAGATGGCTGGCACCCGGGAATGCTATGGGTAAAATGCGCCCCCTCGCCGCGGCCCTGGGGCTGGAGCGTTGCCGCCCGCAAGGCTCGGCCCCGGCTCCAGCTGCTCTTCAGGTGCCGCTGGGGCCGGCTTTGGCTAAGGGCACCCGGGCTCGGCGGGAAGGGGTGACGGGAAATGCCAGGCTCAAGGAGGAGGCAGTAGGAATCCCAATCGGGCCCTGGCTCCCGGTCACGCCGTTGGGGCCCGGGCTCCTGCCGCTGCCCTCCTGGGACGGAGTTCGCACTGGCGGGTACTGGGCTGGGGCGGCCCGAGGCCTCCAGTACAGCCGGGCCAAGCCGGGCGCGGGCAGTACAACAGCTCTCCTGTCGCTGGGGCACAAGTCTGGGAAAGGGCACTGCCACCTTCCCACGCTCCCGCGAGCAGCAGAGTCCTCAGCCCGGGCGGCGCCCCTCAATCGGCCGTCTGCCCGGTAGTGGCAGAGCTGGCGCAGTAGGCAGCAGCGGGCGATGCGGCGGACACCCTGCCGGTGGGGAGGCCCGACGAAACTTAATGCCTTTTTCGCTTGGGGGAGCAATCTTTAAGTCTCTGTCTGGGTGGTTCCTTATTTCTGGCCTAGCTGCGAAAGCAGCTCTGTGGGGGAGAGGGAAAACTTACAGACGTCCACAGAACACACTGCGACGGAATCAGTGAAAGGTGGGTTTTTTTTTTTTCATTTCTTACTCGTAACAATTAAGTAAATAACGGCGGAGCAGATTTTTAGTAATACGGGTGATGACCGGCTTTAGGTTACTTTGCAATTCGTGTGCAACACATTTTTTGGAGGCATTTATTTCTTCTTAGAGCAGGAAATTGGGATCCTGGGGTGGTTGGGCTCATCACTTTCTCTCTCTCTCTCTCTCTCTCTCTCTCTCTCTCTCTCTCTCTCTCTGTCTCTCTCTGTCTCTTCCTCTCCTTCTCTCTGTCTTGCAATTCCACACTCCTCTACCTGCCTTCACCACCATTCCCCTTATTCCTGCCTGCCTCGTAACTTGTACTTGCCCACCCAAATCTCCCGTCAAATCCGTCAAATCCCCTCCGTCCCAGCCGATCCCCCATCAACCTGTGTACTTGGAGCTACGCAGCTTCTGGCTTCTCAGCCACGTTGCCTTTTTGAAGATTTTTGAGTGTGGGGCTAGTGAATGGTGAATGTTGTGTGTCTCTGTGAAGGAGTACTTAGGAAGGAATACGTTGGAAACTGTAGACAAATACGGAGACGGGAGATGTTAACTCATCTGATTCTCAAGTTGGGCCAGAAAGGCTGCCTTTAACCCCATTGTGTTCCCTCCCAGTTCTTGAGTCAGTTCCCCGGCAATATTCCAATATAAGGGGGTTGCCAAATAGGGAGTTCTCCCTTACTTTTCTTCTGTTTGGGGAGCTTTAGCTCTACCCTAGATGATTATCCCTAACTCATCCTTCTTTCTACGTTCTCTTCATTCACAGCCCCGAGGGAGAAGGAACCTTTTTATGTATTCTTGCCCAATCAATTAACTTAATGCAGATATTTAATGGAAATTAGATTTCTCCTGATTGCTCCTCACAATTTGATTTATGTGGTTGATATACAGGTTTAGGAGCCAAGAAGATCAGAGAGTTCATCCCAAATCTGATGCTACATTGGCTTTATGACCTTAGGACATCCCAATGACCTTCCTTTCATAGTTGGTGAACTTGTATAAAAGGCTTAATATTGTGTACTGAGTATTGTGACTATTGGCTTGGTCCTTTGAAGATGAAAGGATTCTATAAACCCTTACCATTATATTTTTTTTCAAAGAAAGCAGTTCATTTACCTTTTATTGGGTGATGGATTGACTGGGTGTAAGTAGGTTTATGAAAACCTTAATTTACCATTATTGGTCCCTCTGGATCCAGATCGATTATTGTATTTAGTTCTTAAGTCTGTTTTGTCCCCAAGTAAGTGCCACTGAATGAAAACGTATATACAAGTAGACAGAGAACAATAGTGATGATTTTAAGTTTTGAATTATGTCTATTGTACTTAACGATCTGAGTCAGGCTCATTTGAATACATAACCTCACCCATTTTTTAGCTTGTGTGGGGGCAGTTACTTGATTTCTAATGAAAAGTGGAATAGATAATTTTAGGCCTAGCTATATCAGCATTATGAACATCTTATCTAGTAGCAGTGAGTCTGTAAGCACCTATAATGTACAGAGTCTTTAGCTGGCTGGGCTGAGGCCCTAGACCTGGCCCAGTTTTTTGGCTTTAGGCTTGTTCAAGGACAGACTCCCTACCTGCAACTCCAGGACTAGGACAAAAGTTTCTGTATGGGGCAGAAATAGAGGCTAAAGACTTGAAAGGCTGGTTTGGTCCCTCCAATTTACTTTCATGACTACTAGAATTCTCATCTAGCATGTTGTACCTTGCAAGGCCACCCCAGGGAAGTACTGCTATAAACCAGAGAGACTTGGTTGCTTCACAAACATATCATATGAACAGTGCAAATTGATTTAGATAAATTGGTTTACTTAATCTCTCCTTCTCAGAACAGAGCAACGCGCTCTAACTTGCAGATGTTAAAGTAGTGCCAGTGGCGTCTCATAATTGCTTCCAAATATTGCACTGGCTAACAAGCCTGTTGATTCCTTCATTCCTCCTCCCATAAAACCTGCTGACACCACAACTGAGAAAGAAACTACAGGAGTATGTCTATCAGCAAACCTCATTAGCTTGGTGAAGATGAGAGAGTGCTGTTTTCTTCATTTTCCTCTTGGAATTTTTTCTTTCTCAACAAGAACATAGAACCCCAAAAAGGTGAAGGCAGGGCTTCCACTTACCATATATCTCAAATGACTCTTCCTGGAGGTACCTGTTTGGCCTTGTGTGTCTGTCATAGATTTTGGTAAATTCCTAGGCATTAGGCCCTGGAATTCAGCTACTGTAGGTGGCCCAAGGTTGCTCCATTTCCTTTTAGCTATGTTTTTTTTGTGTGTAAAAAAGAAAATGTGAGTTTGTGTTTGTGAGGCTCCTTCTTATTGAAGTTGGATGTCTTGACTTGGAGCATCATCAAAACTTGAGATGTGACATGTTTGTACTTGATGTACCATACTTCAGGAGGGTTTAAAATTATTCACATTTTAGTAAATGAAACTTTGGTACCAAGACAGTATTGTGCTAATGTTTGTGTTTTAGATTTGTCAAAACAACAATAGCAATATTTAAAAAAAAACACCAATGTGTTAATCACTGAGCAGTGTATAGAAAAGACTAGCAAAATGTTTTTCTTTTTTTTTAATTTAATTTAATTTTTTTTGTGAACATACTGTACAGAGGGGTTACAATTACATGGGCAGGATAATGCGTACATTTCTTATCAAGCATTGCAGCCTCCTCCTTTGTTTACCCTTCACATCCCTTCCCAGCCTCCCCCCCACCCCCCCACAAAATGTTTTTCAATTAATGTGTTAGATCACACTGTCAAGTAAGCAGATCAGATGAATAATGCTGATACACAAAATTCCAACTTCAGTTACCCCTTCCCCACCCTGATGCAGCCTGCTAGTTAACTTTACTTCCCTCTCCCATCCAAGAATTTTGATTTGTCAAAATTCTCCTAAGAGTTTTCTGATCTGTACTTTGCTCATCTTCTCCTTCTTACTAACCATAGGCATATAACATTTTTGATACTCTCCCAGATCCTTCATTTTTCCTTAGAATCCTACAAGCTGGTAAGACTCTTACATAGTAGAATATATTTGACAGTATACTCAGTAGTGGGATTTTGAGTAATATGCCAACATCCCATTGTTCCTTTCTGCATGTGAGATTCACCTGGATATACACTAGAATGTTGATTCTGACTGCCTGACCTCAGGCTTTGTCTCAGCCTCTCTTCTGCAAGTCAGATTCCTCTGGTTCATGAATAGTATCCCTAGGCTCTCAATCATATTCTTACCAAGACCAGATGATCTGATAACAAATCCATTATATAATGTAAAATCCTTCTAAAATGTAAAATCCCAGTATTTGGAATTTACTCTGATAGAAGCATAGTGTATAGGCATGACAGATAATGCTAATTTGGGACCCCAAAGAGTGTGAATATATACGGTTCAGAGATATAAAAATAGTTTAAGGTTGAGAATCCTCTATCACTTTGTCTATAGTCCTTTGTTCAATGTTGCTAGGATCCATGTAGTTCCCTTGAGAGTAGAGGCTTGATTTCAAATAGGCTTCTGTTCTCTGTCCATTGTTTTCTGACTTGAACTTGGGGTCTTCTCTGGCTAATATTTAGAAGCATGCTCTATATACACATACATTGGCAGTTTTAATCTGTAGAAGTAGAGATGACTGTCCAGCCAGCTAGACCACTGAACACTTAAAAATTCATAGATAATTTCATTGGGAAACAGAGGTTGGGAAAAGTAGTTCAAGCTAGAATAGATGAAAAACTGAATTGGAGCTTGGTGTCAGTGGCTCATGCCTGGAAACCTAGCTATTCAGGAGGCCAAGATCCTCAGATTATGGTTCAAAGCCAGCCCCGGCAGGAAAGTCTGTGAGACTCTTATATCCAAATTAACCAGTAAAAAGCTGAAAGAGGAGCTGTGGCTCAAATGGTAGAGTGCTACCTTTGAACAAAATAGCTCAGGGACAGCACTCAGGCCCCAAGTTTAAGTTCTAGGACCAACATAAAACAAAACAAAATGCTGAATTGGTAACAGTTTTTGTTCTCCATTTGTTGCCCAACCTTACAACCTTTCCAGCGTAATGTGAATTAAGATGAAGTTGTTATAAATGCTACTTAGGATTCTTGTCAATGATTTTACCTTGGCAAGTCTGTTTCTTGGTTACTTAATTTTTAGCATTGTAGTAGGTTCTTTTATTTTGATACTAACTTTAATCTTTATGATTACTACATTGTATAACAATACCCCAAACGGTTGGATTTAGGTGATAAATATTGAAAGGAAAATATCTTCATGTAATATAAAATATTAAGTAGGCTTTAGTAACTGATTAGGCAGGAAGTGGCTCTGGGTTTTCTCTGCCAGTCAGCAATCAACCTCCAGTGATTACTGAGCCCTCCCGGTGTGTGATGAAAGCCTAAGAGTTAAGGGATAGTTCTTTCCATAGGAAGAACTAAAGAAGATATATGGGCATAGAAAATGACACAGTCAAGCTGGTCATAGTGGTGCATGCCTATAATTCTAGCACTAGGAAGCTAACATTTGAGGCAAGCCGGAGACTCTTAAATAAACTAACGAAAACAAATTTTTAATATCATAGTCAGATCCATGGTCTTCCAGAAATCTTGTGGAAAAGTGTGATTGTCCTCTATTGTGCCAGCCATGTGTTTGAAGTAAATTTCCAGATTTTTCGGATTTTTTAAAAAAAACACTGTGTTTCATGTTGATCATCTTTGTATTGTGAAACAGGATACAAATCCTGTTAAAATGATACTTTGCTAACCCCCTTAGGTTCCAAATATATTTGTAAAACAGATTAATAATTTTGTTTTATCCTCATCTGATTTCCACAAGAGCCTATGAGATATGTGGGGCAGGTATTTTTAATCTGATTGACGAGTAAGCTGAGACTTTAAAACTTTAAATGTCTTTCCAAAACTGCTTAGCTAAATTAGTTTAGATCAGGTTCTATTTTGAAAATAAAGACAGATAATGGCTCTAATACCATTTGTAAAAAAAATACTGTACATGTATAAGGTAATTATTAATATTCATTAAAATTATTGGCCACTGAACCCCTTTTCCTGAGTTTCTATTTCCAATCCTTATCAATACAGGGTGAGAATACTATTGTAATGATTTTTGAACTTCACAAGGCCCTTTGGTAACTATAGTATTCTGAGATTTGATTATCTTCTTTTTCAGTTCCAAACAGTGTTCTCATTAGTTTATAATTACAGGGGCCTCCCCTCTCCTTTAGTTGTTCACTGGAACATTCATTGTATCTTCTTTGAGGCACAGCAAGCAAAACGATCCATTGTACTTTAGCACCTTGACTTGGCCAAGGGAAAGCTGTACATTTTGCTTATGTTGAGCTCCTTTGGTGATGATGCCCATCATTTGGTAACTTTCCTACCTACACTAATAAATGAGATTTGAGTTTTTAGGATCTAGTTTACAAAAATCAAAAGTGTCCTTCATATGTGGCAATAAATAGCAAGAGAGCTATATTAATAGGATGTCAGATCCAGATGGCATCTTAAAGAGAGCCAGTGATCGTAGTCTAACTTGAAAAATGTTTACAGTTGAAAGAACATTATACTAAGCTAAGGCTTGTTTGCTCATCCCTCAAGGCAGGGAGAGAGTTTGTACTATCTTAGGAATATCTCATGGGAGAGTAATGTTAATATACTCAAAAATATTTATTTTATATTAATTAAAAAATGAAACTCCAGCTCCATTCAATTCTCAGTCTATTGTCTAAAAGCTAGGCTTGCTTTCAAATGCATGGATTTTTCTAGGAAGAAAGGGAGACTATAGCTACTTAGGGAGATAGTGAATGCCCTGCATTACATTCGGCAAACCTAGAAGAGGAAAACAAGATAGAATATCAGCTATTGAAATAAGTGGACATTTAATTATGTCCAAATAGCATTTGAAATAATAGATTCTGCCAAATGCAGATCACGATTTCTCTCTTGATCAGAGTTAGCTAATTCTGGATTTGGCGAGCAATGCTGGAATCAGTCTTGCCTCATAAGAGTAGAATGCCCGGTCAAGGAATGTCCTTGAGGCTCTTATCTCCAATTAACCACCAGAAAACCAGAAGTGGCACTGTGGCTCAAGTGGTAGAGTGCTAGCCTTGAGCTGAAGAGCTGAGGGACAGAGCCCAGGCCCAGAGTTCAAGATCCATGACCAACCAAAAAAAAATGTTTGTGAAGTTGCCACTGTCTCATTGTTTAATTTTTGATATACCACTTATTTCTGATTAAAGTATTTGTTTTGTTTTTTTGGGTCCGGTTGTGGGGCCTGAACTCTGGGCCTGGGCGCTGTCCCTCAGCTCTTCAGCTCAAGGCTAGCGCTCTACCACTTGAGCCACAGCACCATTTCCGGCTTTTTTCTTTTTGCTTATGTGGTGCTGAGGAATCGAACCCAGGGCCTCAGGCATTGCAAGGCAAGCGCTCTACTACTGAGCCACCTTCCCAGCCCATCTGATTAAAGTATTTGTGATGATAGCAGTCAAATGATTTTCAGGAGTCACTTCAGCAATTTTAAGTAAGTAAAATAGGAAAATTGAGAATTTTCTGATACTTGTTGATCATTATAGGTATTTCAAAGCATTGCAAAACCTGAATGAGGAAAACAATATAAAGTAGTAAGCAATCCAATAGAGTTTTTTTGTTTTTGTTTTTATTTCGGTCAGTTGTGGGGCTTGAACTCTGGGCCTAGGTGCTGTCCCTGTGCTCTTCAGATCAAGGCGAGCACTCTACCGCTTGAGCCACAGCACCACTTCCTCCAATAGAGTTTATAAATACTATGTAATTACATACTTGGGAATATAGAATAGTGGTTAACTATGTACACTCTGGAATCAGACAGACCTGAGTTTGAATCTCTTTTCATTTTTTTTGTCAGTTGTGGGCCTTGAACTCTGGGCCTGGGTGCTGTACCTTAGCTCTTCATCTAAAGGTTACCGCTCTACCACTTGAGCCACAGCGCCACTTCCAACTTTTTCTGTTTATGTGGTGCTGAAGAATCAAACCCAGGGCTTCATGCAGGCGAGGCAAGCACTCTACCACTGAGCCACTTTCCCATTCCCTTGAATCTCTTTTCTAATTGAATGTAATTTGCTCATTAACTGATATGTTGAATAAAATTGAGATATAATTCACATATCATACTATTCACTATATTAAAGTGTACAATTCAGTGATATATTAAAAATTGTGCAACTATTACTGCTATCGAATTCCAGAACATTTTGTCATTCTCCTTCCAGCTCCACCCTGATCCTTGAAACAGTTAATCTACTTTCTATTCCTATGGTATACCTATTCTGGGCATATTTGTTTATTTATTTATTTATTTTTTGGTCCGGTCGTGGGGCCTGAACTCTGGGCCTGGGCACTGTCCCTCAGCTCTTCAGCTCAAGACTAACGCTCTACCACTTGAGCCACAGTGCCACTTCTGGCTTTTTCCTTTTTGCTTATGTGGTGCTGAGGAATTGAACCCAGGGCCTCAAGCATGCAAGGCAAGCGCTCTACCACTGAGCCAACTTCCCAGCCCTTCTGGGCATATTTATAAAGCAAGTTAACCTTTCATGACTGGCTTCTTTCACTTATAAAGTTTTCAGGGATCATCCATGCTGCATATGGGTTAGTATTTAATTCCTTTTACTTTTTTGACCTTGTTCTGGGGCTTGAACTCAGGGCCTCATGCTCTACTACGTGAGTCACAGCTCTACTCCTGGCTTTTTGGTGGTTTATTGAGGTAAGAGTCTCATGGACTTTCCTGCCTGGGCTTGCTTTGAAGAGAGATCCTCAGATCTTAGCCTCCAGAGTAGCTAGAATTATGGGCATGAGCCACCAGCTCCCTGGCTCCTTTTATTTTTTATATATTTTTAAATTTTTGTTAGGAAGTCAGGTGCCAGTGGCTCAAGCCTGTAATCCTAGCTATTCAGGAGGCTGAGATCTGAATATCGCGGTTCAAAGCCAGCCTAGGCAGGAAAGTCTGTGAGACTCTTATCTCCAATAAACCACCAGAAAACCAGAAGAGGTGCTGTGGCTCAAGTAGTAGAGCACTTGCCTTGAGCTGAAGAGCTCAGGGACAACACCCTGGCCCAGTTTTCAAGTCCCATGACCGACAAAAAAAAAATTGTTAGGGGCTGAGAATATGGCTTAGAGGTATAGTGCTTGCCTAGCATTCATGAAGCTCTGTGTTCAGTTCTTCAGTACCACATAAACATAAGAAGCTGGTAGTGGCACTGTGGCTCAAGTGGTAGAGTGCTAGCCTTGAACAAAAGAAGCTCAGGGACAGTGCCCAGGCCCTGAGTTCAAGCCCCAGGACTGGCAAAAAAATTGTTATAATTGTTTTACATAGAGATTACAATTCCATAATTCAGATTATGAGTACAGTGCAACTTGATCAACTTCACACCTTCTATCGTGCTCCCTCCCCCATTTTTCATTTCTTTTAATAGCCAAATAATATTCTTTTGTATAGACAAACCACATTTTGTTTATCCATTTATCAGTTTATGAACTTGGGTTGTTTCCCTTTTGGCAGCTACCAAGACTGCTGCTATGAACATTATGTGCAAATTTTTGAATGAGCACATTTTTCAGTTCTTTCGGAGTGGAGTTTCTTCGTCATATGGTAATTCCACATTTACCATTTTGAGGAAGTGCCAACTATTTCCTGAAGCAGCTACATCATTTTACATTCATTTTACCAACCTTGGATGAGAGTTCTAATTTCTCCACATTTTGGCTAATATGTGCTATTTTCTTGTTTTTGTTAGTTCACTTTGTTTTGTTGTATTAAAGCTATCTATGTTGAAACAGTATGGCTAATGATGATAGTGTGTGTGTGTGTGCGCGTGTGCGTGTGTGTGTGTGTGTGTTGTGCTGATCCTGGTGCTTGAACTCTGGACCTGGGCGCTGCCTCTTTGCTTTTTTGCTCAAGGCAGGCATCCTACTATTTGAGATACAGCTCCCCTCCCCCCTTTTTTGTTTTCTGGTGGTTAATTGGAGATACAAGTCTCAGACTTTTCTGCCTGAGCTGGCTTCAAACTGATCCTTACTTCTCAGCCTCATGAGTAGCCAGGATTTACAGGCATGAGCCACTGATGCCTGGCCCATTTTGGGCTTAAGGATATTTGAATATTTTTTTTTGGAGAAATGTCTACTGAAATAATTTGTCTTTTTTATTTAAACATTTTAAAAATGATCTTTAAGTAATTATACAAAGGCATTTCAGTTTAACATCAGAATTTTTTTTCTTTAGACAAGGTGTTGCTATGTAACCCTGGCTAGCCTCAGATTTGTGATTCTCTTGTCTCATCCTCACAAATGCTGAGATTATAGGTATGAATTGTCATACCTTGCTACTTTTGCCTATTTTTAATTGGATTATTGGTCTTTTTACTGTTGACCTGTAAGAGTTCTGCACATTTCTGGCTGCTCAGATCTTTGTCAGGAATTACAAATCTTTTCTTTCACACTGTGAGTTGTCTTTGTTGATAGTACTGTTTGTAGCACTAAAGGTTATGTTTGATGAAATTCTATTTCTTCTTTCTTTTGAATATTTTATTATCCTTCAGTAGTTGTACAAAGGAGTTTCCATTCAACAAATCAGTTTATGAATACAGTGCATCATTATCAATGTTGCCCTTTTCAGCATTCTTACCAACCACTCCCAAACCTCTGCTTCTCTTACTTATCCTAATTTTAGGTTATGTATTGAAATATTTTGCCTTTTAGCAAAGCAGTTTATGTGTATAATGCATATTGAAGTGTATCATCACTTCAACATCTTCATTCCCTTTAACTCACCCCTTCCCTTATATTTCTCAATTCTATGGTGTTTACAATGAATTCTTGCCTGCACTTTCCCCTTCTTCCCCACTTCATTCTTCTACTCTCCTCTTGGCCCCATCCTACCCTCTTTCTAGTATCCATTTTCTGGTACTTATTTTGTTGGGGTAGTTGCTTATGTGTTTTTGGTACCATCTAAGAAACTGTGCCTAATTTAAGTTTATGAACATTCACACTTTTTTCTTTGCAGGCATTTTATAGTTACAGCCCTTATGTTTAGGTAATTGATCCATTTGGAATTGATATTTTGAGAAAGGTCTCACTGTGCAACCATCTTGCTTTATAGTCAAGGGTGCCATTCTCAGTTCTCCTGTATCAACTTCTCAAGTGCTGGGATTATACGCATGAACCACTATGCCTGAATTGAATTAATTTTTACATATTTTGGATGTGGATGAAATTGTACACAGTATTTCTTGAGAGTATTCTTTCTCCATTGAATGATCTTGAATTCCTTGTCAAAAGTATGTTGACCATAAATATGCAAGTTTATTTCTGGAGGTTTAAATTTTAATATTAGCTTTGCTTACTCACAAACAAGTGTGAATAAGTTACTTTTGGTCATGCTGGTACCTACCAGCCTAGGCTACACAGCAAGACATTACCTAAAAATTTTGCATCTACTTTTTTGAAAATTAGAGAAAAGGTGAGTTAATTCAGCAGTGATACTAACTAGACACTTTGTTGGAAATGAACTATACAACTTGGGGGGAGGAGGGTCAGGAGGGAAAAAAAACTGGGAGAAAATGAGAGAAGGATGACACCATTCAAAAAGAAATGTACTCATGACCTGATTTATATAACTGTAACCCCTCTGTAGATCATCTTTACAATATTTTTAATGACAGTATTGTAAAGGTGATTAGATAATCATGGAAATAGAGAAAACAGAGTATGGTTAAAAAGATGATGAACCATCAGGAGTAATCAGAACAAGGAGACCTTATAACTGAGATATGAGTAAACAACTGTTAGAAGTTGGAAAAAAGTATTCACCTCCCCCAAGTTGGCTAAGTAGTTAATGTATGTTAACAAAATAGAACAGAGTAGAAACAGTACAGAAAAATTACAATAAACAACAGACTGAAGTCTTATTATTCTGTATGGAGCTGAACTCAGTTGAATGGGTTATTTTACAACACTGGTACTTACTTTTTTGTCAAAGACTTTTGAAAAAGCTATAGTGAACACATACAACATTCATACCATATTACGTGAACATTTCTAGTAGGTTCAGAAATCCCTGGTTAAAGACTTTATTTTGACCTTACCTAAGGCAATCCTGATCCATAGCATGTTTTCTCATGCTTAATTTTGTAGTGAAGTTCAAGGATCACACTGACTTGGGGAAAATTTTTTAGGCTTCAGGCAGAATTGTAGATTTTTTTCTGTATAAAAGAATGTATATAACACCCCCCTGGAGCAGTAGATCTGTGGCACTCTTCTTGATTTTGTATAGTTTTCAACACATAGACATACCTTTCCCCAATGCTTCTGACAACTCAGGTAGTTTCCACCACAGACATTGAAGAATACAGACATGTAGCTCTGGAACAGATAGTAATAAATAGATGTGCAATGTAAAGTGGAGATGGGCCTAGAGGGAACAGATATAATTCTGGAGTGGCTCAGAATGAGGTAGGCACATTCAGACAAAAATAGAAGCGGAAACATGCCACTTAGAAACCCTCTTGTAAATAGTCAAGATAAACTTCAGTGAAGTAGGTGATATGATTGAAATAAGGTGTAGAGGAAAGAGGACAGGCACTAGAATTAGACTGGCCTGTTCTCTGGGTATGTATGTACCTCATTGATTTATTTATTGGCTATGAACTCCACTTTCCTAACTCTACAATGAATACAGCAATGATACCTGTTTCACAGGCTTTCTGAAAGTATTTAATGAAATGTGTAAAGTTTTTTTTTTTAATCACAGTACTCAGAACCTAGGAAATGAGTGCTTCTTACTTGTGGTCTAAGTAGTCAATAACTAATAATTATTGAAAACCTATTTAGGGGGAGGTGTCATACTGTGATTGAAAATTTAAAAAAATTGTTAGCTGGGTGCCTATGCCTCACATCTGCAGTCCTAGCTACTCAGGAGGCTGAGATCTCAGGATCATGGTTCAAACTCAGCCTGAGCAAAAACATCTATCTGTGGGACTACAATCAACCACCAAAGAGCCAGAAATGGAGCTGTGGCACAAGTGGGAGAGTACTACTCTTGAGCGAACTGGCTCAGCAATATCACCTAGCCCCTGAGTTCAATGCCCAGGATTGGCACCAGAAATATTGTTGATGCCCATGAAGAGCAGAATTAGCTACAGTTACAGTTATATATGTATATGTGTATACACATATATATGTATATACACATATACATATATATGTGTATATATACATATATATGTATATACACATATATATGTATATACATATATATGTATATGTATATATGTATATATACATATATATGTATATATATACACACACACACACATGCACACACTCACATATAAATTAAAGCATAATGTTTTATAAGTCATTGGTGGTTGAACTGATAAGTGAGAGAGCTCCTAAGTTTCTAAGCTTGGTTGGTAATATTCACCAAGAAGGGAAAGTTGAAGTGTGATAGACTTATTTTTATGGCAGTAGTGGTGGTATATAAGTTCATTTATGAAGCCGGGCACGAATGGCTCACACCTGTAATCCTAGCTACTCAAGAGACTAAGATCTGAAGATAGAGGTTCAAAGCCAGCCCGGACAGGAAACTCGATGACTTTTTTTTGGGAGGGTGGGGGTCCGGTCCTGGGGCCTGAACTCTGGGCCTGGGCACTGTCCCTCAGCTCTTCAGCTCAAGGCTAACGCTCTAGCGCTTGAGCCACAGCGCCACTTCTGGCTTTTTTGTTTTTGCTTATGTGGTGCTGAGGAATCGAACCCAGGGCCTCATGCGTGCAAGGCAACCACTCTACCACTGAGCCACCTTCTGAGCCCTCGATGACTTTCTTATCTCCATTAAATCACTCAGAAAACTGGAAGTGGTTCAGTGGCTCAAGTGGTAGAGTGCTAGCCTTGAGCTGAAGAGCTGAAGGACAGAACCCAGGCCCAGAGTTCAAGACCCACCACAGACAAAAAAAAAAGTTCACTTATGGACATGTTGAATTTGAGCACAGAGAGAAATAACTTGAAGGCAAAATTCCTGCCTTCAATGAAAGCTGTAATTTTTCCTCTTTAAAAACTCTTCCCAGGGCTGAGAAGGTGGCTCAGTGGTAGAGTGCTTGCCTTGCATGCATGAGCCCCTGGGTTTGATTCCTCAATTCCTCAGCACCACATAAACAGAAAAAGCCAAAAAAAAAACCAAAACAAACAAACAAACAGAAAAAGCCAGAAGTGGCTCTGTGGCTCAAACCGCGTCCCTCCCCCCCAAATCTTCCCTTCCAATTCTAAGATTCCATAAGATACACTTTATATAAAGTTTTCACCTGTGCAGGTGAATGCTGATAGGTGTTACATTAGGCTATACATTAACCCTTGAAAATACTAAACTTAGAATTGTGGTTTTACAGTAAGATCCTTCCCTATTACAGACAAATTTCCTGTAGATTTCATTAACTAGTTCAGTGCATGTAAAATATTTGATTTAGAAGCAGCTTTTAGATTGTGCATCCATTGTACTTTGCATTGAGTATAATTGTACTCCATCTTTATGCATCCCATAAAAAGGCTATGCAGCTCTCACTGATAAATGTTAATATCTGAACAAATATCAACACTACAGTCCAGATTTCAAGCCCTGATGAGGGTTCCTAATGCCAATGAGATGATGAATAAAAACTAGTCAGACTCAAAAGATTCCTTTCCCATTTCTATAAATAGGATGAACATTCTCCAACAATATGTTTTATATTTTTCTTAGTTAAGTCTAACTTACAATATTTATGTGATAGATTTTAATGAATGGACAGCTCATGGTAATAAGTATCTGTATGTTCAGCTCAATCTTGGTTCTAAGTTTGTCTGTTTTGGGAGGGTAAATAGGGGCACAGACAGTGTGGGATAAAGGGTGAACAAATAAAGCAGTGGTACTCACCAAACACTACGTTGTGAGTGGGTACAGGAAGGAAAAACTGGGAGAGAATTAGGGAAGGAGTGATGCTGTTTAAAAAGAAGTATTCTCATTACCTGATTTATGTAACTGTAACCCCTCTGTATATCATCATTACAAAAACAATAAAATATATAATACATGCATTATAGGAAATTCTCATGGGTGAACAGATTGGTTGACTGAGTGGTTAGTTTCTTATCACTTAGTGACTTCTTTTACTTTCTGATGCACACTAAAATTTATGTTATCAGATCAGTAAAGTTCTAGCCTCTTGCCCTGCTAAACTCTATGTAGAACTTGACTTGTGTTATGTTGTACCTTAGAAAGTATGAAAAGAAACATAACTTATCAGGCTTGTGGTAGTTCAGCAGGCATTTAATAATGACACCAAACTGAAGCCACAAGGTAATATGACTTCATCATTGATCACCAAGTATTGCTGAATAAGCAAAAAAGTTGAAAGTATTCCCCATTCAGCTCATTTAAATGAGAAGTTTTCTGAAGGTGAGGAAAGAAAGTGAAGGTGAAAACTATCATCTTTTGTCTCTAGTAACTCAGTTTACTAGAAATGAGATAGAACAGAAATTTCCACATAGTAATAGGAAGTAATTTAAGTTCACACTCTGAAGAAGAACTTATTATCTTGCACAGAGAACTGCATTTTTCTAAGCTCTCTCTTTCTTTTATGCAGACTCAGAATGGAATCATTTCAGGAAGTAGTGAGTTAGTTTGAAATATAGCCTTGTTTTCCTTCTACTGTATGTGAAACAGGAGCAGCCCTTATATCTTGTCTTGACGTGAAATAGAGAACGGTGTTGGACAATGGAAATTGAGATTTTTGCAGGCCCTCCATCTCATCACAATCCAGGAGAAAGGATGTCAGTGGAGAATATGTGAAAGAATGATCCATACCAATGCCATGAGCTGCAATGGTAGTGTTAATCAGGAAACTAGGATTCAGAGATGGCCACTCAGTTCTATTTATTAGTGCAGGAAAATAAACTCAAGCATTTGTCAAAAACAATGCTTGAAAGGGGAAGAAAGGCTTCCTGATTAATACCCAAATCTCTTTTGTATTGCTCAAGCAGCCCTAGGGAGTCCAGCATATATGGCTTCCATTGGTTAGAGTACAATTGATGCTATATCCACTTTCCCTTTGAAAATGCTTAATGATGCTTGCTTTGTATTCCTTGCAGGTGAAAGCCCAGCCTCTGTGGTTCTTAATGCCTCAGCAGGATTATTTTCACTAAAGATGGAAACACTGGAGTCTGAATTGACCTGTCCAATCTGCCTCGAGTTGTTTGAAGACCCCCTTCTGCTCCCTTGTGCTCATAGCCTGTGCTTCAGCTGTGCCCATCGCATCTTGGTCTCAAGCTGTAGCTCTGGTGAATCCATTGAACCTATTACTGCTTTCCAGTGTCCTACGTGCCGGTATGTTATCTCGTTGAACCACCGGGGCCTGGATGGCCTCAAGAGGAATGTGACCCTGCAGAACATTATTGATCGCTTCCAGAAGGCTTCAGTTAGTGGGCCTAATTCCCCAAGTGAGAGCCGCCGGGACAGGACTTACAGGCCCAGCTCCGCCATGTCTAGTGAGCGAATTGCTTGCCAGTTCTGTGAGCAGGACCCACCAAGGGATGCTGTGAAAACATGCATCACCTGTGAGGTCTCCTATTGTGACCGTTGCCTTCGGGCCACTCACCCCAACAAGAAACCTTTCACCAGCCATCGCCTGGTGGAACCAGTGCCAGACACACATCTCCGAGGGATCACCTGTCTGGACCATGAGAATGAGAAAGTGAACATGTACTGTGTATCTGATGACCAATTGATCTGTGCCTTATGCAAACTGGTGGGTCGTCACCGAGACCATCAGGTCGCCTCCCTGAATGATCGATTTGAGAAACTCAAGGTAAGAATTCTGGGGAATATCCCTCACATAATTGACTCAATGTAGTATGTAGTTACGTAGTTAGTAAGTTCCCTAATAAAATGAGTCATGAGTGAGTTAACTTCAAGTTGAGGCATAATCTACTCACCAGAAGCTCTTGCTAGGATTTGCTTTTATTTATACACTTCTGGAGAGTTGTGGAGGTGTTGGCAAATGACCAGATCCACTAGAAGTCCATTCAGGGAAGCAACAGCCTTTCTCCTGTCAGTGACATATTACACATTATCTTTTCTATTATCATTTTACCTCTTCTTTTAAGTATGTGAATACCTGTGTAGGTGTACTGCAATTAGCATAGGTGATCATTTGCATATGCTTGGGTGTGTCACTGTGTAGGTGTGGGTGGACATGTCTGAGTATATTTTTGCAGATGACAGATTTTAGTGGAAGACATTAGTGTACGTTTATATTTGCATACTCAGTATGGTAAAGAAACAAAAGTTTGTCATTGGTCATTACAGTTTGTTATTAAGCACTGAACCCAGGGCTAATCCAAGCCTGGCTTAAAAAAGAAACTTCAGTGTATTGCAATATTAGGAGTTGTGGTTAAATACCCAGCTAACAATGCCCAACAAGAAATGTACTCATCACCTTACTGATATAACTGTAACTTCTCTGTACAGCATCTTTACAAGAAAATAAAATTTAAAAAATTTACCTGAAGATAATAAATTCATCCAGTATCAAATTTTGTGCTCAAGTTGACTATTGTTGGATTACAGGCTGAAGAACTTGTCTACAATCCTCACCTAAGGTCCAAATCTTTCATTTATTTTCATTGGGCAGCTTTCTAAAGTTGTTACGGCATATAATATTCCTTCTATTCTTTTTTGACATGTTAATTGTACAAAGGGGCTTTATTGTGATATTTCTATATGTTGTACCATATAATACTTATGTTCAAGTCAAAATGACTAGTTTTAAAGTCTCCCCACCTCATATGGATGTTAACAAATGTCAGATCTACCTAAATGTTTTATTCTCATTACCTACCTGCTATGTGGCATAATTTCCCTTAAGATGGAAGCCATTTAACAAAGATTCTAGACAAAAAAGAGTTGAAATTAATACTGACATTAGTACTCCCAAATAGGATCTGTGGACCTAGGCCAAGTCAGAAGATACAGACAGTATGGAAAGAGAGGGAAAAAAAGGGAGTGGCGATTTTCTTTTATTTATTGTTTTATGTGGTACCAAGGAGTTGAACCGAGGGCCTCATGCATGCGAGGCGAAGCTACTTTCCCAGCCCCAGGAGTGGAGATTTTCTTTCTCCCAGATCTGAAAAATTTATTTGAACTCTCTCAGAATAGGATGAATTTTTCTTCTGTAATTTACTGTAGATATTATTGAGAATAGCCACACTAACAATGGTTTGTGCTTCTTTTGATAACTATTAATATGTAAAGTAGATAAAAGTCAGTGTTTATCTTTTGATTTCACTCAAGGTGACCTGCTCATTTTTATTAAGGCTGAAGAGGAGAATAATTTCATTGACGTCAATTCTTAGAATCAAATATGTTAGGCCTTGGATCTGGTCTAGTCAAATGGGCTTTGATAGGTTATTTCGTTAAAAGTCACAGAATTGCTTGGAGTGAACTGTAACTGAAATTCAGACTCTAGATGACTATCCTTTCTTTCTTTTTTTTTTTTTTGTTCGGTCGTGGGGCTTGAACTCTGGGCTTGGGCGCTGTACCTGCGCTCTTCCGCTCAAGGCCAGCGCTCTACCACTTGAACCACAGCACTACTTCCAGTTTTCTAGTGGTTTATTGGAGATAAGAGTCTCACGGACTTTACTGCCTGGGCTGGCTTTGAACCGCGATCCTCAGATCTCAGCCTCCTGAGTAGCTAGGCTTACAGGCGTGAGCCACTGGTGCCTGGCAATGTTGACTATCCTTTGTACTATAGCCTGCTATCACTTTGTTTTGGACCTAAGTTTTTCCCATGAAATGCAATTTAAAACTTTTCTTTCTGCTTCAGCAACTGCATATTTTATTGGTTGTAGTTAAATGACCAGCAACATCAAGAAAAGGAAATATTATATATATTTACAGCTACATGTTGGCAAAAGATGAGGGTGGGGTTGCAGGAAGAGTAAGGGATATGGACAGGATGGAACAATCTGCCAAATATTTGCAGGTGTTAGGACTATAATAAGGCACTGGCCTTGAGAAATATTCCGAACAGAAATCTCTGCATCCATATGTACTGTAAAAACACTGGATAGAGTAAGCCTGTATCTACAGAATACCAGCTATTTGAAAACATGAAAACACTGGATGATTGAATAGACATTTGGCATCATGCAGTTATAGCCATCATCTCCAGAGATGGAAGGAACAGAAAAGTATTTTATCAAAAGATACTTTAGTCTGCAGCTAAGCAGTAATTTTTGGAGGAAAAAGGCCAGATTTTTAAATACTTTCCCTTTAATTTTTAAGGAAATGTGCAGAAAATTCTGATTATAAATTAAATGGAAACTATTTTTCACTTATATTCAGATGGAGAGTGGAAACATATGAATCACTTCCAAATGTGTGATTTGTTATATAGTCTGGAATATCTTGGACATCAGAGAGGAGAAGGAGGTTCTGTGTGTATGTGTGCCTGTGCATGTGCATGTATTCCTATGTGTGAAGGAGGGGTCACTTTGGTGTGCTGCCAAGTATTAAAGGATATAAAGGATATTAATTCTGCACATTAACCAGAAAGGAAGTCTGACTTTTAGTGTCACTTATACTTAGTTCTTTGCATTAATTTTAAATTAAAAAAGCCTTTAAGAGTCTCTTGATATGCTTGAGTCTTTTCTTTTCTCTTTTTTTGGGGGGGGGGTTTGGTTGTGGGGCCTGAACTCTGGGCCTGGGCACTGTCCCTCAGCTCTTCAGCTCAAGGCTAGCACTCTACCACTTGAGCCACAGCGCCACTTCCAGCTTTTTTCTTTTTGTTTATATGGTGCTGAGGAATCCCCAGGGCCTCATGCATGCAAGGCAAGCGCTCTACCACTGAGCCACCTTCCCAGCCGCACAACTCACATTTTTTCTTTTTTGGGGGGGGGGTTTGGTTGTGGGGCCTGAACTCTGGGCCTGGGCACTGTCCCTCAGTCTTCAGCTCAAGGCTAGCACTCTACCACTTGAGCCACAGCGCCACTTCCAGCTTTTTTCTTTTTGTTTATATGGTGCTGCCTCATGCATGCAAGGCAAGCGCTCTACCACTGAGCCACCTTCCCAGCACATGCTTGAGTCTTTTCTAAGGAGAAAGGAGACTGTTGAGTTGCAGAAGCTGTTAGTGTATTTGTATGGTGTGTGTGTGTGTGTGTGTGTGTGTGTGTGTGTGTGTGTGTGTGTGTATGTGTACCTCTAAGCAATATATCTAAATATTTATATCAAGGGTGTTAACTCTGGTCTGTATGTGAGGTAGTGCTTCTTTTTATTTATATGTTTGTTTTTTGACTCTGGAATTTCACTTGTTAAAAAATTTTATAAAGGTAAAGTACAGAGGGATTACAATTACATAAGTAAGGTAATGAATTTACTCTCTAATTTCCTTCCATTCTTCCCCTCCTCCTGCCCCAACTCCTCTCCTGCCCCCAGTTGTAAAGTTCATTTCCAATATAGTATCTAGTTAGAGTTGCCTTTTCGGTACTAACCTCTGTGATTAGGATTAGTAGTCTCTAGTATTTATATGTTCAACAAAGTAAGCAAATTATGTTATAGGGGGAATGTCAGAATAACAGGAAGTTATCTTGTCTCCTTAATACATACTCAAAAGAGGTTAGAGTTTTTAGGGTATTTACTTCTTATTTAATTTTTTAAGCCTACCTATATAGAATTCAGCTGTAAGAAACACATCCTTCAGAAGACTACTACTGGTCAATTAATTATTTTATTTAAAAGAATACTGGTGGGGCTGGGAAGGTGGCTCAGTGGTAGAATGCTTGCCTTGCATGCATGAGGCCCTGGGTTCAATTCCTCAGCACCACATAAGCAGAAAAAGCTGGAAGTGGTGCTGTGGCTCAAGTGGTAGAGTGTTGGCCTTGAGCAGGGACAGCACCCAGGCCAGAGTTCAAGGCCCCACAACCAATCAAAAAAAAAAAGCATACTGGTATTCCTGTACCATAAGGCCTACCAGAGTAATTATTTGTTCTACTATTACTCTCTCAGTTTGTATGTATATATAGTCACAGTATATGCCACATTTCTATAACTGCTTCACATTTCGGAATTTTCAGCATCACATAAATTTTTCCTCTTCTTAAAGGTTGATGTTATTGAATTAATAAATACTGGCTTCATAAACAGATCAACTTTCTGAGGCTCTCCATTGCTGACAGACTCAACTTAATATTCTAAATTTGTACAACTTAATTTCTGTGATGTTCATTTTTGTTTTCCCTTACTAATCTTGAATATGCTACCTTCATCTACCCCAATGAATCTCCTGTTCACTAAACATTCCATTCACTTTTTGTTCTTATAATTTTGTTCTGGTCCTGGTGCTTGAACTCGGTCTGAGCACTGTCCCTGACCTTTTTTGTTCAAGGCTAGTGCTCTACCACTTGAGCCACAGGTCCACTTCTGGTTTCTTGCTGGTTAATAGGAGATAAAAATCTCATAGACTTTTCTTCCCAGGCCAGCTTTGAACCACAATGCTCAGATCTCAGCCTCCTTAGTAGACAAGAGTACAGTTGTGAGCCGTTGGTGCCCAGCTTTCATTTTTAACTTTCACTTTTGCTTTTCAATTTGGTCTACTTAGAAATTCTACCTATTCTTTAATGCTCAATTCAAATTCTACAAGTCCATTTCAACACACCATAAGTATAATGCATGTCCTAGAGACTAAACATTCCCTACCTCTTTCTTTCCCCTCCCCTCCCTGTTTTTCTTCTATGTGTGTATATCTATCTATCTATCTATCTTCCTGAGCTCTAGCACACCTTGTGTATATTTAATAAAAATCTAAATAAATTAAGTTGTCATGGTTGTGGAAATTCTTTTTTTTTCCTGGTGCTACTGAGGTTTGAACTCACAGCCTTGTGGTTTAGAGGTAAGTACTCAACCATGCTCTTAGACCTTTTGCTTTTGCAGACAGGGTCTTGTGCTTTTTGCTTGGGTGAGCTTCAGAACTTGATCCTCCTCTTTGTACCTCCCACATAGCTGAGATTATAAGTGTACAGCACCATATAGGCTGTTGGTAGTGGGGCTTGAACACTGGGCCTGGACGCTGTCCCTGAGCTCTTCAGCTCAAGGAGAGTGCTCTACCACTTGAGCTACAGTGCCACTTCCGGTTTTCTGGTGGTTAATTGGAGATAAGAGTGTCACAGACTTTCCTGCCTGGGCTGGCTATGAACTGTGATCCTCAGGTCTCAGTCTCCTGGGTAGCTAGGATTACAGGTGTGAGCCACTGGTGCTGGGCTCTAGGCTGGTTTTTTGAGGTAGAGTTTTACTCTTTAGTTCAGGCTTTCCTGGAACTCACTATGGAGCCCATGCTGCCCTCAAACTCAAGATCCTCCTGCCTTCATCTTCTGCTTGTTGGGGTTACAGGCCTAAACCACCACACCTAGCTTTGTTATATTTTTCTAGGAGGTACATTAGTGTCTGTAGCTTGCTTTGGTTCTCGTTTTAGCAAATATAAATCAGACTTGCCATTATGAATACTTTAGAAGTCTGAAAAATGCCTCCTGTGAACTACTGACAATTTTAAAAATCAGAATGTTAGAAAAAGTATGGCATGTCTTTAATTTTAAGTGCCTATTCATTCTGATTGCTGGATTTTCCAACTCTCTAACCCTTTGGTGACATCTGTATAAATCAGATGTGATTATTACAATTCTCTTTGAGAGTGATGTCCTCACATTTCCATGCCCATAGCCTGCCAAAAATATAGCTGATGAAAATCAGTGGGAATACAGGAATTTCCTGAAAGGAATAAACAAGTACATTTTCTTTTTCTCATTACATTTCCACAAATTCATTACTACAATAGTTGTTAAATGAAGTTACATTTACATACAAGGACTTTGTTGCTGTAAAATTACCTGGAATTAGAGTGCCTTTTGCCATGGGAAAGCAAAATACATGTGTGCATACATTCACAAGCATGTGGGTGCATGCATGTGCACAAACACACATACGTACACATGAAGAGAGACTGAGACACAGACAGCTAAAGGTTGACAGACAAGGAAACAAGAGATATGGGACTTGGAGAATGTTCAAAGGAAAGTTTTGATTAGAGTTAAAGGTTTGAAAATATGATATTCTAGAATCTTATCACAGTTGATTACTTGTCGTTCCTACTCGGTCATTCTGTCATCCATTCTTCCATTCTCACTCAGCTGCCACCTTCTCCTAGTCATTTGTCTATTCACCCACTTGACACCCACTTCTGTTGGCTAAGACAGGTACCCTCTTAATTATGTGCCAGTGAGCATTTGACTATTTCTAAACCAATAGGAATATGAAAGAAGAAAGTCCTAGTTGCTTGGGAAACAGAGATAAGAGTGTCATGAATTTATACCACCTAGGAAAAGTCCACAGGACCCTATCTCAGAAGCAAAATATGAAAACAAATGGCTGGACGTGTGACTCCAGAGGTTGAGAGCTCATTGAGTACTTTGAGTTCAATCCTGAGCACTGCCCCCCCCCATTAAAAACAAAGAGTAAGAGAAACATCTTTAGGGTCAGGGCTTGGTGGTTCACACTTGTAATTCCAGCACTAAGGAAACTGAGGCTGAGCCTAGCCTGAGCTGTTTAGTGACATCTTGACTGGTGTCTGAGAGAGACAGAGAGAGAGAGAGAGAAAGACAGAGAGAGAATGAGAGAGAAAGACAGAGAGAGAATGAGAGAGGGAGGGAGAGAGAGAGTTAGTGACATCTTGACTGGTGTCCAAGAGAGGGGGGGGAGGGAGGGAAAGAGAGTTTTGAGAGACAGGGTTTCAAGAGGATATATTTGCATACATATGTATCATATACAAGCATGTATATTCTTGCATGAATCAGTGGCCAAGAAGGACTCTGTGGCTGTATGTCAGTATGCCATTTTCCAGGATTTCTATTGATTTTTCTGGTTCTGTACTTAGTAGTAATAGAACCCTGTGTTGAAAGATGTTTTCTGTCTTCTGTTGCTACTTTGGTTTGAGAGAAAGTTTAACAAGTAGATATTCTTTTTTTTTGGGGGGGGTCGGTTCTGGGGCTTGAACTCTGGGCTTGGGCACTGACCCTGTGCTCTTCAGCTTAAGGCGAGCACTCTACCGCTTGAGCCACAGCACCACTTCCGGTTTTCTAGTGGTTTATTGGAGATTAGAGTCTCACGGACTTTCTTGCCCAGGCTATCTTTGAACCGTGATCCTCAGATCTCAGCTAGGATTACAAGCCTGAGCCACCGGCGCCCAGCAGATATTATATGTGCTTATATCTTTCTGGGTGTAGGTTGTTTTGTCCCAAGTCTTCTCATCAACATCTGAAAGTGGTAAAGATCATTTGAGAACAGTCTGCAAAATATTGGCTCACATTGTTGCTTGATTGATGAAAATCCTGTCTGTTATTGTTGGGCAAAGAAACATAATACAAAAATATAATATAGGTGAGGAAAGATTAAGGAAATGAGAATTATTGAACTCAAAACAGTGAAGTTTAAGGGGGAAATGTGATAATGGCTATCATGCGCATGGAAGGTTGATATAATTAAGCAATGCCATATTCCCTGTCTACCCTGAAGCTAGAACAGCCAATAAGTTTAGCTTTAACATCAGAAATTTAGTTGAAGGATGCATCCATTAATTCATTGAAGAAACAGTAAACACCTTGTTTACAGTTTACTTTGGACACTGTGGTAGGAGCAGGGGCCACAGGAAACTAGACATAGTCTTTGCCATGATGCATTTTGACTTAAAAGGCAATTACAGAATTAGTATGGTAAGCACTATGACAGAAATTTGCATAGAATGCTCTGAAGCACAGAGGCAAAGGGCATCATCAAGCTCAAAACCAAAACATGATAGATGAACTTGTTGGAGAAGTGTCAATTAGAGAGTCCATGAAGAAAGAATTGGCAGGCCTTGAGAATGAGCAAGTGATTATAGATGATGCTTTGACTTTACGTTTGAGATAATTGTGGTTATGGGTCATTCATTCATTAATTCATCATTCATTGAATATCTATTACATGCCAGGAGAGGTGTTTTGGTTACTGTGATAAAGCACAGCATAGTCTCAGATCTGATAGAGTTTTCAGCTTGGTATCAGGGGAGAGAAAACTAAGGACAGAATAAGCACAGAGAATTGTAAGAAAGCATAAGAGGGATGGTAGAAGAGACTTTTGGTGAGTTTGTGCAAACCCCAGCTAGGGGATGTCAGTGGAGTCATAGAGGGGGGAGGGTTCTAAACAGGAGAGAAATTGTATTCAAACATGTAGAAGAGGGGAAGCACAGCACAGAGTACTCTAATACTGAAAGTATAAGTGCTCTAGGAGGAACTGAAATTCAGGCCTTTCCAGGGCGCCAAAATCAGAGCTATAGAAATGAATTTCAATGTCTACAGCGCTAAGACAAAGCTGTGCAGTAATGAGCTGAGGTGAGGTCAACTCAGTAGATCGAGCCTTGCAAAACACCATGTATTAGAAATTAGATGTGAAGGGAGAGCATATGAACAACAAAGAGGAGAATGTACATGAAAAGATGGCACTGAACAGTACAAGTAGAATATAACCCAATGCCTCCAGGAAAATTGAGTTGGCTTTGTCTCACTATTCTGAGTGGGTGTAATCAAAATAAACACTGGATTTAGATTTTCTTTCTTGAGGTCCAAATAATAACTTACCAAGTTAAGCTGGAGGTTTAATTGTGACATATGCATCTAAAGTGAAGGTGGAGGGGATGTGGGATGGTTTTGATAGTACTCTGGAAATAGGAAGGTTGGATCTTTCCTCAAAGGTTGTAGAGTCTTCTGAAATGTAGGAGATAACAACTTGTTTTATTTTGCCTGAATAGCGATTCTCTTACACGCCTCAAGTAGAGTAGACCTATGTGATATACATCCAGTGTATCACCCACATCTCATTCTGGGATGTAGCCTGTGTCTATACAACAGCAAATAAATGTTTTGGGAATGAATAAACTCTGGCATAAGGGTGTGGGCTTCAGTTTGTTAACCAGATGGTGTGTTCTGTTGTTGAAAGGCCATCTGTAATTGATACATAAAGTGACAGACTGAAGCAAAAGCAAAGTATTTTAAGACAGGCAGCTAAGAAAGAAGGTAGAATGTGACGACCCCCACCCCAAAATTCTGACTTGTAGTTTTTGGAAGATGGGAGGATGCCAGTGTATGCTCATAAAGAAGATACCAAAGAAGAGGAAATGGAGTCACTGGCTCAGATTGTTTTTAAAGACAAAGTTATCTTCTATTAATTGGGATGACTCATGAATGAGTTTTTCTTTCCTTCTTCATGTTTCTCTCCTACCCTCTCTACCCAAGGTTCAATTCCCACATTAAAACTCCAAGATTGATTCTTGCCCGGGTTTAAATAATGTTCCCCTTGTACTTTTTGGAAAGCAGGAGAGCTTACAGGCATTTCATAACAATACTAGATGTTTCAATAAAACAAACAGAAAGGCTACATCCTGTTTTCAGCTTTAAGACTTACAGTGTCAGGTCAGTGTGTGTGTAAGTGTGCAAACTTGTGTGGGAATGCATGTGCCTTCCCAGAACATGCAAAGTGGAGATTAGAGTCCAGCTTGTGCCATAAGAATAATGAAGAGCTGATGTTTTTATATACAGCTAGGTTTCTTAAGAGAGCCAATGAGAAATGTTACCAGAAATAACCTGGGTCTAGAGAAGGGGAAAAAAGCAGCAATTATTTGAGAGGGTTAGAGTGGCCATTTATTTTTTAAATAGGATGCTGTCTGGAAGAAGAATGGCCTGTTCCTGGCTTCTCAGATAGCAAAATACGTTCATCCCTTAGAAAGATAACTACAGAGCACAGAGGTCTGAATCTATATGACATAGATGAAATGGAACTTGGTGAAAATGGAATCAGTGTAGACTGCCAATTTAGTTAATGCAGGCCTTCTAATATCTCAAGTACGAAAAGATAGCCAAATCTTCCCCTCATTTTGTGCTGTTCAGACACATGCACATTTGGTGTGTTTGCTAGAATGGTGCCATCTGAAGGTGAACAGGTTCTCACAGTGTCATAAGCTAAAATGGCTTCTCTAGCCCCCACAAAAGGGAAGCAGAGAAGGACCCAGAGATTACCTCCTGCAGCAGGAAATGGAGCTTCATCCTGCTTACCCTGCCAATCTCTTGTCCTCATTTCCTCCCAGCAGATATCTCCATTCCAATCTCTCTGCCACTTTGGCTAACTTGCTGTCACAGTTTAGCTGTTTTGATAAAAGTTGTACTCACCAGGTTTGGGCAGAGGGAACCTAGCCCAGTCATTAACTAGACTGTACAAGAAGAGGGTGAAATAACAAATTCCTTAAAACTGAATAACATGTTTATTTTGTTATAAAAGATTTTACACAGATACACACACACACACACACACACACACACATACACAAATCCTCTATGTTTACTCTGCCACTGTATAGACAAGATAATTACTTGACCAAATCAATCAAATCATTGAAACCTAGAGTGGCCCAGAAATTTTAGTTCCAAATGATTTGTTAGTGCTAGGCATGATAAGGAATGGGTGGGGAAATAGACTGCATAATCGCTTCAATTCTGCTTCCTTTTGCATATGTTCTCTATTGAGAATCAATTCCAGTTTGAGACAAGACTTTAATTCCTTGTAAATGAATAGGAAGTGAGTAAGTAAATGTTCAGTGTTTTCTTCAAATTATGTCTCATAATGTAAGAAAACAGTGGCAAAAAGCCATCAACAGATGGTGTTTTCATTAGCCAAAGATCTATTTTTCAAAGCATTTTCATATTAATGAAGCAAGGTTGAAATTAGAGTCATCTTGTCAGTTCTAGTTGTTATAACGTGCTGGCAATCTGAAAATTGCTAGGAGGCCATAGCACACTAACCATTTGCCATAATTTTGTGATGGTAACCCAAGGCGCATAGTCTAACCAGACCCCAAATTAGGTGTTCAGCTCTAATTTTTGTATTCAGTAGATTTATAAAAACCATGAACCTCAGATCAAAGCCATAAATGAGGATCACACAACAGGGATCTGAGTCCTGCTATGCACATGAATAATTCATGAAATATCAATTTCAGGACTAGTGTTGCAACAGGTCACGTACTTGTTAAGAACATCCTCCCTGTGGACTCCCACATTTGAATGGAAACACATTACACTTGGAAACATGGATTTTCAATATTGTTTCAGCTCTGAGTTCATCAATCTACATTCTATTTACCTAATATGTCAATATAGTCATTTTGTGATACATAGAATTTAATTTATCTGGGAATTTGAATTACTCTGCTAGAGGAAATCATTGACCAATTGGGTCTATTACTAAATCTCATTCTTATTCTCTAACACAAACAAGATTATTTGATCAAATAATTCAGCTTGATCAAACTGAATTCTGTCATACTCACCTATGGAGAGGAGCCACTTTTTCCACTTCTGACATCCTTTTAAACCCTGTATGATTTGGCATCTGTTTCCAAAACCATCCTGAAATTCCTTTTTCAAAGATTATTTGTGCCCTCCAATTACCAAATGCAGATGCCTTTTATCTCCACTCACTACTCTTATCTTCTCTGCATATTTCACAGTGACAAATCCTTTCTTGAAATATGTTTCTCCATCATCCTCTTAGATTGGTTCAGACTATATTAGCAACAACCTTGAGTATAGCAGCCTCCATTTTTTTCAGAATCTCGGTCTTCAGGTTTTCCTGTTTCAGTTTGCCACACATGCTGCTGCTAGGGTATTGCCCTAAGTGCATGTGTACTTATGTCATTGCCATGTTTAACAGCTTTTGATATGCCCCCCATTAAAAAAGGTGCATATCCAAAGTCTTCATTACAGAGCTTTGATCCACATTTCCAGCCTGTCCCCACCAGTACTAGTACTCTCTTCAAGCTGAGCTAAACTGCCATTCCTTGAACATGCTTGATATTTTATTAATATTTTTTGAGACAGAGTCTTGCTGTATTACTAAGGCTGGCTTCAAATTTATGGGCATAAGCAATTATCCTACGTTTGTCTTACAAGCAGCCAGGACTACAGGTGAGCTAGTCCTTGTGGCTGGAATACCTTGACATCCTCCATCACTGCCTATTAAAATTCCATCTCTTCTATGTGAAGTCACTACTGCACCCTGAACAAAGTAGGTGCTCATTAAAAATTTTGTTGCATTAAATCTCTGTGCTTCCAACCTTTCTTCTCTGACATCAGTTTATCTTAGAGATGAAGCTGAAATTATTACTGTCTTTCCTTTTTCCCTCCCTCCCATTTTATTTGCTAGGGAAACCCCAGATTGAAATGGAATAGGATTAAAGAAATCAGAGAGCTAGAAATCAGTGGCTCATGCCTGTAATTCTTAGCTACCTAGAAGGCTTAGATCTGAGGTGCACAGTTCAAAGCCAGCCTATGCAGGAGATTCTGTGATTCTCTTATCTCCAGTTAAACAGCAAAAAGCTGGAAGTGCAATTATGTCTCATGTGGTAGAAATGCCAGCCTTGATTGAAAAACCTAAGGGACAACTCCCAGGCCCTGAGTTCATGTCCTTGTACATCTGCACAAAAGCAAATGCATAAGATAAAGAAATCACAGGAAATACCCTCAAGATGAGAAAAAGGAAATAAATGGTGAAAAATTACTCCAGTGGGAATCAAGCTAAAGAAACGAAGAGAGGTCTGGCAAGAAATGAAGTAAGAGTAAAGCTGGTCCTCAGAATCCAGTTTAAGAACAAGTGAAATCAGATTAGTCCATCTAGAAATATATACGTCTATGTGAATGTGAATAGATCCCCCGGGATATAATCATGGGAACAGTGCCAAAGTTATTATGAAGCTACAGCTACTTAGAAGACAGAAAAGAGCAAAGAACATGAGTCTCCTTTCTTTTCTCATGCTCCCTATTCCCCACAAACTTTCCCACCCTCTCTTCCAAATGTATGTACTTTGAATAACTACAAATTATAGGAACTATGGAGATAGTAATGAAGCAATGAAAGGAAGTAATGCTTGAAGGGCCAGGATGTTGGTATAATTCATTTGAAACAAACTTTGTAAGGTGTTGGGATGATGAGTGAGAAAAATTATTGAAGCAGCCTACTAATAAATATATCCACAAAAAAAGGCAAAAAAAAAAAAACCTCACCAGAATAAGTTAAAATAGGGGACTGGATACATGGACTCCAATCCTATCTTTGCTGCAACTTAGTTATATGACTATAAAGTCACTTAAACTTCGCTCTGGGGCTGGGAATGTGGCCTAGTGGTAGAGTGCTTGCCTAGCATGCATGAAGCCTGGGATTCGATTCCTCAGTACCATATACACTTCACTCTGAAGTTCAGTTCTCTCATCAGTAAAATGCTAATCTTTTTTTCATGAGATGATTAGAATTATTAAATAGTATGTATAGAACTACCATGGCAGAGTGTCTGGCAAACTAATCATCCAATAAATCATACTTTTCATAATCTACTCACCTGTAAAAGAGATGATGAAGACTGTTTTTATATACTAAAGGATTGCTTGAAGGAGAAAAACGATATTGACAATGAAATAACTTTAGAAAGTCAAAATTAATAAAATATTCTGAAAACATAAGGTTACTTTAATGTCAATAAATTCTTATATCCACCTACAACGTCATGAATGTCATCTTTCCCTCAGTAATGACAGTCTGGAACAGAGGTACATCTGATTAACTAGTACCTAAAACAAGCTTGATGCATAATAGGTGTTAAGTGATGAGTCTTTGTAATATTTGTCTAATGGGTTGGGATGGGTTAGTGCTAGAGCACTCCCCTAACACATGTAATTCTCTAGGATCTATACCTATCACTGAAAAACAAATTATTTACTGACTGATCATCACATTGGCTCTCAAGCTCATTATTTTTTGTCCTTTTTTTCCCTCTGTTTTTCCTGCTGGCTTCACACCTTCTATGATGACAGCAAACTCTGGAGATGAACCTCACCAACCTGGTTAAGCGCAACAGTGAACTAGAAAATCAAATGGCCAAACTAATACAGATCTGCCAGCAAGTTGAGGTATGTAACAGGAACCTTCCCAATTCTTTCAGAGGAGATGGATTGGATGATCTTTTGGGGGAGCTTGGGTTTAGTCAGAATGTAGTTTATAATCATTTGAAGTGATGGGTAGCTCTACAAAGTCTCATTTCTGTATGATGCTTGTTCTAATAAGAGGAACGAATATTTATAATTTTTTAAAAACTACAGTTTTGCTGGGTACTGGTGGCTCACACCTGTAATCCTAGCTACTCAGGAGGCTGAGATCTGAAGATCACAATTCAAAGCCAGCCCGGGCAGGAAAGTCCATGACACTTTCCCTCCAATTAACCACCAGAAAACCGGAAGTGGCACTGTGGCTCAAGTGGTAGAGCGCTTGCCTTGAGCTGAAGAGCTCAGGGACAGTGTCCAGGCTCAGAGTTCAAGCCCCACAACTGACAAAACAAACAAGCAATGCAGTGTTGATGGGTTTGAGAGACAACAGTCCTAAGGACACACCCTTCTTTCCAAATTACAGGCAGTAAATTAGAAAGGATGTGTGATTCTTCCTTCCTCAAACTAGAAATGATCTCTCCTTAAAGAGATTACTGGTGTGTCATAAGTAAGTTGTAAATCCTGTGTCCTTTGGGATAGGTTAAGGTTCATTCAGTGTAATATTATTTCAGTAACAATATAATCAGGACTGCCTTTTCTCTTTCTAGCCTCCTCTTTCCTCCTCCACCTCCTCTTTATCCTGGTCCTAGCTAGATCATGCTCCTTACCTGATGCTTACCACCTTTCCACTTATTCTTGCCATCAACAAGTCATACCTGTTAAAGTTGGCTCTGAATTATAAACTGCTATACAAGTGAAAGGCTTTCAAGAAATTGTTACCAATATTGAATTTAGAGTAGAGATTAGATGAGGAGTGAACTCTGTCTGTGGGCATAATAAAATAAAGATGTTATTCCTTTTTCTCAAGAGCATGCATGAAACATTAGCTCTACCTTTTTAGTTTTGTGTGATTTCATGGAAGAACTAATGGTAAGATCTAAAGTCTAAATAAGAGAACACATTTATTCCTAATGGACTTGGATTGGATAAAAAAAATTTTCTAATTCTATTTAGAGCCTGATAGTCTAGTTCCAATATTACTTGGGTGACAAATAAATGTAACACTTTGAGTTTATTTTGCTTATTTCACTTTTCTTTTAAATTTGTATTTATTTATTTATTTTTGGTAATAACTGGGCCTAGAATTCAAGACCCTAAGCTTTCAAGGCAAGCACTCTACAACTTGAGATATACTTTCAGCCCTTGACTTGATTTTGTTTTAAACAGTAAAATAAATTTATTGTAATCCTAGTTGGTGATTCCTATTATTAAAGGACTGTGTAGTCTTCTATGAATTAATTCTATACTCTTCCCTCCCTTACTTGCTCTCCCCCTCCCTCCTACCTTCTCTTTCTCCTTCCCTCCTACCTTCTCTTTCTCCTTCCCTCCTTCCTTCCTTCCTTCCTTCCTTCCTTCCTTCCTTCCTTCCTTCCTGCTGTTTAAAGGGTTTAAAGGCCTTGAGCATACTAGGCAAGTGCTCTACCACTTGAGCCACAGCTTAAACCTTTTTGCTTTAGTTTGGTTTTCAGATAGGGTCTTTCTCAGATAGGGTCTTGCATTTCTGCTTAGGCTTCAATCCCTTTCCCTCTACTTCCCTAGTAGATTATAGATGTGTACCACTACACCCAGCTAGTCTGTTGACGTAGGGGCCTTGCTAACTTATCATGGCCTGGAACCAGGATCCTCCTATCATTGTCTCCTAAGTGGCTGGGATTATAGTCATGATTCTTCATACCCAGACCCTATTTGGATTTGTTAACGTCTATGTTTCTTCCAGTAGAGTATACATACTTATATGATGAACATATCTTAGCAATATAATCCCTGATTGTACACTACATTTGCCAAACAAATTGGTTCTCTATGTAGAGTACATAAAGTACTAATGTCTGTGTCAGTTGGCAGAATGGGTAAGGGTTGGGAAGAAGCATAAGGAATGAAAAGGAAGAATATTAGAATGTAAGCTGGAAAACTGGGTTCTTGGCCTGCTCTGTCTATTAACTGGTTATATGAATGTATGTCATTTGGCTTCTTAGTTTCAATATCCTTACCTATAAAATGAGGAGTTAGACTCACTTTGTGACCTTCAATGACTTTCCAGATTTTATGGGTCACAATTCTGTGAATTGTTATTTTCTGCGTTCTGTTCTTTTTCTCCATTGTCTGTCTAATCCTTTCCAAAAGAGAAGGAACAAAATAGAAAGTATTTCTTAGTGGTTTTCAGCTCATCAGAATCTCTCATGTTCTATTCTATCAAAGATTCTGATTAGACTGTTAGATTACAGTATAAGTAATCCACACTAGAAAAGGGACAAGAGAGTATTGTAAGCAGGAGACTAGAAAAGGGATCCCTAGGTTTAGAATTTGCATGATTGAAGGTAAAGTAACAGCTGAAAGTGAATAAAATATGGCTAGAAAATTAACACTCACCTTCCTCATTCTAATCAAAAAGACTATTAAGTACAGAGCAAGCTAGAGTCAAATAGCAAATTTAACACTTTGATGCTATTATTCATTAATATTAAAGTCTCTTTTCCCCACTTCTGGGAAGCTTACAGCCCTGTCCAGCCTCACATTAACATAGTTCTGTTCCAACCTTTCTGAGACCATCCTAGCACCCAATCCTTTATGTTCTGTTCATGTGGCAGAAATTATTCTCATAAGACAACTCATCAGGTGATGTTTTAACAGTGCCTTTCTGAAGGTAGCCTTCCTTCTTGGGCCTTAAGGAGGTGACACCAGTGCTGTCACATGCAAGGAAATAAGAAGAAAGAATAGTCTCATGAGAGCCAACAAAGTAGAAGCACCCTTAGAATTGCTTGTTAAATCCTATCATGAAAGCCACTGTCTTCTCTGGCTACACAAAAGATCAGTGTTTATTAATACCTCTTTATACATGGCATTATGCCAGAATTCTTTTTAAAAAGGCATGAGCACAGTATCTACTCTTTGAGGGCTTACACAATGAAAAAATCCACCGCAATGTAGATATATTTATGTAGGAAATGAAGACAATAGAATAAATTATGAAATGAGAACTTAAAAAAAGAATAGTGAGATAATATAATAATGTTGATCACAAGAGTGTGTTTTGGGAGTTATCTTCATAGAAGTGTATATAGTTTAGGATTCTGTCCTTGACAGGGACTCTTCTAGATAGTTTATGGGAAAACCTTGGCTGGGGCTGGAAGGTGGCTCAGTGCTAGAGTGCTTGCCTTGCATGCATGAGGCCCTGGGTTCAATTCTTCAGCACCATATAAGCAGAAAGAGCCAGAAGTGGCACTGTGGCTCAAGTGGTAGAGCACTAGCCTTGAGCTGAAGAGCTAAGGGACAGTGCCCAGGCCCAGAGTTCTGGTCCACTACTGACTAAATAAATAAATAAATAAAATAAAAAGACCATGGCTCTCCTTTATGACATCTTCCCTTCTGAAAGGTAAGAGATGTGCCTTCCCTTAACTTCCCCTTAATAATAGGGTGAATCCAGCCTGCTTATTATAGTCATTCAACATAGAGCCTATGTGTCCAAAGGCTTCAGGACAAGCCTAGAATTATAAATGCCGTTTAAGAAGATGCTTAACATTTCATAAATGCTTACAAATATTTTATAAAATGAAATCAATATTATGATACTGTTAACCATCAGAGCCTGATACTGAATGATGATTTGGGTTTTTTTTTTCTCTAATGCAGGTTTAGGTGTTTAGGGAATTGTTATATTCACAGTGTAAACCAGGGATTTCACTTTGGGTGGGGATGAAGGATACCAGCTAAGGCACTTCTGAGAAAACTGGAATAGGCTACTTTCCTGCCAAACCTGTTCCTCTTCCTTACTTATTGTCTGCAAATGTTTTTGTCACAGGTTGACATTTCATAAAGAAGCCATGAACACTGCCTCCCCATTTTAGTTCTTTCTCCCTGTTCTCTATTCTCCTCAGAAAGTAAACAAAGCTGCAGTCTTCCTATTATTACAGAAACAGAGATTAAAATCGCCATAGATTTATTAGCTGAATTGTAACTTATTATAGTTGCTGCTCCACTTTCAGGGTTCAGTAAATAAACGGTTGGAAATAATTTCTTTTGCGGCTGGAGAGCATGGGAAGGAGGTAAGAGGCAGGCCCAAGATTCCCTTTAATCTGGTTAAGGAAGGGCACACTTCGACCTTGCTATTCTGGCCACTTGATCTCTATATATAGTTCTTTGTCCTGGCTCATCAGGCATCCTTTGTTTATATTTCCAAAGGAAATCTCTGTATAATGCATATCTAAAGGAAAATGTATACCAATAGATGGATACTTCCTTTTGGTTTCCAAGATTCTATGGTTTTGTGAATACTAAGCATTCCTGAAAATTTGCCAGGGGGAAAATAGTTAAATACTTAGTAATCAGTTGGTCAACAGTATTTCTGGAGCATATAGTATGTACCCAGTATGTTGCACAATTTCAAATCTACAAAAGAATCATGTGGTTCATGGTATCTAGAAGCCTAATGGTCTATTTAGGGACAGCACAGCTTCTTGGGAGAAAGAAGAATGTTTATAAAGCAGCATGCAGAATAGGGATTACTAATGAATGGAATGTAGCCCTTTCAATTTTTCTCATTTAGTTTTTGTAAGGTATATTAAATAGGTAGGTTTCATTAGGTAGCCGGTAGCCAATGAAGAGAACACCATGCACTATTTAGGCAGGAGAAGAAGTTTATTTACCAAACTGCTGCTCCCAACGTGCACAGTGGAGAGGTATGGCTGAAAAGGAAAGGAAGACCCACCCCTGGGCCAGGACTTATCTAGGTCAGGGACAGGAAGAAGTGTGGCCAGGAGGGCGAAAGTTGTGGCCACACTGGATCGGGACATGACCTCAGGGTCTGGGACCCTCCTAAGGTCAGATGGGAGGCTTGTGACCAGAGGTGGCCCAGGATGTGACCTAGCAGGAGGGGACGGTGACTGTTTCCAGGTCTGCCAGTTACCTAGGTAACAGATACTGGGCGGAAACTTAGCCAAGAGGTAGGGAGGTATCCCTGTGCAGACCTTACAGTTTTTGTTCTTAGCTTTTTGAGTCTTGAGCATAGAAAAACATTTCTCTGAATATCTGGTATATGCCTTCATTTTCTCCTCCCCAAAACTGCTGCAATACAATGATTAATCTATCCCCAAATCTCCCTGGGCAGGTCAATATCTTTCTGGCTTTTCTGAAGCTTTTTAAGGAGCTGGAACTGGGCTTCAGCATTATGACAAAGGGAAGGTGGGGAGATGGGAAAAAGAAAGGAGGAGGGAAAAAGGAGAGGGGAGAGAAGAGAAAAGAGAGAGGAGATAGATTGAAATTAGAAAAGTAGCTTCCTTTGGTTTGGGAAATGTACTTTTTCTGTCTTTCCACTAAGGCTTATTATCTTGTCATTTTAAAAATTTTTTGTAGATTTCAATCTTTTTATGAATCTTTTAAATTTTAATTTTTTAAATTATAAAGGTGATATACAAAGGGGTTACAGTTACTTAAGTCTGGTACAGAGTACATTTCTTTTTGGACAATGTCACCCCTTCCCTTGCTCTCTCCCAGTTTTTCCCTCCTATCCACACTCACAAGCTGAATAGTTCATTTTCAACATAGTGTCCAGTGAGTATAACTAATGCATTTGTTCACTCTTTGTCCCTCCATTTTGTGCCCCCCTTACCTGTGATGATCCCCCCCAAAAGAATATAAAATGTGAAATTAGAAACAAAAAAATTATTAATTACTAAGAATAAGACCAAACTTGAAAGGCACGATCTCCATGTAGAGAAAAACTTCAGGCTAGTCATTCCAAAGATAAAAGGCTTGAAGTAAAGGGTTAAACACCAGGTTACAGGAATTGGGTAAATAACAGTGAAACTCAGAAAGAGCCAGAAAACTTGGAAGGTGGTTTGATTTTAGTGTGTGACAAGAAATTTGGAATGTGGTTTTTGCTTTGAGGGCTTATTGCTTTGCTTATTTAGAGTATAATTGCTATTTCACTAACTTGTTTCTTTGATGGGAAGAATCAGGATAAGATTTTGCCTTGTGACTTATTGCCTTGGTTATAACTTTGCCTTGTGACTTATTGACTTAGTTATTGGAATGACAGGAATTGTAATGGCCATCTGTAATCACTAACTGCTAGCCCTGCTTCTGTAACTTGTTTCTTTGCTGATTGCGCAACTACCACTGTCCACCTGCAAGTGCCCTTCCCCTAATATGGATCTTGCCTTTAAATATCCTGAGCTTTTTTATTTTACTGCTGTTCTTCACTGTCTTGGTATAGTGAGGGGCAGTCGCTGAGGCTAATAAAGATTCCTAGCCTGATTGACTGAGTGTTGGTGACTTCTTTTGCCAATCATGGGTTCGAGTCCCACTGGCCCTGGGAAGTTGGGATACTTCAACTCTCCCAAAGATACATAAGGGAACAAACAAGACAAAAAGAAAAGAAAACAAAAGCAGCTTGTTTCCATTTCCTGGAGTTCATTTTGATAAATATTATTTTGTATAATCACATGTACATAGGCATTGCACTTTTGTGTTCCCTTCCTAGGAGTATCCTCCTTCCGTCTAACTGTGTAAATGCCTCGAATACCAGATAATCTCTCATGTCCCAGTTCATTTTAGATCTAGCTTCCATGTGTGAGAGAAAGTATGTGCAATTTCTCTCTCTGAGCTTGACTTACTTCACAGGATTTGTTCTAGGTACATTAAGCCTGTTTTCCATGGACCTTCCACTGTAGGGGTAGGCCAGCAGTTTGCTTTCCCCCCAATAAACTCTTTTCTGCCTGAACCATTTGGTGGTTTCCTTTTGGTGAACCTTACAGTAATATTATTCTTTCTAATGGCTGTATAAAATTCTATTGTGTATAGGTACTACATTTTTTCAGATCTAGCCATCTATTATAGGGTATCTGAACTGTTTCCACAACTTGGCTATTGTGAATAGTGCAGCAAAACATGGATGTGTAAATGTCTTTATGGTATCTTAGCTTGTGATGTTTTGGGTAGATGCCCAGGGGTGGTATGGCTGGGTCATAGGGAAGATCTATGCTTAGTTTTTTTTGGGGGGGTCCAGTTGTGGGGCTTGAACTCTGGGCCTGGGCGCTGTCCCTCAGCTCTTCAGCTCAAGGCTAGCGCTCTACCACTTGAGCCACAGCGACACTTCC